>NW_022681457.1:48264184-48666684 GCF_009764315.1 Trachypithecus francoisi
GGGGTCCACAAATGCATGCATAAACATGGATGGGAAAAGTAAATCCCATCTTTATTTTTTCTAAACTTCTTCTTTTGTTTTTTTTTTTTTTTTTGAGACAGAGTCTCGCTCTGTTGCCCAGGCTGGAGTGCAGTGGCCCAATCTTGGCTCACTGCAACCTCTGCCTCCCAGGTTCAAGTGATTCTCCTGCCTCAGCCTGCCAAGTAGGTGGGATTACAGGCACCCGGCACCATGCCTGGCTAATTTTTGTATTTTCACTAGAGACAGGGTTTCACCATGTTGCCCAGGCTCGTCTCAAACTCCTGACCTCAAGTGATTCGCCTGCAGAAGCCTCCCAAAGCCATGCCCGGCCTATTTTCATTAAACTTCTAACTGATATTTAGCCTTTCCTTTCATTATGAATGTAGACAGCAAATCACCATTGTAGGGGCAGAACAAGTCACTTTGTCACCTATAGTAACCACAGATAGTTTAATCTCTTATTACTGTTATTGGAGATATCTCCAAATATCATTTACTTTCATCACTACTTTGAAATTATCATCTTTACTAGACTTGCCATTAAATTGCACATGACTGCAGCCTTCCTGTCTTTGATTCCTGTGTGAGATGGCTGGCCAGCCATCTGAAACTGCCTCTTATTGGTGCTTAACCTCTCCGAAGTCACTTATTCTCAATTAGTGACCCAGACATCTACACTACCTTCCAGTAAGTGAGTTACTTTCATCATTAGAGTTTTGCAAGACTGGACTGCTTTCAAATGAGAACTCTTAACTCTCAATAAGAACATGCAACCTCATGTAACTCAAATAAGTGCAGGAGCTGCATGCCGACATGGCAAGTTCAAAAGCATCTGACAGTTTTCAGATCACTGCTGAAGTGTGAAGTAGCTTCCTATTATTGCTAACAGATACCTACCACACAGTGTTGTAAGATCTTCAGTAGCAGAATTCTTTTGTTTTTCTCTTGTGATCCCTTTTTGTACACTGGCTGTATTAAGAAGAAAAGCATGCATAATCAATGTGCCATATCAGTGGTACATTATTGCATTATTTTTCTATGAAAATACCACACATTTTAAAAATAAACTTCAAGAAAACCATCTACAGCCCCAGAAATGAGAACTATTATTTCTATGAAGACACAGAAAGCCACATGACTCTAATGCTAGAGAGAGTGCTAAGCCAAGATACAAAATTCTGTCAATTTCCTTGAAAAAAGAGAGCTCTACAAAGACCTGGAAACTATTCAGAACGTTTTCTAAAGCGACTTCAATTTTGATGATATCACAGTTAAAGCATCGTTGTGATGCTGTAGCGCCCTTAAGCTCCACTAGCTCTGTCTTCTTCTAGAGCTGTATCTCATCCAGTGGCATGATCTAAATAGCACCTATATATTTTTATCTCAGTCTGATGGTTCCCTTCAGCATGACAAGATTTCACAGCCAAGAAGCTCGGTTTTGAAAGCCTCTATAAAATTAGCCTGCACTAGGAATCTCTGAGAAATTGATGACAGCTCCTAAATGTATTTCTCTAGTCCTGACTCCTCTTATAAGCAATGTAGTCAAATACCCAGCTGAGTTCTCTGATTACAATCTTCACATGAAAATATCAGATATTTTGAAACCAACAAAAGCTTCTGTCTCCCAAATACACTCCCCCGCAGTCTTTGCCCAACTTATAAATGCATGTTCATCTACCCAGTTGCTTAAATCAGAATGGTGGGAGTTATTTTTTCTTGAGTCTGCTTTTTCCCTCACTGCCTTTCCAGATGCACATTTCCAAAGCATTAGCAAGTTCTACTGTTTCTACTTCCAAAATATAGTGCAAATCTGTCTATGTGATTGCATCTCCACTGCCATCACACTGACCCAAACTATAGTCATTCTTGACTGACTCTGACATATTCATTAATTTGCTTATCACACACTCACTCATACAGTTCCTATATATGCCAAGCACAACTTTCTCCTAGTTGTTCTGCATCCTCTTGCCCTATTATCCAGCCTGCACCCAGCAGCCCCACAGATTGTTATCAATACACAAATCATGACGTTGCCCTGCTTAGAACTCTCCAGTGGCTTTCATTGAACTTCTTACCAAGTCCTACAAAGCTTGGCCCTGCCTACTTTGTTTCTAGCAACAAGAAGCCACCTTTAAGGAACTAGGCCCTCATCCTATGCCCCTTCATTCACTGTGGTCCAGTCATAATGGCCTTACTTCTACTGCTTAAGCAAGCTAAGAATTCCCACCTCCTAGCCTCTGCACTCTCTGTGTGCTCTGCTTAGGAGGACCTTTACATTTCTGGCCTCTTCTAAGGATTCAGATTTCAGTAACAATGTTCCCTCCTAGCATAATAAGTCCCTCTCTCTCCAAAATCCAGCCATCTTCATCCCGAGTCTATCATTTAATGGTTTTATTTCCTTCCCAATGATCAGTCCTATATAAAACTGTCTTATTTGTTTACTTGTTCAATTATCTGCCTCCCACACCACAGTAGCAATTCCATGAAAGCTGGGATATTTTCTGACTCACATAAAGAACACTATCTAGATCACGTATTCAATGAGTCAGTAAATAGCACTCAAACATTAAGAAGGCCAAAAAAGTTTTAATAGCAAACATACGAGGACATATATTTCAGTATGAAAAAGTTACCTGTATATATAGGATATATCCATTTCCTAAACCAAAAGGTGTTATTAAAGAACTATAAAATATTTTTTAATTGAGTATTTTTAAAGCACACCGTTTAAGATACAATAATCAATCCATTTGTTTCTTAGTTCTCTATGCTAAGTAATAATCACTTAGTTCTCTATTGCTAAGTAATAATCATCCTAAAATGTAGTGGCTTAAAACAACAAGCATTTACTATTGAGGGTTAGGAATCTGAAAGGGGCACCGCTAGGTGGCTTTGTCTCAGGGTCTCTTGTGAGATGGCCATCATCTGAAGGGACCACAGAGTCAGCTTCCAAGCTCCTGTTGGCAGGAGGCTCTGGTTTTGTACGATGTGGATCTTTCCATAGAGCCGCTCACATAACATGGTAGCTGACTTCCCCAGAGCAAAGAATCAGAGAGAGAGCACCCCAGCAACTGTAACCTTTTATAACCTCAGAAGCAACAACCCTCACTTGTGCCACTTTCTATTGGTCACAGAAACTGACCCTGGTAGAGAGTGGAAGAGGAACTACACAAGGCAGTGAAGGAGGTGGGGATCATTGTGAGCCGTCTTAGAGACTGTTCATCACAATTTGGAATATGAAGACCACTGTCATGCTTATTGCCAAATTTTTTTCCTGAGTCAGTAACTCATGCAGCTAAGAGTAACAGAAACCCAGCAAATGGTCATTCAAACAAGGAAGAAGTGTGTATATTTTATGCCATAAGAAGTCCCGATTAGGAGGTTCACAGTTAGAATATTAGGTCAAGAGCATCTTCAAAGACTCTTCTGGCTTCTCAGCTCCACCACCTGAGGTGAATGAAGCAGGACTTCCAGAGCATACTAGAAAGAGACCGTGTGGTATCAGTGACTTTCTCTTTACATCTCATTGGCCAGAACCTTGTCAAGCAAATTTTATCTGCAAGGCAAACTGGGGAACTTTTAGATATTCCAACCTCTATAATAGATGAAAGCAGGGAAAAACAAGGAAAACAGGTGTTGACTGAGGGCCAGTATGTGTCACATTTCCTAAGTTCAGCTTTTGAACACCACATTTTTGGGAAGGTGGATCATAATACAATCATTTATTGGAGCTACACTGTAACAAAAGAGAAGTACAGGGCCTTGTACATAGCAGGTCCTTATTATTTCTTGAATGAATGTATTATATACTAGTGTTTAATATATCTTATAAGCATTAGCCTTATACAAGCATTTCCTAAAATGACTTTGTATTCTATTTGTATTAATTGGGAAAAACAGATTTTCCACTACTATAAAATGAAAATAGTAAAAAGCACAATAATTTTACCTGCTTTCCTTTTTCTTTTTTTTTTTTTTTTGTTTTTTTTTTTTTTGTTTTGTTGAGACGGAGTCTTGCTCTGTCGCCCAGGCTGGAGTGCAGTGGCCGGATCTCAGCTCACTGCAAGCTCCGCCTCCCGGTTCACGCCATTCTCCTGCCTCAGCCTCCCGAGTAGCTGGGACTACAGGCGCCCGCCACCTCGCCCGGCTAGTTTTTTTTTTGTATTTTTAGTAGAGACGGGGTTTCACTGTGTTCGCCAGGATGGTCTCGATCTCCTGACCTCGTGATCCGCCCGTCTCGGCCTCCCAAAGTGCTGGGATTACAGGTCCTTTTTCTTAATTTCTAGATTTGTGTTCCAGGTTTTGATCGATGCAGGAAAGACTGAGCCCATTTACACTTCAGCTCTGTGTTCCTCTGCTTCCCGCTGTGCCCCCAAACCCTCTCCTCCTATCCTACAGCCCTGCTTCACACACAAATTCTTTTTCTATCATTGTTCTTCTTGGTTCAGAATTTGCTTTTTTAAAACAAGATAAAAAATACAAAGTGATAGAGCAAGTCGATTACATATATTCCCTTCAGAAAAATAAATTGATGTTATAAGAAACTGACTGTAAAAGGGACAACTCAAAACACAAATTGCATTCTGAAAATATCAGGAAATGCCAACATAGCATTTTTGTACTTCAAAACAAAAAAGCTTCAACTTTTATGCCAAAATAGACTTTAAAATTGAAGCTGTTAAAAATACACACTTAATTTAGTAGGTTTTAATTCACAGGGTTTTTCATGGGTGGAGTTGCTAAGTGGTGAGTTGATTTTTGCCACAGAGGAGAAGACTGCCTCCATAAAAGTCAGACTTTTACTAAGAATAGACTTGTGGGCTGCAGGATAATTAAAAAGTGCTTGGCATAATTGAAGTTCTGGTGAGGAAATGATTAAAGTCATGGCTTGCATGCTGGGTGTATACAAACTACTTTAAAACTTGGATATTGGAATGTGCAGCCTTCAAAGGATTATATTAAGATGAATAACACTTAAAATACCACTGATAAACTGTATTTTTCATTTTTAAATAGAAATAGGATCACTAAAATTACATATTGAAATTATATATTGATTTGATATGAATAGTGAAACTTGCTATATCTATTAGAAATATAAAAAAGCATGTTTTTAGAAGCGTAGCTTAGGTTCTTACTCAAAACAAAGTTTACTTGGCCATCTTAGCAATAATAAGACAATCTTAGTGTTGCTAAAATTAAGAGGTTCAAACATTTTCAATATTATTCAGTATCTCTAGGTTTGTGAATTATCAAAATTTAAAGATATTGATACTTAGTTTTTGCTACTTGTAAGAGAACTAGATACTGTTCCTCCCCTGGGCTAAATTATTTAAAGTTAAAGAATTAGGCTTTCTTTAAAGGTTAAGCAATAAGATCAAGCAACAATGAATAGTGCTTAATTTGGAGAATGGGATCTGGGATGAGAAGCAGCTGAAGTAATATTTTCACATCATATTCTTTGGTATTATTTGAATTTATTTTAAAATTAAAAATTACTATTTTTGTAATTAAATTATTAATGATAAACTGAAGTTGAAAACTTTGTAAGATCAAAATCACTGAAGAAACAAAATTATAAAGCAAGAAAAATAATTGCCTTTATTGAAACTTGAAAAGTAGCCTCATATGTGATATAAATAAACAAGTTTCAAAACAGTAAGATTCAATCCTAAGATTTTATTAAGCCCAAATTGAAAAACTTTTAGAAGACTGCATATTATTTTTTTGTTGTAGTTTTTTAGAAAAAAAAAAGTCTATCCTAATAAATCAGGAAACCCCAAATCCCTCTTCATTAAATACCAATGACTCAAGAATGGAAGGAAAACTGCCTTCTTTAGCTCTTTCGTAGTAATTCTGAATTAACATGCTTTTTTAACAGTCAGAGTTCCCAGTATAAATGTGTACCCCTTCTTACAATTTACAGGGGATGTTTTAATTTGTCAATGAAAGAAATTTACAATAAATAACATAAATTTCAAATTTGGCTAATACTTTCTATAATCCCTTAAATGATTTAGTGTTTGTTTATAATTTTTTGCATGATTAACTTAGAGCCTCATCTAATCTCAAAGCTATTATGATTATTAGAAACTAATTTATGTACTTGATAAGAGCTGTAAAGGTTGACCATGTTCTGAGTCTGTCCTAAATATGATTTTAAAATATGATAAATATTTACATCATTATGTAAATAATATAGACACTGGAAATGAAATAAATTTAACACATGAGCAACAATGCAGTAACAAAGAACACAGAAAAATTCTGTGACTTGTTAAATCAAACATCATATTCCTTTTCCAACAAACACACACAAATACATTGGAAAATAATTAGACAAACCCATAAGTTAAAATCAGACCAAAAATATAAGCAAAATAATAATTTTCTTTTTCCTAAGAAAAAAAAATAAAAGGAATCTGAAACAAAATTGGTCTCCCTCAACCCCACTTTTTCCTCTTGTATTTTAGTTGATGGCACTAACTGGTACCTGATCAGCAATCTGTGCATCCCTCCTAACAAAAGCCAGTGAGTCACCAAGTCATATGGATTTCATGTTATCAAATGTCATGACTTTATCCCATTTTCGCTATTCCTACCACTGCTACCCTCATTACTGTTTACTAGATTATGACACAGTCTCCTATTGGGTCTCCTAGCCTCCAGTGTTCCTTCTCCCTCTTCACCCATTCTTATCCTCCCTGACAACATAGTGATATTTCATCATCATCAGAATTATCTACATACATGGAAATTTGACCACATATGTCCCTGTTTGGACAGAAGTCTAGAAAAGATGTCATCAGACACATTTTCTCTTTAAAAAATTCTACTTGACAAGGAGAGAATAGACAGAGATTAAAATATCTCTATCTTAAGTCAGATGACTTAATGACATTGATCCAGTGAAGATACTGTTTAAAGGGACCTCTGGGGTAAAAAAGGATCGAGGGAAACCCAGAAAAAACACTTAGGCTACCCACAAAAGAAAAAGAATTTGAAGGCCTCAGACATTTCTTCTGTGGGTGTCAGAAGACAGGAAGCAACATCTACACAGCTTTGGAGGAAATAGTTGTAACCCCAAGATTTTCTTCCCACTAAAGTTTCTGCTCAGGTTTCTATCTGTAAATAAAGGCAAGAAAGAAATCCTGATTATGAGAACCCTAAATATACGCCAAATACGGATAATTACTGAATAAAATGTTTAAAGCATATCCTAGAAAAATTAAAGGTAAAACAAAAATAACAATTGAGTGCTGATACCATAAAGAACATGAAATCAGCTAACAATATAACTATAAATTTAAATGATTATTTTATACATGGTTACAACCTTAATTTTTATTATTATCCTTTTTAATAATAATTTAGCACATTCATAGGGTATATAGTGATATTTCCATACACATAATGTATAGTGATCAGATCAGGGTAATTAGCATATTGATCATCTCAAACACTGATCATTTGTTTGTGTTGGGAACATTCAATATCCTTTTAACCATTTGAAAGTATATATTAATATTTATTTTTATAAAAATAATAAATGAGAATTTATAATCTCAGACTGGGAAGAAAAGATGGGACAAATATCAAATTCCTTATCTCCAGGAAAAAGTACTGAAACAAAATAACAAAGAACAATAGAAACAATGAAAATGGCATAATTTATCATGCAAATATGAAGAAAAAAATATGTAGAGCTTGCAAAAGTATGTAGAATAAAAATATTAGATATATGAAGAAAAATGGGCAGAAACACACTTTCTGTAGGTGACTTTACAGTATTAATCTATAATAGGTAAAATAGACACAATAAAGAAGATGTAGAAAATTAATAATGGAGTAGAGAAAGATACTTACTAAATTCCCAACAGCAGAAATTATGAAGATCATATTTTTACTACACAATAGTTTACCCTTATCCTAAAGGGATACATTTTAAGACCCCCAGTGAATGCCCAAAACTGAGGACAGTACCAAACCTTATATATATTGTATTAGTCTGTTCTCACATTTGCTATAAAGAAATACCCAAGACTGGGTCAAGAAAAGAGGTTTAATTGGCTTATGGTTCCACAGGCTGTGCAAGAAGCATGGCAGTATCTGCTTCCTGGGAGGCCTCGAGGAGCTTTTACTCCTGGCAGAAGGCAAAGTAGCAGCAGGCATCTTATATGACAGGAGCAGGACCAGCTTGGGGGAGGTGCCACACACTTTTCAATGATGAGATCTCATGAGAACTAGCCTGCTATCACAGAACTAGCACCAAGAGGGATGGTGTTAAACTATTCATGAGAAACAGACCCATGATCCAATCACCTCCCACCAAGCTCCATCTCCAGAACTGGGAATTACAATTTGACATGAGACTTGGGTGGGGACACAGATCCAAACCATATCATATATTACGCTTTTCCAATACATATGTAACTATGATAAAGTTTAATTTACAAATTACAGATAGTAAGTGACTAACAACAATAATAAAACAAAACAATTATATCAATATACTGTAATAAAAGTTACATGAATGCTATCTATTTAAAAATATCTTATTGTACTGTACTCATCTGTTTTCTGACCATGGTTGACCAGGAGTAACTGGAACCACAGAAAATGAAACCATGGATGAGGGGAGGATTGCTGTGATTTTAAAAAAAATAAAGAATAACTTTAAAAACATAAATGTGAAATAAGAAAAATAAGAACAAACCAAAACCTCAAAAAATTGCAAGCCACACACACACATCTGCAACACACACACTCACTCTTAAGGGAAGTAGCCAAAAGCCATGTGTCAGATTCATGAAGACTTTCATTATTAAAAAATAAAATAAATTACTATAGTGAATTAAAGTAGATGAAAAAACACAGATATATTTGTATATTCCATGTTCTGCAAGAAAACACTAAAATTAAAACAAAACATTTTGTCGTTTCTAGAGGCTGCTACGAACTCACTCATTATTCTGCAAATTGAATCAAATATTCATCTTTTCCCTTAAAACCTGTATGTGAAGATAAGCACAGTTGATGAAGGAAGGTTCTTTATAGAAAAATCACAGTGAATAAATGCAGAAGAATGACAAAATTAGAAAAATCACCATTTTGATTCCTTAATAAAATAATGGATCTTGGGAATGATTGTCGATGGCTGCTTAAAATCATTAGGTTAAAAAGTTGATCAATTTTTGTAATGAATGAATCAGTCTGACATCATGTGAAATCACTGACCCATTTTCACATTAATAAAAGTGCAACAATCAGACATTACCATGCTCTGAGCATGACACAATTGAAAGTATACAGCATCACCTATGAAGAATACTTGCCAAAAACATTTTAGACCTGAATTCATTTTAGATGTTGCACCTAACTACTGGTTTACAAGAAATAGAGGAGATGGAGAAACATCTTAAAATGTCATGAGACAAATACAGATTGTGGGAAATTTTATAGGGCAAATGATCAAATTTATCCACAAATAAATGTCCTGACAATACAGGAGGGGCTGCAGAGATTACAAGAAACATATCCACCAAATGCAGTATGTGGATTTCATTTGGATTCCAGTATGAACAAGTCATTTGTAAAGACATTTTAAACATTATTGACACTTAACAGTGATACAATATTGGTAATTACAATCTTAGATTGCTTATTCAGAAAAGGCCAAAGAATGAATTGGAAAACTGGCAAAATTGTTTAGTAATGTGACTAAATACAAGATAAGACTTTTGCATTCATATACACTATTAACTACTAGAGGTTAACAATTCTTAATATCTACACAAAAATCCAAAATACTTTGAAATAATTTTACCAAGAAATGTGTGTAAGCGGTTTGAAGAAAACTACAGAATTTATAGAATTTATATATGATAATTAGAAACACTTAACATAAACTGTCTTTATACTCTCTCCCAATTGCCTCAAAAATCATTGCACATTAAGAATGCTTTTACCCATTTTGTAATACACCTTGTTCATTACCTTCTTACCAATCTATTAATGAATAACATATTATTGGCAACTTAATTACTAGTTTATTTTAGTAAAAATGTCTCTGTTTACTTAAGAATCCCAAAATCATATACTGAAGCATGTGGTTACAGAACTGTCTCATTATAAGAAGTTGGAGAATAACAATTGGATAATTTTGTCTTTAATGATTTGGGGTTGTTAATTCATTTCTGACTGTTCAGAATTAGGAAGTTGTAGCCTCATAAAGTTTTATTATGGGGGTCATAGCCTTTACCATTTCCTATGGCCTCGCATCATTAAACAACATTCTGCTTGGCTAATGCTTGCTACTAACATTCCTATGCAAAGCTCATCATCTCTAAGGCTCCCATCACCAGTAGCAATTGGATGACTGTAAACCAGCGTAGGGAATCTTGTTCTGTCTGTTTCTGTTACCTCAGTTTGAGCATTTATGTAATTATATTGTCCAACTATAATCTAATCCTAGTAAGAATTAATGCTGTGATCTCCTGGCTAACACAGTGAAACCCCGTCACTACTAAAAAATACAAAAAACTAGCCGGGCGAGGTGGCGGGCACCTGTAGTCCCAGCTACTCGGGAGGCTGAGGCAGGAGAATGGTGTAAACCCGGGAGGCAGAGCTTGCAGTGAGCTGAGATCTGGCCACTGCACTCCAGCCCGGGCGACAGAGCGAGACTCCGTCTCAAATAAAGAAAGAAAGAAAGGAAGGAAGGAAGGAAGGAAGGAAGGAAGGAAGGAAGCAAGCTGTGATCATAAACTATTGTTCTAAATATTTATGCTAGATAAAAGGATATCACAATGAATCAATTAAACTTTCATGTGTGAATATATTATGATAATCTCCTAAATCATCCCTCGAGTTAGTATCTAGTTAGGTATCACAGTAAACACATCAATTAATTATCTGTTCAACATTTTATAAATAAGTTTAAATAAAACATGTTTGTAAACTAGACATAAGTTCACATTTTGTATAAGTCAAGAGATTTTTCTGAGACCTGTATAGAGAATTTGCCCTCATCAACTGTAAAGAACTAAGAAAGTTATACACAGAATTAGGATAAAAATTTTAATAACTTTAAAATAAGCATAAATTCAACTATTATATACCACTTTATGAAATGCTTACCTATCATTTTACTTCAGCCATATTCCCATTGCAAATGAAAACTTTTATCTCAGCTATTTCAAAGCCAAATTATACTGCACTTCATATAATGGAAATCATGTGTCCCTCTGGATGAGGAAAATACTACATGGAAAAAGAACAGAAGACAGAAGTGGAGGCACGAAACAGACTAACAAGACACCAATTATTGCTTCCATGCAACAAGTTGTAAATAGTCTAGATGCACCAAGAGACCCAGATTGAGAAAGAACATAAGAAATCTAGCTCATGTACATATCTCAGATCCAAAGGCATCCAGAGGAAATACCAGTTCTCCCACTAGGAACATGAGATGTTCACAGGATCTTTTGTAAAAGAAAGGCTAGAACAAAAGAAGAAAGGCTGGGAATGGATTTCTTAAGGCACAAATTGATTACAAATGTGGACAGATACTAATCTCAACTCATAAAGTGGAGTAGCCTGGACAATATCTATGTTGACTAGAGCCTTGGGTCAGAATTTCTAGCCATAAGCAACTACCTCTTTTTACCATAGTTGGACATAACGCATATTATTTTCTAGTGTGTCATGGTAGGGAAGCACTATTGCCAGGAAACAAGTTATTAGTCAACTTTGCATGTTCAGTATCAAGTACTGCATCTGGTACATCCTTACAAGTGGGAACGTGCTTTGAAAGCTTTGTGAAGAGTTCTGAAATCACAAATCTTTAATATTTTGCTTATATCAATATTTTGTACATAATTTAAAAGTGCTGTGGTTTTATATCTCATTAATATTTAGTTGATGATATTTAAAGTAATACCTGAAGCTGATGTTTATTCCCCTATACATGTATTATTCAATTATCCATTTGTATTAAAATTATCTTAGGTTGTTAAAAATCAACAGTTAGGTCCCAGTTCATGTAAAATGAATTCTGCATACGAGTCTTTGCTGGAGAAATATATATATACACACACACATATATATGCATATAAATATATATATCTCCAATATTTTTATATAATATTTTTCTATCCCTCTTTGGGTTACCTTTTCACTTTCTCAATTGTGACTTTTGATAAACAGAAGTTCTCAATTTTAATTGCTAATCACAAAGGAAACACAATTTATCCAATTATAAATTTGGATTTATAATTTATATAATTTATAAAATTTATAAATCCAATTTGTCCAATCCTCTATGTTCTTTAAGAAGTCTTTACCTACTCTAAGCTATTGAAGATAGTCCTCTAAATTTTCTTCTAAAAACTTTGATTTACCTTCATATTATGTTCAATCATTTATCTTGAATCGATTCTATGTATGGCTTGAACTAGAAATTAAGATTGTTTTCCATGTGTATATTTAACTGGTCTGGCACCATTTATTGAAACTACAATTCATTCCCAATATAGTACAGTGTCATCTTTGTCATAAATCAGATAAATCAGACATCATGAACCAAATGGGTGGGTTTTGCCTCAAACTCTTTATTCTGTTTCATTGTTCTATTTGCCTTTGCTCCATTACTACTCTATTGTAATAACTGTAGCTTCATAAGTTTTGATGTCTTGTAGTGTAAGTCCTTAAGCTTTGTTTTTCAAGATTGCTTTAACCATTCTTGGCCCTTTTAATATAAATGTAAATTTTAGAATCAGGTTGTCAATGTCCATCTAAGGAAATGAAACGAGCTTTTGACTGGGATTGTAATGAATTTATAGATCTACAGGTCAATTTGGGCAAGTTGACTAAGACCTTTACAATTCATGGATATATATCCTTCAATTTGTTAGATTAGAAAAATTTCAGTAATGTTTTGTAGTTTTCAGTGTAAATGCCTTGCAGATATTTTGCTTGTCCTCAGTGTTTGATGCAATATTACTTAAAGGTGGACAATTTTTTTTCATGCTAGTATCAATGGTATTTTTAAAATTTCACTTTCTATATGTTTATTTCTACAATACAGAAATAGTGTGATTTTTGGTATACTGATCTATTCATATATATTAATAAATTCACATTATTCTAGGAGTTTATAAATTCTTTTGGATTTTCTATGTACACAATAATGTCATTTTCAAATAATGACATGTTATTTCTCCTTTTCAATTCTTTTTTTTTTTTGAGACAGAGTCTCACTCTGTCGCCCAGGCTGGAGTGCAGTGGCCGGATCTCAGCTCACTGCAAGCTCCGCCTCCTGGGTTTACGTCATTCTCCTGCCTCAGCCTCCCGAGTAGCTGGGACTACAGGCGCCTGTCACCTCGCCCGGCTAGATTTTTTGCATCTTTTTGTAGAGACGGGGTTTCACCATGTTAGCCAGGATGGTCTTGATCTCCTGACCTCGTGATCCGCCCATCTCGGCCTCCCAAAGTGCTGGGATTACAGGCTTGAGCCATCCTTTTCAATTCTTATGCCTTTCATTTCTTTTTCTTCCTTATTGCACTGGATAGGACCTCCCACACAATTTTGAATATAAATATGTGAGAACAGATATTGTTGTCCTATTTGTAATCTCAGGCAGACCTTTCAATAACTTGCCATTAAGTATAATGTTTGCTCTAAGTTTTTGCAGACATTCCAACGTCTATTTCTAGTTTACTAAGAGTTTTCATTATGAATGGATGCTGAATTTTGTTAAATACTATTTAGTATACCAATTAAAATGAGTGTATTATTTTTCTATCTTTCTGGAGAATAAAGCAAATTAAATTAATTCAATTTTAAATATAAACCACATTTGCATTTCTGAAATAAATTGCCATTTGATAATCATATATTCTCCTTTTTGCATACTGTTGAATCTAATTTGCTAATATTCTGGTTAGGATTTTTGCATCTACATTCATGTGTGATATTGGACTGTATTTTTCTTTAAAATGTCCTTGCTGTGTTTTAGTTATTGAAATTATGTTGACTTCATTAAAAAAAAAATTGAGAAGTATTTCCTCCTCTATTCTTTGGAAGCTTTGGTTTATGTTACTTCTTACTTAATAATTTGAGAAAAGTCAGCAGTGAAGCCTCAGATTTTAGAATGTATGTGTCTGTGGTCATATTGGGGGTTCTTGTAAGATTCTCCCTGGGGCCTGAAAGCTTAGGGAGATGAATAACTCCTCCCTTCTCAGGCCCAGTCCCAAGGTGCAAGGCCACTTGTGTCAACAATGGGCATCAGTAAGATAGCAGAAGCAGGAAGAGAGCCTGCCAGAAGACACCTACCCTGGCTGGAAGACACGTACCCCTGAAGATTGAGAAAGAGGACATACGGGTACAACATAGCAGTTATGTCAGACTAGGACATTTCCTGTTTACAGGAGACTATAAAACTTTTGCGCCATCCTCATCTGGGTCTGACACCACTGTAGGCCTCAGCCTGCTTGCACCCAGGTGCTCATTAAAACAGCATGTTGTTCCACACTGCCTCCTGTCTGTTGGTGTGCTCTTAGGATTCGAACCGATACAAGAACCTTACATCAATCTGGTGCTGAAACCCGGGAGGGGCTCCAGTCCGTATCCCTCATGGACTTACCCCTCCACCCTGGAGAGCACGCCACAGCAACTGGACAAAGGAAGTTCCTCAGCCTCCAGTTGCCTCTCTGTGCATGCAAATCAGTCACTGATCTCCCCTACTGGTAAGTTTTCCCGGGAGCCCAGTTAACAGGTAAAAATCCACACAGCCTCTCTTGGTTTCTCCAGTCTGAAAATCCAACATTGGTCTAAGAAGGCTCCGGTGTGTGCCAGGCACTTGCTGATCATCTGGTCTTAGGGGGATGCCTCTAAGTCATTTGATCCTGTTCCTGGAGTGAAAAAGGCAGCAGTGACGATCGCTCCTTTTATCGTATCCCTCCCGCCGTCCAGGACAGTCTCCTTTTCCCTGTTCTCCCAAACCTACCCTCCACTATGTGAAACTCATGGTCCTCCATTCCAAAAAACAGCCCTCTAGGCTGCCTCATAGAAAACCTGCAAACCTTAGGCCTCAGGCAAGATATCCACCCTAAGCGCCTTGTCATTTTTTGCAATTCAGTCTGGCCACAATACGAATTGGATAATGGGTCCAAATGGCCCACAAATGAAACATTCGACTTTACAATTTTAACTGATTTAAACAATTATTGCCAACGACTGGAGAAATAGGGGAAAATTCCTTACGTCCAGGCCTTTTTGCACTCAGATCACAACTAGACCTCTGCAATTCTTGCTCACCTGTTCAAATCCTTCTCTGCCATTCTTGCTGCCCTGATCACCTTTCTCCTCCTGACCCTACCTCTTTTTCCTCATTCAATCCAGCTGACTGCTGTCCACCCCTCCCAGCCCCTACCTCTTTCTCTCAACCATCTTCTTTAACCCCCCAAGCCTCCTCCTTATCTTCTCAGCTGCCATCTTCCCAGCCACCCTCTTCCCAGCTGCCATCTTCTCAGTCAGAAGTATTCACTTCTTTTCATACACCATCCCCTCCTCAGGACAATTCTAGTATTGCCTGTACCCATTCTCCTCCCCCACCACCCTCTCCTGAGGCTTGTAAACCCAT
The DNA here is from genome assembly GCF_009764315.1 of Trachypithecus francoisi. Taxonomy (NCBI): domain Eukaryota; kingdom Metazoa; phylum Chordata; class Mammalia; order Primates; family Cercopithecidae; genus Trachypithecus; species Trachypithecus francoisi. Next base: position 48,279,849 of record NW_022681457.1, read on the forward strand.
CCTGCCACCTTATGCCCCTATCTAGCCTTCACTGCCTGTTAACTCATCCTCCCCTCCCCCTTCAAACCCTCAGCAGGAACCACTTTCAACTTCTTCCTTCTCTCCAGCCCATACTCGCTTGGGCACCATCTTTGGCCCATGTCGTACCCTTACTTCAATGCAGGTGCTAGAGTGCCTACTTTGGGAAGTAGCAGGAACTGAAGGTATTATTACAGTTCACGTTCCCTTCTCCCTCACTGATCTCTCTCAAATTAACAAAAGACTCAGTTCATTTCCAGAAGACCCTACCTCTTATGTTAGAGAGTTTTAATATCTCACCTAGTCTTATGAACTAACCTGGCATGACCTCTGCGTTATCCTCTCTTCCACCCTCACTCCAGAAGGCTGAGACCATATCTGGACCCTAGCTCAGGCACATGCTAATACAATTCATCACCAAGCTCCTGCCCAGCCTACTGCTGCAGAGGCAGTCCCCAACCAGGACCCCCACTAGGATTATCAAAACAGGGCCTCTGGACACCACCATCAAGACCACATGATTGTGTGTCTCCTTGCAGGACTCAAAAAGGGTGCCCATAAAGTGGTAAACTATAAAAAACTTTCAGAAATCACCCAAGGTCCTAACAAAAAACCCAGCCTTTTTTCTCTCTGGTTTAACTGAAGCCATGAGAAAATATACCAACCTAGACCCAGCCAGCCCAGAAGGAACTACTATCTTAAACCTTTGATTCATCTCCCAATCCACTCCCGACATTCAGTGCAAGCTTCAGAAGCTTGGTGACAGCCCTCACACCCCAAAACCAGACCTTCTTAATTTAGCCTTCAAAGTCTTTATCAATCGTAATGAGGAAAGTAAAAGGCAAAAACAGGCAGAGTTTCGAATGCTTGATTCCACCATCAGGGGCCCTGCAGGCCCAGGGGGCCGCAGCGCCACAAGGAAGTCTCTTAGAAATCCACCTCCACCTGGCACCTGTTTGAAGTGCAGCAATGAAGGCCACTAGTCCAGACAATGCCCAAACCCAGGTAAGCCCACCAGGCCATGTGCCCTCTGCAGAGGATCCCACAGGAAGTTGGACTGTCAGCAGCCCCTGCAATGACCACCCCTTCCCAAGCCAGCCAAAACCTCCTACTCAAATCTCATTGGCCTTGCCACTGAAGACTGATGGTGCCCTGGAATGGATGCCCTGGCAACTACCATTGCTTCATCTGAGTCAGGGGTAACCCTGATGGTGGCAGGTAGGCCAGTATGGTGTTTTTTTTTTTTTAATTATTAATATCAGACAACCTACTCTGCTTTACCTAATTTTTCAGAATCCACCCAGTCCTCCCAAGTCTCTGTTGTGGGAATTGATGGACAAGTCTCGAAACCCCAAGCCACCCCTCCACTTTTCTGCTCCCTGCACACCTTTTCCTTCACTCACTCTATCTGAGTCCTGCCCTTATGCCCAACTCCGCTCCTAGGCAGAGACATCCTTTCAACACTCCACACTATCCATTTCCACGTTCCCCATAGTATCCAATGCATCAACCCAGACCCCTCCAGGGCTTCTAACTTTCTTCTACTCCTCCAACCTCCTACCTTAAAGCATGCAACTTTTCCTTATCCCCAATTCGTAGTTAATCCCGCTGTTTAGGATACTTCCAGACCCTCAGTCACAAAACACCACACCCCCCTCTGCCTTACCTTTAAAGAGACCACCCAGTTCCTATCACAGAAGCAGTGTCCCATCCCTCAATCAGCTCTCATAGGCCTAAAGCCTATCATTTCTGGCCTCCTCACCAGTCACCTACTCCGCCCAACAAATTTCCCTTTCACACACCAATTCTACCTGTTAAAAAGCCAGATGGAACTTATCAATTAGTCCAAGACCTCAGGCTCATTAACCAAGCTGTACTCCCAGTATGTGCAGTAGTTTCTAATCCATATACTTTACTTTCCATAGTTCCCTCCAATACCACCCATTTTTATCCTAAAGGATGCTTTTTTCCCCCACAATTCCTTTACACACTGATTTCCAAAACCTCTTTGCCTTCATGTGAGAAAACGCTGACACCCACCTGTCACATCAGTTCACCTGGTGTATACTACCTCAAGGTTTTAGAGACAGCCCCCACCTTTTTGGACAGGCTCTTCCTCCAGACCTCTGTACCTGATCCCTAAAACCATCCATGTTAATCATCTGCTCCTATGTAGCCCCTCTCAACGAGACTGCAATGTCCATACCATCTCTCTTTTAAACTTCTTGGCCGAACAGGGATATCAGGTCTCCCCTAAGAAAGCACACATAATGCATCCCCTCAGTCACCTATCTAGGCCTAGCTCTTACCCCGCAAATCTGAAGGCTCACAACGGACTGCATATCCCTCCTCCAGTCCCTCCTGCCTCTGCAAACTAAGCAAGAAATTCTCTCTTTTCTAGAACTAGCAGGATATTTTAGGCTCCGGGTTCCCTCCTTCGCTCTACTTGCCAAACCGTTATACCAAGCTGCTAAAGGCCCTTTCCATAAGCCTTTACACCTGCACAGCCTATTACCCAATCTTTCTGTCTACTCCAGAAGGCTCTCACCTCAGCCCTCATCCTCACTCTCCCAGAACTCACCAAACCTTTCTCCCTCTATGCTGACCAATGCGTGGAGTTACACTAGGTGTTCTAACCCAGTCTAAGGGACCCACCCTCCAGGTTATTGCCTACCTCTCTAAACAGCTTGAAGCCACAGTTCTCAGATGGCCTGCCTGCCTCTGAGCATTGGCAGCAGCTGCTGTCCTCACCCTTAAAAGCCTAAAACTATCTCTTCATGCCAACCTAACAGTTTGTTCAACCCATAACATCAAAGACATGCTAGCTTATGACAGTGTACTAAGTCTCATCTCTACCCTACAGTTCCTCCAACTGTATGCTCTATTCATAAAAATTCCCCAAAGCACCATGCTAACCAGCTCCCGTCTAAACCCAGTCACGCTCCTACCTGAAGCTACAACCACCCAAGACTCTACAAGCTTCTGTGTGAACACTATTCAAACCTTTCTTATACCTTTTCCAAACCTCATATACCAGCCTCTTCCAGATGTACTTGGTTTCTAAATGGCAGCTCCTTCCTACATCAAGGATGCTAGCATGCTGGCTATGCTATAGTGTCACCCCCCAGACTATTGAAGCCAATCTGCTCCCCCTAGGAACCACCTCCCAAAAAGCTGAACTCATCACCCTCACTCAAGCTCTTGCTCTAGCAGCCAGACACCAGATGAACATATATTCAAATTCTCATGATGCGTTCCACACAGTGCACTCACACTCATCCATCTGGAAAGAACGGGGTTTCCTAACTGCAAAAAACACTCCTGTCATAAATGGCTCTCTCATCAGCAAGCTCCTTCAAGCTGCCAGCCTCCCACAGAAAGTTGCCATCCTTCATTGCAGGGGCCACCAAACCCCAGACAATCCTATATTGGCTGGAAATGCGGTAGCAGATCAGGTAGCCAAACAAGTAGCCCTACAACCCATGCAAGACCAGTTTCTTTACTCCTCAGAAGAAAAGGAGGACCGCCAAGCCCAAAACCTTCAAAAGCAAGGACCATGGTATGTCAAGGAAGAGTGTATTCTTCTTCCTTACTCTCAAAATCTTCCTTACCTCCAAAGCTTCCACAACGATTTCCATGTTGGTTACAAACCTCTCTTGCAACTTCTCCGTCCTATTCTCACTTGTCCTCACCTTTCCAGCGATGTTTGAGAGATGACCCAGTCCTCCTCTATCTGCCACTCAGTGTCACCCCTGGGCTCCCTCCGGCCACAGCCTTTTCCTACCCACCAAGCCCAGGGCCAGGTACCCAGGCAAGATTGGCAAGTAGATTTCACTTACATGCTGCCCGATAAATGGCTCCATTATCTTCTAGTCTTTGCCTGTACTTTCTCCAGGTAAGTAGAAGTATTCCCAAAAACTTAAGAAGGTGCAAGTGTCGTCGCACAAACTCATCATGCATATAATTCCCTGTTTCAGGCTCCCAACATCTATCCAGTCCAATAACAGGCCTGCCTTCATCAGCCAAATTACCCAAGGTGTCTCTACATCCTTAAGAATAAAGCAGATTCTCCACACACCCTACAAGCCTCAGTCTTCAGGCAAAGTTGAAAAAATGAACTCTGTCCTTAAAGCCCAACTCACCAAGCTGGCTCTAGAAACCTGCCAGGTGTGGACAAAAAATCTCCCTTTCACCCTCATGAGACTTCGCAAAACACCAAAACCACCCTCTTTTTATAGTCCCTTTGAAATCATGTATGGCCAAACCTTTGTCTTGGGGCCTCCACCCTTACCAAAACTCTGAGCCACTCGGGAATTACTTCCCCTCCTTAATCCAGATATGGTCTTTCATTCATGAAGCAGCAAATAAGGCCATGCCTCTCCCTGTTGACACCTCCTTGTCCTCTCAACATAACTGTTTTGCAGGCACAGACGTGTTTATCTGCCAAGCCAGCCCTCACCAAAAGCTACAACCTAAGTGGACAGGCCCCTACACTGTGATACTCAGCACGCTAACTACAGTGAGAGTCCAAGGACACCCCCACTGGATCCATCGCACCAGGGTCAAGCTCACCCCCAAGGCTACTCCCTCTTCCAAAACATTAACAGCAGGCAACACCCTCAGAGTCCCTGCATATAATAATCTAAACAAAGAGAAATGATCCTTAAAGGTAGGAGGAAGCCAAAGATGGCAAGGGGACAAATGGCCTCCACAAAGAATCATCAAATATTACAGTCCTGCCATTTGGACTGAGGGTGGTTTATGGGGTTATCGTACTCCTATATATATGCTAAATAGAATAATTAGACTACAGGCTGTTCTAGAACTAACCAACCAAACCACTAACCAAAACCACCCCAGCCCTGGAAATGCTCACACAACAACAAAATGCACGTGGCAATTTATCAAAACAAGCTAGCATTACACTACAATAGGTGGTCTAGTAGTCAGAGAAGGGTGGAGTCTGTGGTAAATTTAATATCTCCAATTGCTGTCTTAACATAGACGATAACAAAAAAGTGGTTCGAGAAATTGCTTCAAACATCAGAAAAATAGCCCATGTACCAGTCCAAACCTGGAAGGGATGGGACCCAACAAACCTTCTAGGTGGGTGGTTCTCTAATTTAGGAGAATTTAAAACGCTGGTAGTGACAATAATCCTTATCACTGGGCTCCCCTGTTTCTCCCCTGTGTTATCCCACTGATAATAAAAGCCATTAAAACTCTTGTTGAAACTACGGTTAACCAACAGACAATCCAGATAATGCTCCTGCTACTACGACACAATAGATACCAACCTGTCTCTCAAGAATACCCCCAAAATTAAGGTTTTCTTTTTCCAAGGTGCCTACGCCACCCCTGTCATGCCTGAAGTAGTTATTGAGAAAGTCGTCCCTTTTCCCTTTTCTATAACCAAATACACAGGAATGTAAGATTCTCCCGGGGGCCTGAAAGCTTAAGGAGCTTCTCCCTTCTCAGGCCCAGTCCCAAGGTGCAAGGCCACTTGTGTCAGCAGCGGGCGTCAGCAAGACAGCAGAAGCAGGAAGAGAGCCTGCCAGAAAACACCTACCCTGGCTGGACGACAGGTACCCCTGAAGAGAAACAGGACATCCAGGTACAGCATAGCATTTACATCAGACTAGGACACTTTCTGTTTACAAGAGACCGTAAAACCTTTACCCTGTCCTCACTTGGGGCTGACACCATTTTAGGCCTCAGCCCTCCTGCACCCAGGCGCTCATTAAAACAGCATGTTGCCCCACACCGCCTTGTTGTCTGTTGGTGCACTCTCGGGGTTCGAACTGATACAAGAACCTTACAGGTCTCTTTAATAATTTTTATTTATTCAATTAATATTACATTATTCCAGTATTATTTCTTCTATGAGTTTTGGTATGCTGTGTTCTTTCAGGAGTTTTCCAATTTCATGTAAGTTTTCAAACTTATTGGCATAATGTTGCTCAAAACTTCCTCTTATCAATAGAAGATCAGCAGCGACATCCTCCTTTTCATTTGTAATATCAATAATTTCTGTTTTCCTTAATGAATTTACTAATCTTCAAAGAATTAACTTTTGACCTAAGTTTCTCTGTATATGTTTTTTAATGTATTAGTTTGTGTTATCTTTAATATTTTCTTCCTTCTAATCTGGCTTGGGGGGGATTCTTTCCTAGGATTATTTTTTTTATTTTTATTTATTTATTTTTTTTGAGATGGAGTCTCGCTCTGTCACCCAGGCTAGAGTGCAGTGGCATGATCTGGACTCACTGCAAGCTCCGCCTCCCGGGTTCACTCCATTCTCCTGCCTCAGGCTCCCGAGTAGCTTTTCTAGTTTCTTAAGGTGGAATTGTAGAATATTGATTTATAGTCATTTTCCTTCTCATATATATTTATATACATTTCCCTCTAACCACTGATTAATTCTATCTTACAAGTTTTAATGTGTCATATTTTCATTATAATTTAGTTCAAAATATTTTTAGATTTATTTTATAGTTCCTGGTTCTAACATTTATTATTTTTTATTTCAATAGGTTTTTGTGGAACCGGTGGTTTGGTTACATGAGTAAGTTCCTTAATGGTAATTTCTGAGATTTTGGAGCACTTATCACCTGAGCAGTGTACACTGTGCCCAATGTAGTCTTCTATCCCTCACCCCTCTCCCACCCTTTCCCCAGCGTCCCCACATTCCACTGTATCTTTCTTATGCCTTTGCATCCTCATAGCTTAGCTCCCACTTATGAGTGAGAACATATGACATTTGGTTTTCCATCTCTGAGTTACTTAGAAGAGTGGTCTCCAGTTCCACCCAGGTTGCTGTAAAAGCATTATTTTGTTCCTTTTTATTGCTGAGTAGTATTCCATGGTCTACCTATCATCTATCTATCTACACACACACACACACAAACACACACACACATATATACACACATTTTCTTCATCCAGTTGTTGATTGATCGGCATTTGGGCTGGTTCCATATTTTTGCAATTGCAAATTGTTCTGCTATAAACATGTGTGTGCAGGTATCTTTTTCATATAATGACTTCTTTTCCTCTGGGAAAAGAAGTGTCTCTGGCTCATTGAGGAATGACCTTAGATTGTCTATTTATGCTTTTTCAGACTTTTTGACGTAAGCACTTAATGCTACGAACGTTCCTCTTAGCACCACCTTTGCTGTATCCCAGAGGTTTTGACAGGTTGTGTCACTATTCTCGTTCAGTTCAAATAATTTTTTAAATTTCCATCTTGATTTCATTGTTGACCCAATGATCATTTGGGAGCAGGTTATTTAATTTCCATGTATTTTCATGGTTCTGAGGGTTTCTTTTGGATTTGATATCCAATTTTATTTCACTGTGGTCTGACAGAGCACTTGCTATAATTTCAATTTTCTTAAATTGGTTGAGACTTGTTTTGTGGCCTGCCATTTGGTCCGTCTTGGAGAACATCCCATGTGCTGATGAACAGAATATATATTTTTCAGTTGTTGGGTAGAATGTTCTGTATATATCTGTTAAGTTCATTTGTTGTAGGGTACAGTTTAAGTCCATTGTTTCTCTGTTGACTTTCTGTCATAAGGGCCTGTCTAGTGCTATCAGTAGAATACTGACATCCCCCACTATTATTGTGTTGCTGTCTATCTCACTTCTTAGGTCTAATAGTAATTGTTTTATAAATTTGGGAGCTCCGGTGTTCAGTGAATATATATTTAGGATTATGATATTTTCCTGTTGGACTACTCCTTTTATCATTACATAATGTCCCTCTTTGTCGTTTTTAACTGCTGCTGCTTTAAAGTTTGTTTTATCTGATATAAGAATAGCTACTCCTGCTCATTTTTGGTGTCCATTTGCATGGAATATCTTTTTCCACACCTTTACCTTAAGTTTATGTGAATCCTTATGTGTCAGGTGAGTCTTTTGAAGATAGCAGATACTTGAATGATGAATTCTTATCCATTCTGCCAGCATTCTGTATCTTTTAAGTGGAGCATTTAGGCCATTTACATTCAATATTACTATTGAGATGTGAGGAACCATTCTATCTATTGTGCTATTTGTTGCCTGAATACCTTGTTTTTTTTTTTTTTTTAATTGTGTTGTTGTTTTATAGGTTCTGTGAGATTTATGCTTAAGGAGATTCTATTTTGCTGTATTTTGGAGATTTGTTTCAAGATTTAAAGCTCCTTTTAACCATTCTTGCAGTGCTGGCTTGGTAGTGGCAATTCTCTCAGCATTTGTTTGTCTGAAAAAGACCGTATCTTTCCTTATTTATGAAGCTTAGTTTTGCTAGATACAAAATTCTTAACTGATAACTGATTTGTTTAAGGATGCTAAAGATAGGACCCCAATCCCTTCTAGCTTGTAGGCTTTCTGCTGGGAAATCTAATCTGCTGTTAATCTGATAGGTTTTCCTTTATAGGTCACTTGCTATTTTTGCCTCACAGCTCTTAAGATTCTTTATTTCCTCTTGACTTTAGATAACCTGATGACTATGTGCCTAGGTGATAATCATTTTGCAATGAACTTCCCAGGTGTTCTTTGAGCTTCTTATATTTGGATGTCTAGATCTCTAGCAAGGCCAGGGAAGTTTTCCTCAACTATACCCTCAAATATGTTTTCCAAACTTTTAGAGTTCTCTTCTTCCTCAGGAACACCAATTATTCTTAAGTTTGGTCATTTAAGATAATCCCAAACTTCTTGGAGGCTTCTTAATTTTTTTAAGTTCTTTTTTCTTTTTCTTTGTTGGATTAAATTCAAAGCCTTGTCTTTGAGCTCTGAAGTTTTTTCTTCTACTTGTTCAATTCTGTTGCTGAGACTGAAAGAGACCAAATGAAATCTACAGGCAGGCAGCCCGGCGGCGCCTTGAGCCTAGTTAGAAGTTGACCCTACAGGCAGGCAGCCGGGCGGCGCCTTGAGCCTAGTTAGAAGTGACCCTACAGGCAGACAGCCCGGGCGGCGCCTGAGCCTAGTTAAAAGTTGATGCCGGACCTAACCGATAATGTTATCTATAGATTTCAGATGTTGTATAGACAAGCAATGTGAAAGTCCCTGTCTTGTTCTTTTTCTGTTCTAATTACTAGTGCTTGCCATATATCTCTCAACTTCCTGAGCCCAGTATAAACATATCCCACCATATGTCTCCCCTCCATATATCCCTCAACTTCCTGGGCTCATCCCACCATATGTCTCCTACCATATATCTTTCAATTCAAAGACTACCATATATCTCAACTTTAGAAGGACACCACCTGGAAAATCCCCGATAAGAACACAGCCGTTTGTGAGAGCACGGGAACCAATAAAAAAACTGCTAAATGTATAAACTTAAAATGTTAACCAATTGTAATGCTGTAACCTAGAGAATTCCCTCGTTCCTCTGCAACTTTACAAGTCCTGTTTACATTAGGCTATAGAAGGCAAGCGCACGCATTGTTCAGGGCCCTCCTGTATGTTGTGGAACGGAGGGACCAAGTTCGAACTTGCATTAAAGATCCTGCCGCTTGGCTTTGACTCTGGACTCTGGTGGTCTTTTTCGGGGAACTAACGGTCTGGGCATAACAAGACTTTTCAGTGCATTTTGCAATTCTCTGGGTATGTCCCTCATTTCCAGAAGCTGTGATTGCTTTTTATTTATGTTATCTATTTCACTAGAGGTTTTTTCCTTTGTATTCTGTATCTTTTTTTTTTTTTTCTTTAAGTTGGATTTCACCTTTCTCTGGTGCGTCCTTTATTGACTTAACAGTTGACCTTCTGAATTCTTTTTCTGGCAATTTAGAGATTTTTATCCTAGTTTGGATCCATTGCTGTGTGTGGGGGGGGGGGGGGTGTTAAAGAACCTTGTTTTTGTCATATTTCCAGAACTGTTTTTCTGATTCCTTCTTATTTGGGTAGACTACATCAGAGGGAAGATCTGTGACACAAGGGCTGCTGTTCAGATTCTTTTGTTCCATGCGTGTGCCCCCTTGATGTGGTGCTCTCCTTTTTCCCCTAGGGATGTGGCTTCCTGAGAGCCAAACTACAGTGATTGTTATTTCTCTTCTGGATCTAGCCACCCAGTGGAGCTACCAGGCTCCGGGCTGGTACTGGGGAGTGTCTGCAAAGAGCCCTGTGATGTGATCCGTCTTCAACTCTCTTAGCTGCAGATACCAACAGCTACTTTGGTGGAGGTAGCAGGGGAGTGAAGTGGACTCTGTGAGGGTACTTGGTTGTATTTTTAAGTGTGCTGGTTTTGTTGGTTGGCCTCCAGCCAGAAGGTGGCACTTTGAAGAGCACATCAGCTGCAGTAGTATAGGAAGGATCAAGCCGGTAGGCAGAGCCATAGAGCTCCTAAGAGATTATGTCGTTTGTCTTTGGCTACCAGGGCAAGTAGAGAAAGACTATGGGGTGGGGGTAGGGGCAGGGTTGGGCATGTCTGAGCTCAGACTCTCCTTGGCAGGGCTTGCTACTGCTGTTGTAGGGGTTGGGAGTGTGATTCACAGGCCAATGGAGTTACGTTCTCTGGAGGATTATGGCTGCCTCTGCTGTGTCACACAGATCACCAGGGAAGTGGGGGAAAGGCAGCAGCCACAGGCCTCACCCAACTTCCATGCAGTCCACAGCCTGAAAGGCCAGTCTCATTCCCACTTTGTCCCCATAATAGCACCAAGTTTATTTCCAGGCATCCCATGAGCAGGGTTGAGAACTTGCCTCAGGCTACAAGCCTCCCAGCTGAGAAAAAAAGCCAATTCACAGTTCCTCAGCTGTCCCCCTGAGCTTGCAGCAGCAACCCAGCAAACCTCCTTCAAAGGGTCTGAGGATTCTCTCAGCATTCCTGGTGTGTTCCTGTGGTAGTTACCAGAGCAAAAGCTCATGATGTGGGACTCCACATGTTGCTCCGTCTGCCCAAGTGGTAGCTGCAAGTTAGTCCTGCCTCCTATCTGCCATTTTCTCCCTCCAAAAATCTATTTTTATCTATTTAATATTATTTATAAGTATGTTTAATTTCTAGTCAGTTGGGGTTTTTTCCTAAATAGCTTTTTCTTTTTTTTTTTTTTCCAATACGGAGTCTTGTTCTGTCACCCAGGTTGGAGTGGCGTGATCTCTGCTCACTGCAAGTGTCTCCCGGGTTCAAGTGATTCTCTTGTCTCAGCCTTCTGAGTAGCTGGGATTACAGGAGCCTGCCACCATGCCCTGCTAATTTTTATATTTTTAGTAGAGACGGGGTTTCACCACTTTGGCCAGGCTGGTTTCGAACTCCTGACCTCAGGTGATCCACCCACCTTGGCCTCCCAAAGTGCTAGGATTATAGGCGTGAGCCACCGAGTCCAGCCTTTTTCCTAATTATCTTTCTAATATCCCAACATTTGGAGATTTCTTTTGCCAATCTTGGGAGATGCAATTATTTAACAATAGAGCTATAGTTAATATATTGTGTGGTACCCAGATAAAGAAACAATAAGCTCCATTGGTAATATGAGAGAATCTTCATTTTATCTCATCTTTTCAATACTAGAAATTAATGATTTAAAATTATTGTAGACAAAAATAATAAAAAAGATTAATTTTACTTTACATTCTCTTACTAATTAATCTGACTATCTTATAAACATGATTATTGGCCATTGGTGATTCTTCTCTTGTGAATTGTCTGTTTGTATCCTTCGATATTTTATTGTTGGAATTCACATTTTTATTAATTTCTAAAAGTTCTTTCTATGTCAGGCAGGAAAAAGAAAGAAGTCTTTGAGTATCGAATATACCATACAGTATTGTGCTTTGTGCTTCGTGAGTCATTTGAAATTAAAATTCCTATTTCTTGAAATGCTTACGCTACCACATGTATACTATCAGAAAGGCTAAAACAAAAAATTTCAAATAAAACAAGCTCAAAATAGTGAAATCAAGTTATACTTCTAGCCTGGAAATGCAAATTTATGAAGTTTTAAGGTGATTAACTGTGTTTGTCCATAGAAGTTAAAGCAAATTTTATAGACAAAAATGAGTTTTAGGATTACATTCAGGTGACATTCAAGAAGTTTTCCTTGACATTACAATAAAATTATTTCTTTTTTTTAAATTTCAATCGTTTTTGGGGAACAGGTGGTGTTTGGTCACATGGATAAGTTCGTTAGTGGTGATTTCTGAGATTTTGGTGTACTCATCACCCGAGCAGTTTACACTATACCCATTGTGTAGTCTTTTATCCCTCCCCTCCCCCCAACCCCTTCCCAGAGTCCCCAAAGTCCATTATATCATTCTTATGCCTTTGTATCCTCATAGCTTAGCTCCCACTTATGAGTGAGAACATGAGATATTTGGTTTTCCATTTCTGAGTTACTTCACTTAGAATAATGGTCTCCCACTCCATCCAGGTTGCTGTGAATGCTGTGACTTTTTTCCTTTTTGTGGCTGAGTAGTATTCCACAGTGTATATGTACCACATTTTCTTTATCCTCTCATTGGTTGACAGGCATTTAGGCTGGTTCCATATTTTTGCAATTGCAAACTGTGCTGCTATAAACATGCATATGCAGTATATTTTTCACATAATGACTTCTTTTCCTTTGGGTAGATACCCAGTAGTGGGATTGCTGGATGAAATGGTAGTTTTACTCTTAGTTCTTTAAGGACTCTCCATCCTATTTTCCATAGTGGTTGTACTAGTTTACATTCCCACCAGCAGTGTAGAAGCGTTCCCTTTTCACCACATCCATGCCAACATCTATTCTTTTTTGATTTTTTTGATTATGGCCATTCTTGCAGTAGTAAAGTGGTATCTCATTGTGGTTTGAATTTGCATTTCCCTGACAATTAGTGATGTTGAGCATTTTTTTCATATGTTTGTCGGTCATTTGTATATCTTCTTTTGAGAATTTGTCTATTCATATCCTTTATCCACTTTTTAATGGGATTATTTTTATCTTGCTGATTTGAGTTTGAGTCAGTTCCACAGGCTTAACAGGAAACATGACTAGGAGGCCTCAGGAAACTTACAATTATAGTGGAAGGCAAAGGGGAAGCAAGCACGTCTTACAATGGCAGAGCAGGAGGAGGACTGAGAGAGTGAGGGGGGAACTGCCACACACTTTTAAATCATTATATCTCATGAAAACTCATTCACTATCCAGAGAACAGCAAGGGGGAAATGCGCCCCCATGATCCAATCACCTCCCACCAGGCCCCTCCTCCAACACGTGGGGATTACAATTTGAGATGAGATTTGGTTGGGGACACAGAATCAAACCGTATCAGGTGTGTAGGTTTCTATTCCTTTCTCCATGTGCATACCAACATATGTGAACCTCTATACAGAGAGGTGTTTAATTACAAAAATAAACATGATTTTGTGACTTTTTTTCACCTAAATATAACGAATAAACTGCAAGCCAGCAAAGATAGATCAAATTCATTCTTTAAATTGCTGTATGTTTTTCCAACTACAGACCCTGCTGTGACTCACTTCCTAAGAGGACTTCACTTGCCGTTTGCTGCAACAGACCTGCTGACCTCAGAAAACCTTGAAGGGGCTCTCTAGTGAGGGGCTTTCCAATCTTGTAGTTGGGAAGGAACTGCTGCTTGAGACTGAAAAGGTCTGGGAGCTAAACAGCTCCTCATAGAAAGTTATCAGATGGTAAGAGGTCTCACAGGTCCATGAGAAACGAAGCCACCGCATCTCTTACAACTTAGTTTGCTACTGCCCAAGAGATGTGCACAACAAGGTGCTGGCAGATGCTGAGGAAACCACAGCTTGAGTAGGCCAGGAAAAGTTAAATTCATTTACGGGGCATGGGAAGAAAGATGACCGGCGGAGCAGAAATAAGACAGATGTCTACTGAAGCAGAACCAATGGAAGAGACAGGAGAGAATTTTAATGAAAAATATCATGGAATTATAGAATTAAAAAAAGAAAAGATTTTCAGAAACTAAAAAATACCACGATTTCTTAATTAAAAGTTCAACATCCAACAGAAAAAGAGAATGACTGACTTTGAAGATAACATTAGTGGTCAGAAAAATCACTGGAGGAAATACCTTATAAGAGACCCAGTGCAGATAACCTGAGGGAAAAAGACAAAGCTGCATGGAGGTCAGATCCAGGAGGCCAACTAAAGAGGAGGAAAGGAACATGATAAGTAATAATAACATAGATAACGGAATAAAACATTTACAACTTAGAAAGTCTTGAGGCCCTGAATATCAAAGATAAAGGGAAAATCCTGCAGATCTTTTAGTACTGTGGGGAAATGGGCTTTCTGGCTCAAGGACCTCACTGACATTGAATTTACGTCACATACCAGGTAAGCCCAATGTGTGCACCTAATGCTTCACACAGAAACAGTATTAAGCAGAGATTGTTAAATTCTAGCATTCAGCAACTTTCCTTTGTCATGTTGTGTCACTAGGAGCTAAATACCAACCTTAGGAACTCTGTGGTAGTCTTTTCATCCACAGTCTATCTAAAGCTGCAGGCACCAATTTTTAAATGCCATAAGCACAAATTATTTTGGTAACAATAAAAAATTAAAAATATGAGAAAGGAGGTATGCATGGGTAAGACAAATGCATTACTGTTAAAAGAAACCACTATCTTTATTTATGAAATGGATACAGAGGTAGTATGGTGAGAGTTAAGAGCAGAGCAGAGACTCTGGACGTCTGCCACTTACTAGCTGTGCGACCTTGGGCAAGTTACCTAACCTTTCCATGTCTTAGTTTCCTGAAAATTAAACGAGTTAATATATTATCACAAGTATTAACTCTGCTACATAGCAAGTGCTTAATCAATCATAGCAGCGCTGCTGCTGGGCTGCTGCTACAGTGGGAAAACAGCACTGTACATAGAACTTTAATGTTGTAGACTTGAATTTAAATGCCAACTTTAAACTTAAGTTTCATACCACAGCCATGGTAGTTAACCCTTTTTGCTTACATTTTTCATATCTAAAACAGGAGTATGAATACCTGCTTCTTTCAACATCTGTCCATCTATCCACAAACATCAACTGAGTACCTAGATATTCATATGACTAAGATACATTTCAGCCCTTAAGGAGCTTACAGTTTAGTGAGTAAAACTCAAGAGCTTTGCTTTCCTTTCATGTGGGCATTTCTTGAGGCTCCCTTTGTGTTACGAGATAAAGAAAGGGCTGCAAGGGTCAGGTATGTTTTTAGTACCACGAGTACTATGATTTTTTTCAAAAGTGACACTAATCTTGTTAGCAATTGTTGGGTAAAAAATGTGGCCAGTTCTGACACTCTGTATTTTGCTATTTTAAGAAAAATACTATGAAGCAATTGGGTCACTAGAAAGTAAGCATCTGTGGATGATACGACAGTCTTAAAAGTGAGGGGATCAGTGGGGACCAGGCCCTCAACTCTGATCAGAAAAGAGCATAAAACACCTTAAAGAGATATGTCTGTTCATAGGCTGGAACTGTGTAGTTCAAAACCTGCCTTTTTTAGAGATCTTTTAAGACTTGAGTGTTCCTTTGAATTAACAGCTCTAAAGTCATTGTCCAAGAGGAGTCATTATTACTTGATCCTTTATAAACCACATCCATCCCCTTTTAGAGTATCCTGCCTTGGCACACACAGTGGGAGATTATAGCAAACAAGTTCTTTGTCAACTTGGACAACTTCATCACAATACTAAAGACCTTATTTTAAAGCTTCTTGATGTTAAGAGTGCTTATTTTGATCATCTCCATGTGAGTTGGCCATGGAAAGGTGGGATAAGTTGTTCCCCTTTAATCTTTTATTTAACTAAGGGGTTTTAGAATGCCTAAAATAATAACAATATCAGATAATCATTAGTATAAAATGAATAAAATAGACTACAAATTGAAGACAGCCTGAATGCCTGTTCTTTATAAAGAAACAATGCATGAGCACGTTTTCACCTGTCATTAGCAGCTGGTATTTAATAGCTGTGACTTAAAATTTAGTAGATTTAGAAAGTATGCAATTACACCATTATTAAAAATTAAAATTAAGAATATTTTACTTTATTATATTTATATATCACCACAATATAATCAATTATATACATTATTTAAAATCAAATTGGCAAAGACTTACTACAAATTCACTTGAATGGTGGCTACAAACATCACAAAGAATTAATTGGACTTCTATGTGTATGTGTGAGAGAAAAATTCTAAAAACCAATTTACTTTTAAAAGAAATTAAACCAGAGATAAATAAGAATTATCCAGCAAAAAGGAAAAGTAACAACTATCCTATTTTAAAGTTTCAGTTAGATAAATTATGTTTCAAAAATCTTTACATAAAAATTCTAATACTATCACCCATAAATCATAAAATATAACTGGTAGTATATTTATTTTTTTACCCAATCACATTTTAGACTCATAATAAAAATCTACTACTTAGAGAAAATAAATCTGACAATTTATTCAAACATTGTTACATAAGAAGTTTTAAGAAACTGTAAATAATTCTTAATACTCTCATTTTGATTTTCTGACTTCTCAAGACTATTTTGTACTTCTTTCAAACACACTTCCTGATGTTGTGCTTTCTAAAGAAAAAAAGGAAAAAAATACAGATAAGCAATAATAGCATTCATTCCAAAGGACCAGAGTCATAATATTAAAAACATATATACAATAACTAGATAATTCTTTTTGATTTTTTAAAAGAATACTCACATCTGATGTGTTCATTCTTAAAGCTCACTCTTCTTTAAAATTAATAATTAAAGCACACACATGGTTGATTTTCACTGATATAATTTATAATACACATTCATTTAGCACCAAATTATTACATATTTAACATAATTAACTTAATAGGTTCTAATAACAACTGTCATAATTTCACATGTAACATGATTATATTTTCATACCAGTTTTTGCCATTTTCTGTCTAAAAATTCACATTTTATTCCAAAATAATTAAATGTCTTAAAAGCTGACAGAACTCTAGTTTTTATAATGTGAACATTTTATTTCTAGAATCCCTTAAAAAATAAAAATAATTCTTACATTAAAGTTGTTCTTTGAGGAAAAAATTTAAAACTGCAATACATTTTTTTTTTTAACTAAGGTGCATATGAATTCTTAAGTAGGTGAGTTCACTGACAATGCTTTAGATAACCACAGGTTGCAAATATCATCTAGCTTCCAATTAAAATATAGACACCTAGACAGAAAAGAGAGAACTTTTACATCCCTCATATCAGGTGTTCAATGACACCTGATACCTTCTGAAACTGAGCAATGCCCATCTCAGGAAATGGGGCAGGTAAAAAATAATGTGATAGGCTTAGCAGTACAAAGTCACAGGATAAATACAATGAGTTTTACTCAACAATTTGGAAAGAAAAATAGTAATACACACTTATTTTGTAGGGTAGGATATAAAATGTCAATAGATTTTAGGATAATACATAAGACTTCAAAGACATTTCAGGCTTCAGGAGGGGTGCCTTGGATTAAGCTGCTGAGGTCATCCTCAGATCTGTACATCCATTCTGCGCCACCCCATTAGGGTACTTGGACAGAAAATACAAAAAGGCCTGCAGGTGAGCAGGGCACTGTGGGAGACACCAGGGATAAAGGCAACTATGAGACATGCTCTCAGAGTGCTTACAATTCAAATGGGGCTAAAGCAGGCATATTAAATACTGCCCACTTAACTGTCCCCTGGAAGGCATAAAACACACGAACTAATTTTTCAGCAATGTTTAAATCTATGCTTAGAATTCTAGAATTTTACTAGTACAAAAATTATCAGGTTTAACAAAACATCAGATCTTTTTTTTATTATTATTATTATACTTTAAGTTCTGGGATACATGTACAGAACGTGCAGCTTGGTTACATAGGTATACACATGCCATGGTGGTATGCTGCACCCATCAAGCCATCATCTACATTAGGTATTTCTATTACTGTTATCCTTCCCGTAGCCCCCCATGCCCTGACAGGCCCTGGTGTGTGATGTTCCCTGCCCTGTATCCATGTGGTCTCATTGTTCAACTCCCACTTATGAGTGAGAACATGCGGTGTTTGGTTTTCTGTTCTTGTGTTAGTTTGCTGAGAATGATGGTTTCTAGCTTCATCCATGTCCCTGCAAAGGACATGAACTCATCCTTTTTTATGGCTGCATAGTATTCCATGGTGTATATGTGCCACATTTTCTTTATTCAGTCTATCACTGATAAGCATTTGGGTTGGCTCCAAGTCTTTGCTATTGTGAATAGTGCTGCAATAAACATATGTGTGCATGTGTCTTTATAGTAGAATGATTTATAATCCCTTGGGTATATGCCCAGTAATGGGATGACCAGGTCAAATGGTATTTCTGGTTCTAGATCCTTGAGGAATCGCCACACTGTCTTCTACAGTGGTTGAACTAATTTACACTCCCACCAACAGTGTAAAGCATTCCTATTTCTCCACATCCTCTCCAGCATCTGTTGCTTCCTGACTTTATAATGATCGTCATTCTAACTGGCATGAGATGGTATCTCACTGTGGTTTTGATTTGCATTTATCTAATGACCAGTGATGATGGGCTTTTTTTCATATGTTTTTTGGCTGCCTAAATGTCTTGAGACGTGTCTGTTCATATTCTTTGCCCACTTTTTGATGGGGGTTTTTTTCTTGTAAATTTGTTTAAGTTTTTTGTAGATTCTGGATATTGGCCCTTTGTCAGATGGATAGATTGCAAAAATTTTCTCCCATTCTGTAGGTTGCCTGTTCACTCTGATGATAGTTTCTTTTGCTGTGCAGAAGCTCTTTAGTTTAATTGGATCCCATTTGTCAATTTTGGCTTTTATTGCCATTACTTTTGGTGTTTTAGTCATGAAGTCTTTGTCCACGCCTATGTCCTGAATGGTATTGCCTAGGTTTTCTTCTAGGGTTTTTATGGTTTTAGGTCTTACATTTAAGTCTTTAATCCATCTTGAGTTAATTTTTGTATATGATGTAAGGAAGGGATCCAGTTTCAGTTTTCTGCATATGGCTAGCCAGTTTTCCCAACACCATTTATTAAATAGGGACTCCTTTCCTCATTGCTTTTGTCAGGTTTGTCAAAGATCAGATGGTTGTAGATGTGTGGTGTTATTTCTGAGGCCTCTGTTCTGTTCCATTGGTCTATGTATCTGTTTTGGCACCACTACCATGCTATTTTGGTTACTGTAGCCTTGTTGTATAGTTTGAAGTCAGGTAATGTGATGCCTCCAGCTTTGTTCTTTTTGTTTAGGATTGTCTTGGTTATGTGGGCTCTTTTTTGGTTCCAAATGAAATTTGAAGTAGTTTTTTCTAATTCTGTAAAGAAAATCAATGGTAGCTTGATGGGGATAGCATTGAATCAAAAATTACTTTGGGGAATATGGCCATTTTGATGATATTGATTTGCCTTATTCATGAGCATGGAATATTTTTCCATTTGTTTGTGTTCTCTCTTATTTCCTTCAGCAGTGGTTTATAGTTCTCCTTGAAGAGGTCCTTCACATCCCTTGTAAGTTGTATTCCTAAATATTTTATTCTCTTTGTAGCAATTGTGAATGGAATCTATTTATTTTACTAACTTTAGCCAAGTACTAGGGATATTACAGAAAAACCCACCTCATTTATTTTTTCAGAGGCTTCAATTACACAAAAAACAGCATATTTTACAATGTCAGAAACTCTAATGATGAGTTACAAAAAAAGTTTTGAAATAAATGGCCTGTGCTAAATTAAAGGTGATCGACATTTTGTTCTGATTAAGTTGTCATGAAACTTTTGATGGCAATAAAATCAAATTGTGCATGCCAAAAGTCATTTAACTCTTGAATCTTTTAGGTTTTCAACTTTTTAGACACTTGGGAATAAAAAAAACAGATTGAATGGACTCTCTGGATCCTGGAAAAAATACAGTATCATTATTCTCTATGTCATTATCTAGTAGATAGTTATTAAGTAATTTAATCATGAGTAATACTAGCTTTCAGAATATTCTATGCCAATTGACTATTTCATGCGTATTCAGGAAAAAAACAGAAGACTAATTAAACACAGTCAATTTGGTATTTTCATTTCTCGGCTGAATGGACTAAAGTATCCATCTCACATGCAATACTGAATGTTTAATACAAAATTATAGCTTTCTAAAATGAAATATTTATTATTCAAGACAGATATAAAACTCACATGTTTATCTTTAAAAAATGAAAAATTCATATCAGGATGAAATCAAGTAGATTGTATCTGTAATTTTCATTAAGCAGTGGTCATTGCAAAAGTAACACGTAGGGAAAGGGCCTGATGAGATTTTATCAGGTTTGAGGGCAATGCAATACATGCTATCCAAGGAGGCAGAATAATAAATTATTTGGCATATCATAACTTTTTTTTTTATGTTTTATATTGCTTGCTATTTTTAATATTATCAGTAAAACAATAGCCTTGATTCACTCGCTTTGTACTTTCTACATGGTAAAAATGTTAAATGCTATTTTTTATAATATGTTAAGCCATGCTAATACTTACACTGTTCATTTTGCAAACAAGTTGATTTTGTTCTTCGTTTTTCTTTCTAAGCTCAGTTTCCAGATCTAATATTTTAATTTGTAAATCTCTCTCTCTAGATGACATTTTCTCTATTTCTTCAGCAACCTGTAATTTTTATCAAAAGAGTAAAATAAAGTGCTTTCTTTAAAATATGATTTAAAGCCTTGACATAGTTATATTGTACCTTTTTTCTAAACAGATATTACTTGTATGTTATATCCAAGTTTAAAGATGTTCTATCTTGAAGAAGCATATATAGTGTAAGTATGTACTATACTTATCTTTGCAGTATTAAATATCTGCAAAATTGGCTTGAGATGAAAGAGATGTATACATTTTCACTGCTCTGTGACTTAGGTAGGTGTTTTCTCCAACAGTATATTTTAAAAACAGACTGAGACCAATTACCATTTTTATAGCATTTATATTCACCAGGGTGTTAAGAGCAGTGATGGACCATAGAAATTCCTTGTTAAATGCTCATTATACAGTTGGATTAACAGAATTGGGAGTAGGAATTGGTATACACACTTCCTACAAACACACACACACACAAACACAGAGACTGATTCTTCATTCGTTCACTTCCAAACTGGTATGAATTTGAATTTTCATATTTACCTGATAACTTATTTTGGCAGGAAGTCTAGCTTAGTTATGTTCTTCTAAGGAATCAGATATGTGGAAGCCTATTTGTAAGAATGCTGGGTTGGAGCCACAAGAATGAGAGTAGAGGTAGGGATTGATCCAGGAACAAGGAGCTAGTGGAAAGGACTGTCCTCCAACCTAATTCCTATGAACTCAGTTCTAAGTTATTATAAAGATTTCTTCTGTACATATTCCAAGAACAATTATGCATGAGAGATGCCAGTGTGATCTGAAGCTA
This sequence comes from Trachypithecus francoisi, assembly GCF_009764315.1. Lineage (NCBI taxonomy): Eukaryota > Metazoa > Chordata > Mammalia > Primates > Cercopithecidae > Trachypithecus > Trachypithecus francoisi. The sequence goes on from NW_022681457.1 coordinate 48,301,257, forward strand.
TGGCAGAAAAGGCCCTTAGGACAAACACCAATGCCCTTGGTACCATCCCCTCAGTGTAGGCAACGGTAACAGGGCAGTCAGTGATGGCACTCTCACATGGGCAGAAGCTACAGATAGCCCTATATTCCACTGTAGCAGGAGAGAAAGGAGAGGGCAGACATACCTCTGGGACTCTGAACTCTTCCTTTCAGGAAGGAATCTGAGAGCATACCTGGCATTTCCAAAATGCACTTAGGCTGAACCCTACCAGATTATGAGAGTGCTGAGAGCTAAGACCAGGTCTCATTCATCTTTGCATCTCAAGCACTAGCAGATTGCCTGATACTGAAGTATTCATTGAATGTTAACCTAATGGATGTAACTGAAATTTAATATTGTATGTATTTATTTATGCAACAATATTTGTCAAAAGGGACTTGAACATTACAGCTCACTGAATCCTGATCAAAACAAAAATGTTCAATTATTTGCACATTCAATTTGGTTGTATATAAAAAAAAAAAGGTACGGGAGGAGATTATGTCTTCAAAGTGTTTTCCATCTCTGCCCTTTCCCCAGCCACATTATTATCTAGTGAAGTAACTCTAGCCCAGCAATGTATCTGTTTTGCTTGAAAGAGAAGATAGTTAAAGAACAAAAATGTAATTGCTCCCTTCACCCTGTCATCAAGACAAAAACAATAACTACTGGTTTGGCAAGATGTTTAAAAAGATGACTCTTTGATAAATGAATTTAAAAGTTTCTAAATAAAGGCCATGCATACCTTTTGTCTTCCTTCTTCTAAAGCGGCTTCCAGTTGTCTGGCCAATGCTGTATATTCTGCAGATTTCTCTTTAAACTTAAGATTGCTGTGCTTAAGACATTCTTCTTGGTTTGCCAGCTTCTTCTCAAGCTCTTTATTTTCTGTGTCCATCTGTTCTAATTTTCTTTTTACAGAAAACATATATTTCAAAAGTTTAGTGTGCAGAGAAATATGCAGCAGCAATGTTAAGTAATTTAATACTTACTGCTGAAGGTTTTCACACTTCAACTGAATAAGATAGTTTTCCTCTTCCAGAGAAAGCTTTGTCAGAAGACTGTGATTTCCATCAACCTAAAAGAAAAAAAAAAAGTTTTCTTAGTCATTTTCTTCACAATCAACTTCCAAAGAAATCCACACAATTTATTGTTAGACCACAAGCAATGAGAAGGTATAAATGTTACTACTCTTAAACAGAAAGACACCAAGAAAACATTATATTGTTAAAATGGAAGTTTTAAATTCCTGGTTAAATTTAAAGAAAATGTGTTGCCTGTGTTGGAAAATAATCAACTGAAAAAAATTCAGGATGATGGCAATTAAAACATTTTGAACAACACCTTACTGAAGATATTTATTTTGTTAAGTTGAAATACGAAAATTTTAAGCAGTATTAATCTCCTATTTTTGGATACCTAGGGTTTCTCTTATGGTTTTCTGTTTCACCTAAAAATACTGATTAATAATTGAATATCTGTGAAGTTGAAACTGTCAGTAAAAAATACGTTTTTTTGAGAAGCAAAATGAAGTAAACAAATCAAAGACACACTCGCCCATGCCAAGACAGAATATTCTTCCCACTGCTTCAAAATCTGATCTAAATAATGTAAGAAGCTTTGATTTAAGGAAAAAAATTTTTTCTCATAATTTCAATTAGTAATTTAGGCTAATCTATGTCATCTGATATTTTACTAGAAAAATCTCTTTAAACTCTAAAATTTTGTCTGCATATTTTTATCTAACTTTTAAGTTTAGGGGTACAAATGCAGGTTTGTTACACAGGTCAACTTGTGTCATGGGGGTTTGTTGTACAGATTATTTCATCAACCAAGTATTAAGCCTAGTACCTATTAGTTATTTTTCCTGATCCTCTCCCTCCTCCCACTCTCTGAAAGGCCCCAGTGTGTGTTGTTCTTCTCCATGTGTCCACATGTTCTCATCATTTAGCTCCCACTGATTAAGTGAGAAAATGCAGTATTTGGTTTTTTGCAAAATTAAAATCCAGATTATATTTGGAAGATAGACAGTGAATGCTTCCTAAAACTGTCTTGCAAGTAAAAGAAAAAAGACTTGTCACCATCCTTGGACTGCTCCTTTAAAAAAATTTCATTAATTAAAAAAATATTGAGTGCTTACTATGTGCTAGGCATTGAGCTAGGAGACGGCTATGTGGCTACTACTAACAGGACACACACGATCCCTATTCTGATGGTATAAAAAGTAAAACAGAAAAAAAAACAGACTGAAAAAAATCCCAAAAACTTGACGTACAATTCTAATTAAAATAAATTCTAATTTTTGTAAATTTCAATAATTTACCTTATTCTGACATCAAGGAACATATATGTAAGTATAACTTTGCTCCTTCTCTGATTCTATTACCATGTCTTCAAATGTCTATAGATTTGCATGAATAAACCAAAATAGGAATTTTAATTACCAATTTTTCACCATAAAATACTAAAAGAATTGCTTGCAAAACAGTATTATAGTATCTGCACGAAAATTATGTTTTACAAACTAAGTAGATGGGAATTTAAAAATCAAGCTCTGACATGAGTGCCCTCAACTGGTGAAATCATTCCAAAGTATTCTTTTAACGCATTTAGCAAAACTCAGAAGGATGGCTGGACACCTGGCCCTGAAGCTCCCTAACGGTGTGTTCCTGGTCTGCACACTTCCCCTTGCAGCACTGCAGACTCTCCTGACACTCGTGAAGCCTCCGTTCAGCTGCCATCAAGGAATCGCAGACACGCTCTAACTCCTTCAGATGAGACTCCATCTGGCCTTTCATCTGAGTTGTGGCAGTAGGGAAATAAGTGCAAGATCACACATTCAGCATTAATATTTTTATTATCTTAAATACTAGATATGCTTGTAACACAAGTATTTTAGGTATAATGGCTTTAAATAAGAACACAACTGAATAAATATTAATTTAAACTCTGTTAAATAACAATGTGTAACTAAAAAGTGGGGTAGACTTTAGTTTTCAAAAAGTTTGTTGAGCACATAAATAGGGTAAATTAGCTGACAGGGTGGATGTTTAACTAATTTTTAAAAGCAAATTTTTAAAATCCTGACATTATATTCAAGCACAGACTATCACTAATAATCATTACTAATAAAGCTGTAGTTGTCTACTGTCCAGCTATAAGTTCTAAAGGAAATGTCACTTTTAGTCATTCAATCTTATAACTCAGATACTTACCTAAATTAGAGCAGCTTGCTTCACTCATCTTAGCCAAAACTGGTAGGGTTTACTGTATATTATTTAAAAATAGCTAGTATCATCAGTTTTCGCTTGCCTTTAATTTGACCATTAATGTTACTATCAACAAATCTAATTTCATCTACATTAATCTGTTTTAGCTACTACAGTTCTTCACTGCAGCACTTTTGTGGAGATGTGAAAAGCAGCAACCTTAAGAAATGTTTGCACTGCTAATTACAAAAAATAGTCTGACTCTTTCCCTGAGATGGGAACACCTAATAGTTTCTGTGTAGTATCTGGCATTCTTGATCATGAAAGATAAAACCAGAACAAAGGATCCCTCAGTGTCCCTAAAACATCTTAGAGACCATGAGAAAACCAGGAGACTTAAAACAGTGAAGTAAGAAAAAGAAAAATTTCATTTAAAAAATAGTTGTCTTGTAAAATACTAGAAAGAAAACATAGTGACCTCATAGTATCTGAAAAAGGCTCCAGCCCTTTCTGTCATTTGAACAGAATTATAAAATATGCTTTTATTTACAGTGCTGCCTAGCAGAAAAGGAGACATTTGCACTGGTATGTTTCATGAGAAAAAGAGATCAAAAGACATAAAATGGTTTCTTCGCTGGCCTGCTAAAAATAGGTGAAAAGTAATTCCATGAAAGCAGTAAGTTGTGCGTTCAGTGGGCTATCTTTATCTCTGTATAACTGGAGGACGCTTGCTCTGGCTGACCCCTTCTTCACATTATTGCCTCGCTCTGACTCCTCAATCCTAAGATAGGGGAGCAACCTAGAGAGAGTAACCTTATTAGATTCAGATGGAACTAACCACTAACATCGCATGACCTCTGCTGCCAGGAGTCAGCATCCTACAACTTTCACTGCTTCTTTACCAAAACAACACAAAAACCCAGAGATGCAGTTTCATTTAAAAACTTTAAAATATTCACAAAAACATCATAACTTGCCAACACTGGCCTTCCCTTCATTCTGTTGCAATAGAACAAATAAAAGAAATGATGGTTTTTTAAAAGATATTATTTTTCTTCAAAAATGCATTTAGCAGATATTGGCTTTGCTTTTTTAGACGTAAAAGATTTATAACCAGAAAAAAAGGGTGAGATTAAAAATGAGAGGTACTTAGGTTTGTATACTTATGATTGATAACCATTTTTTGAGCTATTTAAAGTCTGTTCTTGCATCAGAAAAATTAAACATTTATGTTATGCTATTTTCCAAATATTAACAAAAAAGTGAAAATAATTCACATAAACAAATAACATTTCCAGCCTGGAAGAAACATTATTTCCTTGGAAAACAAACTCTTACAGAGGTGAAGACTAGCCCTTTCCTAAGTATGAACTAGAGAAAATGACCAAAATGAATGAATTTGCATACTATTCACAAAGTAAAAAATATACAAATAAAATTTTTATATAGTTTATATTTTATGTGAAATTCCAAACATACCTTCTCTATATTTTTATTTTTGGTTTTTGTTATTTGGTTATTTTTATGCAGCAAATTTTCACATCTGCTTTTTACTATTTCAGCTGCTTCTTGCAACTTTTGTACCTGAAAATAAAGTCTATTATTAGAGATACAACTTTGTACCTGAAAATAAAGTCTGTTATGAGAGAAACGTATTATTTTTAGAATCATAATGAGATAAAAATCTAAAATTTAAAATCTGATTTTAAACAAGTCATTATTTTCCTATCAATATCCTCGATTGGTTCATCTAATGTTATTCTTCTTTAAATATGGAATCACTGAGTGGTCTACTCTAACCCACAATCTGTCTGATTTACCTGTCTTCTCTCATCAATACTTCTAAACTCTCCAGTTGAGCTTTGAAGACTACAAAAGTTTCATTTGCAGATCAATGTCACTTCAGAGAACTAGTCTCTGGTCCAAACTAGTTTCCATTTAAATTATTTTTCCCACCAAATCAAAATCTGCTTTAAAAATAAATAAATAAATAAATAAAAAGATTCTAGGCCCTGCACCCAGAATATGGTCACTCAACAACAATATTCCTGCTGAGGGATTAAACACAAATAACCAGCTGGAAGACCCTGATGAAGAACAGGTCCCACAGTCCACCACAATCTCCATTCCTACCTCAGACCTGGATGACTGAAATACTCTAACTGGAGGTCTCAACTCTAATTTTCCCATGTAATCCATCGAGATGCACCCCCTTTCTACTGCCCACACTTTGCCCCCCTTAAGCTTTCATCCTTAGTTCATTTTTTTTTTTTTTTTTTGGAGATGGAGTCTTGCTCTGTCGCCCAGGCTGGGAGCACACTGGTGCAGTCTCGGCTCACTGCAACCTCCACCTCCTGGATTCAAGCAATTATCCTGCCTCAGCCTCCTGAGTAGCTGAGACTACAGGTGCATGTCACCACACCTGCCTAATTTTTGTATTTTTAGTAGAGACAGGGTTTCACCATAGTGGTCAGGCTAGTCTCAAACTCCTGACTTCAAGTGATCCGCCCACCTCAGCCTCCCAGTGGATTACAGGTGTGAGCTACTATGCCCAGCCAGTTCATTATTCTTTAATTCACACTTTCTCTGACCAGTGTGTTACCCATCATGCAAAGACCTGCATAAGTCCCATCTTTCTCATGAAGTTTTTTCTTGAATACTACATTTCCAAAAAATAAAGGTTTTTCTACAAATTACCATTGAACACATGGTCTATTTCATATATATTGTCACATGTTCTTTTCTTGGCATTTCATGTGAATAAATCTGAATTATACTTTATTTCCTGAGAAAGGAGGCATAATGAACTTTAATGACTCTAGAAGGGAGTCATTAATCTAAATCAATACCATTAAATATACATGATGACAAACAAATATAACCAAGATTAACAAGAATACATTACAGGTCACATTATACCTATGTAATTAATTTTAAATCTACTTTTAGGAATATCCACTATATCCATATGCAGTGTTGGAATCAGTAATCGGCAGAATCATCTATTTACAAAGATGTGTGGGACCTTAAGAAATATTTGAGACATACCATATTATAACCCACAATGATAGCCTCATCTGTCTTCAGTTCTGTTTATTTAGATTGCAAACAAATAGTGTTTTAAATTGTCTACCAATTTTAGTAAGCACTAAAATAAATGCAGTAGTTACCTGAGTTTTATACATTTCAACAAGAGTTTTCTGTTTCTTTTCTACTTCTTGCAATTCTAAGAGTTCATTTTCAACAGAAACAACTTCATCCTTCAAAGCAGCAAGTGTAGTCTAGCAAAAAAGATATAGATTTTATAAGTCATTAGAATATTCAGTGCTACAGAATTATTATAAAAACATAACTCATGTATTAATAAAGTTGATAAAGTAATTATTTTTGATTGCATGCAATTACCATCTAAAATTTAGGAATTTCACAAAGTTAGTGACTAATACTTATGAACAACCTTCTTGAGATTTACACAGGACATATGATTTTTAAAACTTTTTAAATTTACTGACAAAAAAACTTGGAAATGTTCCTAGATATGAAAAATCAATAGACTATAGAGGTTACTGGAAAATAAAAATACAGAAAAATTATACTTAGTACATGATAAAGGTTAGATTTTTAAATCAATGGAGGAAACATGGACAACTAAATAAATGGCAATAAAATAACTGTTTAACTATTAGGAAAAAAAATAGGTTGACTACCTGCCTCAGCCCAACTAAAGAAGCATCAAATGAATTAAATAAAAACTTTAAAATTTTTCAAAGACAATTCAGGTAAAACTGTATTTCATTTCAGGATAGCAAAAGTCCTAAAGAGCATAAAATTAAAAGAAGATATGGAGAAATGTAAAAGCCTGAGATATTATCTTCCTTGCAAGCTTACTAGTTAGCCTACTGCAATTTCATGGATGCTATAACAGAAGGTACAAGATTCCTAGGTCAGAGACAGGGAACTCATTACTCATAGCAATAAGAGTAGCAAGACTGTCAGCATTTGTATCAGTTTCCTGAGCCCCAATTCCCACAGAGCAACCCAAAGAGGCCAGGTGGCAATTGCATATGCAGTCAAATGCATTACAGAAAAACAAACCTGAGTTTAGGGAACCCAAATTTCTTATAGCAGGCAGTGAGCATGCCTGCCCATACTCCTAAGGGAGACACAGTTATCATATTCCAAGGATATCTACTATGCAAACATCCTTGAAAAGACAGTCTACAGGGACAATGTCTTTGATTACAAGATGTGCAGAGCTGTGAGAGCACTCTCAAGAGAAGCCATTTAAAAAAATGTGTGCGCGTGTATCTCTCTCCAAAATTTCATAGCTTTCCAATACAGTTTAAATGGCAAACAAAATATGAAAAAATATTAGCAAATGACAAATTTGATGCCTTGTCAAATAACATTTGTCATTACAAAAATAAAACAAATATAACGTTAATATCCTTAATATACAGTTATTATATATTAATTAGGACAAAAGACAACTATAAAAAATAATGAGCAGGTAATTCAAAAAGGCAGAAACGTGAATGATTGATGAATACATGAACCAGCATGTTCACTAGTTTTTATGCTGTAGGCACCAAAGGTTCTATTAGTGAACAAAACAGACGAAATTCCCTTCCTCCATGAAACTTACATACTGGAGGGACAGACAGACCAAAAATAAGAATAATCAGTAAAATAAATCAAACACAAAAGCAGCTAGGAATGACATGTAGGGGAAGGCCTCCTGAGAAAGAGACTTTTGAGTAAAACTGATAGAAAGTGTATCTGTTTAAGAGAAAAAGGCAACAGCGGGCGGAGGCCTAGCAAGTTAGGGGAAAACAACAAGAAAGCCAGTGAGGTAGAAATAGACAAGAAAGGGGAAGAGTGGAAGGAGATGAGAGTAGAAGAAGAGAGATAATAGAAAATGAGATGGTATAATGACTTGTAGGTATTTATGAACCAAGATATCTCTGGGGGGTTCGGAGCAGGGCAGTGACATGATCTGACTACATTTTTATAGGAACAACTCTACTGCTATACTGAATGCTGCCTGCAGGGGCCAGGGCTGAAGCAAGGAGAATGATCATGAGGTCACAGTAACAATGAGAGATGATGGAGGCTTGAATCGGGGTAATGACAGTGGTGCTGGTGAGAAGCTGTCAAATTCTGAAAATACTTGAGGCAGATTTGATGACAGACTGGAAGCAGCGTATGAGAAAAACGATGATTTTCCATTAATTGGGATGAGGAAAACTGTAGGATTTACTATTTTGGGAAACATCAAGAGCTCCATTTTGGACATGACAACTTTGAGACACCTATTAAATATCGAAGTGGAGATGTCAATCAGGCAGCAGAATATATGTCTGGAATTCAGGGACAAGGTCTAGATTAGGGGTATAAATTTGAAAGCCTTGAGCACATAGATGGTATGCAAAGCCACAAAAATAAATGAGATTATTTATAAAATTTGGAGAGATTTGTTTTAAAATTAGTACTTTTAATTACCTAGTACTGGAAAATGTATAGGGACTATTTTACTTATAGTAGACACATTTATGATAGGTAATTTGGAAATATAGAACAATATTAAAAATGAGTCTCTCTTTTGACCATACAATTAAATACATCCTAAGAAAACAGATAAGCAAAAAAGACTCAACGAAACTATGTTTTTATTTGCAATAGTAAAAAACTAGAAGTAGCTATTGGAAGTAGCATACATATCACATATAAAATTAAAAAATTATATATATGCTAAAATATTAACTCCAGTTATCTTTCAGTTGTGAGATTACAGGTGATTTAAATTTTTTTCCTTTTGTATTTTTCTGGTTTTCTAACTTTGTATAAGAAACAAATACAACTTTTTAACCTTCCAAATAAACTTTCTGTTGTGTCTAATAGAGGAGGTTACTGGGCCTTGGAAGCAGCATTAACAGTTTATTTTTCATTTGCAACTTTAAAATCTAAAACTATTCTAAAGTAATTAAAAGTAATAAAACACAAACATCTAGGCTGCAAAAAAACTGCATCTACACTGCAAATAACATATGCCAAACTTATTTAAATGTTTTCCTTAAAAATCCAGAAAATAATGCATTAAAAATGCATTTCTTAATTATTAATAGAATATGCCAAAATACAAACTTTAACTCAATGACTTTTATAGTCTATATAATTTAAAATTAATTCATAATTTTAGCAAAAACTAGTTTAAAATACCTTTCTAATCCTTTCTCTTTCTCTATGAAGGATTTCAAGAAAATAAGAAAATAAGCATAATAAAATTGCTTCCTCTTTCCAAATAGAGTAATTTAAGCATTCATTCAATAAATATTCATTAAGAGTATATGTCACACCTTCCTTGGGCAACCTGTATGTACACAAAGATAGGAGTTTACAAGGAGAGATTCATTGAGAAGACTTTGGGAGGAAGTAGCATTTGAGCTAAACTTTAAAGGAAAGGTAGGATTTAGATACTGAGAAAAATGGCATTCCAAAGTGTAAGAATAAGAGAACTATAGGAGTAGATGCAGAAAACATAAAATGAGTATTCATATTTGGCTAGAGCTCAGAATAACTAGAAGACTGCATTCCTTAGTCTCCCTTGCAGCTAGGTGAGGGTCATGTGCCTAAATAAGAGAATCAAGCCATATGGGAATTTTGAGAAGGCTCCTTAAAGGGGAGGAAATTTTTTAAAAAGGGAGGTAATGCATCTTTTTTTCCTCCATCCTGTTGCTTGAAACTTGACTATAATGGCTGAAGCTCCAGCCTCTATTCTAGATCAAAAGAATGAGGGTCACGACCTAGGGATGGCAGAACAGGAAGCTAAAAAGCTAAAGAGCCACATCAGCTTTGTAGTGCCAACTCTGTACTTCTTCTACATAATAAACATATATCTCTACCTTACTTAAGCCATTTAATTTGGATTTTCTGTTATATATGGTGAAGCTGAATCTTAATATAAGGCTTGCTGAAATATAAAAGAAACTTCCCTAGTGTTGCTAGTGTATTTTGTTTTCTGGAATTTTCCAATACAATTTCTGGCAAACTTTATATAACTTAAAATGTGAGACAAATCAAATTTCTAATTATAAAATATGAACAAGATTGTGTCTAGTATTTTTTTCCTGTCTTCTTCCAAATTCTATTCTGGCTCTGCCAGTAAACTAGTTGTATGATCTTGGGCATGTTATTTAATCTCTCTGAGTTTCAGTGTATTCATCCATAATTAAGAAAAGCAACTTTATGATAGCATTGACATGAGAATTAGAAGTAAAAAAATGTAAAGTACTTATCATGCGCCTCCTACATTAATGGTAATTGACAGATAGTAGCCATTATGGTTGCTACTCTCCAGAGTCATTTGTTAAATGACTGATGTATTCCAGGCACAGTACTAGGCACTAGAAGTAATGGGAGGATAAAATGATCCCTGGCCCTGGTATGTGGAGGATGGAGGGAAAAACAGCCCTCAGAGGGAGATAAATTGTACAAACAAGTAAGTGTAATGAAGTTCTACCTGCAAAATTAATAGAGAGAGAATAAAACAGGGTGAAAAACGGGAAGATTAGTAATGTGCCCTATTACAGAGAATTTCCTAGGTTTAAGGAGTCTTCTGCTGGAAAACTAACCACATTTAAAAATCTCCATTCATTCCCAAGACCAAATGACCAAACTAATATAAAGCAAAAGGAATGTTTATAAGCCAACTTAATAAAAATAACAGACCAGGGTCTATCAAAGGAAAAAATATTTTTAATGCTTCTGGAAAACTGATGACTGACTAATGAATCAGGAATGGATTTAGGCAAGGAGGAAGTTCATCTACCTGAAGAATCTAGAGAGGCACAGGGCTAAGGGCAAGAGTGAGACCTGGGTTTGAAAAGGATTAATTCAAAGTCTGTGAATAGAACAGCTGACTACCACTACCCTCCACCCCCTGCTCACACACTCAAGGGAAGAACACCTGGAACTAGTTTACTTCCCAACAAACAAAGATAAGAAAAGTCCTTCTCTAAAGAAATAGAATGAACTGTTCGGGAACAATAGAGGGCTGGTGCTGGTGACCCAGAGCAAAGACGCATGTATTTTGGCATTTTTTAGGGGCCACCAGTAAACTGCTAGTTTCCCAACAGTTGAGAAAACTGAAGTGAAACCAATCAAATGACAAGAACCATCCACATATCCATTTGGTTTTCTACTGTTTCATTAGTCTTTTTATTATCTCATTTATAAATTCTTAAATGTCCAGACTTTTGGAAAAAGAGTATCATGAGAGAGATCTAAAAGTTTTTTATATATAAAAAAAAAGGAAGAAAAAAATTGGGTTGGGCGTAGTGGCTCGCACCTGTAATCCCAGTAGTTTGGGAGGACAAGGTGGGAGGACTGCTTGAGCCCAGGAGTTCAAAAGCCCAGGAGCCTAGGCAGCACAGTGAGACCCCAACTACACACATATACACACACACACACACACACACACACACACACACACAAATTAGCTATGTGCTGTGGTCCCAGCTACTTGTGAGGCTGAGGTGGGAGATTGCTTGAGCCTGGGAGGTCCAGGCTACAGTGAGTTCTGATTGTGCCACTGCACTCCAGCATCAGCAACAGAGCAACCGTCTCAAAAAATAAATAAATAAAAATTAAAAACATAAAAAATAAAAAATAAACCAGTGCCAGTTGGAAACAATAAATTGAAACACTAAAAAAAAAAGAAAAAAATTTTATAGGTATTTTCAGATATTTGATGATAGGAACACTTGGGGAATACTTTTTAAGATTCTTGAAAATTAAACTTTTAAATGAAGTTAAAAGATAAAGACCAAAGAAATCTGCCCCCAAAATTGAACAAAACCCAGAAATTGAAGACAGAGTATCAATCTAGGAGGACCAACAAATCAACAATACAATCAGCAGTACATCCAGACAGACAGACTGGAGAAAATGGAAAGGGGCAGGAGAGAGAGCATTACCAAAGAAATAATATAACAGAATTTTCCAGAGGTAAAGGACATGAGTCTTTGGATTTACAAAGTCTACAACGTACTTAGCACAAAGTACTGGAAGACACAACTAGATGTGTGTGAAGTTTCAAAACACCAAGGATAAGGGGAATCTCTTAACTTTCAAGAAAAATAAAAAATGTCACTACAGAGGAGTAAGTATCAGACTGATGGCAGATTTTCTCTACTAGCAACTCTGACTTATGGAAGACCATGGAGCAAAGCCTTCAAAGTTCTTAGTAAAAATTACTTTCAATCTAAGTTGCTATACCCAGCTGAAACCATTAATCAAAATGACAGAATAAAGGCATTTTTAGACATGTGAGACCATTTTAATGTTTACTTCTAATTTTCTCTTCCTTAAGGGAATATTATTTGCAGACATATTCCAGTAAAAAGAAAAAGAAACACAATGTGGGTTTAAGGAAACAGTGGAACCAGAGTAGCAGTCAAGAAAATTCCAGCATGGCATCTGGGCAGCAGGGCTAGAGACCAACCCATTCAGACTGAAACAAGAAGACAGAAGGCCCTAAGTAGAAGAAATCTGGGGAAAATAGGTTCTTCAGAGAACAGAGATAGGATGAAGAATTTCAAGAAGGGGACGGGGTGGGGGGAAGACAACGATAAGGGCAAAGAGTAAAACAAGTAGAGTTTTTGGAAACTCCAGGTAAAATTTTAAAGTTGTACAAGAAAAAAACATGTATAAACATATTACTTGACTGTGTAGTGAAAGAACAATTATAAGTCATTGCTATTAATGTTTAGAATCAATCTATTAAAAGCACTTGAGGTTACAGAGCAAACTGTCAATTAGTAACACTGGCAAAGTGAACGTGGGGAGAATAGATAGAGAACAGGTAGCTGGAAAATATCCTTATTTTCCAGATAAAAGGTGAAGATATATAATCTGTCCCAATCTTCACATTTCTGTCCAGTGAAGCTCATCTTACAATATTGGTAAGCAGGGGAATGATGTATAACAAAGAAGTAACTTTTGTTCAGATGCAGTTTTTTCTAGCTCATTAATTGTCTGAACCATGTAAAAAACATCAGCTGAATACAAAGTGCACAAACACAGCTGAACACAGCAAGCCACAGAGGTACACAGCACTCTACATAAAGTCCATATACTCCATGTTCCTTCTCCTCTTTCTTCTCTTTCGTTATTGAGCCCTATCTTGGAAGTGCTTATTGAATATTGCCCTTATGTTTATATCTTATGTCCATAAAAGCCTTAACTCTTTTAGCTTCCTGTATCAAACTACCTTCACTTATTTTCACGAAAGCATAAGTTATATGTTTGTTGTAGTATTTATTAGGAATTTAACATGTCTTTTAGTTGTATTAGTATTTATATTATCAATTATGTTAGTGCTCTACTAATTAGAAGGTTAATACAATTGACTAAATGTGATAAACCAAGGAATAGTATAATATATAATTTACTGATACACAGATAACCATGAGAAGAAAATAGAAATTGTTTAGAAATTTAAAACTAGCTCCTCAAAGAGTTACAAATTAAAACCATAGATAACATTTTTACCTGCCAAATTAGCAAACACTACAAATAAAAACACACATTTCATTTCCTGTGCTGATGAGGTATAGAGAACTAATGGCAGTATGCGTAATAAAATACCTTTTCAGAAGAAATGTAGCAAAGCATATCAAGAACATTCAAAATGTTCATATTCTTTGACTCAGTAATTCTACATGGAAATCTAAGCTAAAGACAATACAACAAGAAGTTTATGTATGAAAATGTTCATCAGAGAATTATTTTATTAAATGTTAAAAACATTGGGAATAACGTGAATGTCCAACAAATAGGGAATCACCTAACACTTCTACATTGAATATATATTACAGAGTAATTTAAAAGGATGCTTATAAAGAGTTTATATGTTATATACATACAGTATCTGTTTCCATTTTAAAGTGAACAAAGCAAGACATTATTTTAATTACAACTGTGAAAAAACAAATATTACAAAATACTGTTATCTCCAAGGAATGTGGGATCAATGATCATTCTGTTCTTTCTATATTTCTATAGTTTCCAATTTTACTGTAATGAGTATGTATTCTTCACTCAAAAGGTAATACTGAATAATTTGTCAGAAGTTGGAGGAACTATGTTCACTGAATAAATGAACTTCTTTTTATTAAGAAAACATAAGAAGTTCATACTGCTTGAAGGACTATAAAGGACTTACAAAATTTCTTGAAGGAAAAAATTCTAATTCAAAATATCATAATGTCACTGCCAAAAAAAAATGGTATTAAGGTACATTGCAATTTTGATTTTTTAAAAAATCTTTCCTAACAAAAAGTAGCCGAAATAATTGTACTACTAAATACATTAAAGGTGAGAAAAGAAGACCCTGCTACTTCCTATAATGTACATCACTTAGATTCCTATTTCCTCCACTCACTCTGAAGGACCACAGTCAACAGGACCGGCAATTTGAAGTCCTGCACTCCAAACTAATCGAGTCTTTCCACCTGGAACAAAACAGACTTGAGATTTGTGAGCCTAGCTTTGCCCCATTGGTCTAAAGGAGACTGAAACTCAACATCAAGATGAGAAAAGTTACCAACTTTATAAACCTACAAAGGGAAAGAATCTTTTCGGCTTGGGCAATCTGTTGCCTTCTGCAATATATAATAAACAATCTTTAATTACTATACATTGTACTGCATAACACTATGTATCTCCCACAAAGACAGATCAGTATGTAGAAAACAGATTGGCTCATAAGAAAATAATGCTAAGACCTACAATGGATAAAATTCTCTTCTCAGCACACAACATTTTAGACGTATAGCAAAAGAAGGGTTTAGAAAGGGTAAAAGAGATTTGGATGTATCTCCATCAGAAAAATAATCTTTTAAAATAACAATTCAGAACCTTAAAGCCTGGAATGCTATCATTTTATTAAAATAATTTCCTTTGGTGATGATTTTAAAATTGTGTATATTTTTTCTCATAAACAAACTCATTTTCAAAAACCCGCTGTAAGTTTTATATAATGTATAATTCTAAACAGCCAGTAATTATGTTTCCAAGAAACAAGTGCATTTCTAATGCAAAACAAACAAACAAAAACAAATCTTAAATCAAAAAAAAAAAAAAAAAAAGCCTTAGACCTTCACTTCTCTTTTAACATTAAAGATCTTTTCTCCCAAGGACAACAAAATATATCTGCAATATCTCTTAGGAATTTAACATGTCTTAAGGACATCTTAATTCACAGACTAAATGTATTATCATTTAGTTAATTCTAAATACAGTGATAGAATTAAACTGCTATAAATACAACAAAACTATGTCAGATGCTTATTTTATAAGTTTCTCTAAAATGTACTCTATGCTACTAATATATTATTTATCCTGTGCATATACACTTTATTTCATGGTTTAAAAAGGTTCTTTTCTGTCTTCTATTTTCTGTCCTCTAAAAGTATATTATGGAAGTGAAAATGATGCCATCATCTTTCAAGTTCCATCTGGTTATATGTATCTTGGGTTGACTGAGAACTCAAATATCTTTTTTTCTCAGAAAATTTAAAAGCTTCTCCCCTGTCTCTCCTCTGGTACCTATGGAAAGCAATTACCTCTTGGATATGAGTAAGCTGGAAAATTCCTTCTGATTATGAAGCAGCCAAGAACATACTTTCTGGTTTCAAACAGACCAGGCCTGAGGTTATATCCTATTGTAACCATGACACCTAGAAATAATCTTATGTACTAAAGTTAATGTAATTTGGATGATTCATTTAACTGCAAAATTGGATAATAGTTTATTTTAAAAGCTGAGGCAAAGAGACTGTTAACTTCATAAATATTATTTAGCACTGCTGAAAACATAATATCCTGACAAGCACAGAAGACAAAATTATATAAGAACACTGCTCTAAACATACTCTTTCTTCAAGTTGTTTCTACTAAGTAGACTATGGTCATTATACAATACACGCCTGTACAAACACTCATACATAGTACCTTTAATTTTGTATTCTCAAGATTCAGAGTTTCATTTTCATATTCAATTGAGTGAATTTTCCTAAGAATTTCTTCACATGAATTTTTTCCATTGTCTTCCATTTTCTTCAGAGCTTCCAAAAGATTGATGATTTGCCTTTATAAAATGAATGACACATTTTATAAAAGTCATAAAAATTTTTATTCAAATAGCACATTTTAAGAATGTTTCTGAAATCACTTTGGTAGGGTGCAATGTTTCAAATAGGGAATATACAAAAATAAACAGAACTGATAGAACAAGAAAAATAGGGAGAAGTAATCCAAAAGGGTACAACCAAAGTAACTGTGATTAGAAACAATTACCCACTGATGATACCAACAAAAAATTACCCAACATGCTCTTTGCTGTTCAATAAAACTTCTAAACTATTATCCACAAGTATGCACATCTCTCTCTTCCTCTCATTCATATACATGCACACATATACACATTATTTAAGGGACAAGGTTAAAGAAAAGAATTAAGTGAGGCAATAACAACTAAACTTTAGAAATGAATTATATATGGTAGTTTTCAATGATAAAACTGAAGACACAGAAAACACTTAAAATCAAATATTCAGGGTTCATTATAGTGTTATCAGTAATACATTTCAAATAATAAAATACATGTATTTTTATTTTTCATTTTCTTTGTTATGCATTTAAGTCACTTTAATTAAGGAACAATTAATTTTTAGGATTTTCAAAGCAGTTATTATAAACTTTTTAAATACATTTTTATACATTCTTGTTTAAAAGAGAAACATCACCTCCATTTAAGAAAAAGTAAATATTAACATTTACTACAAATAATAGATGGCATACTGAAATACTGAATGATAATCTACAAGTTTAAAATTTCAAAATGTGGGCCAGGCGCAGTGACTCACGCCTGTAAATCCAGCACTTTGGGAGGCCAAGGAGGGCAGATCACAAGGTCAGGAGATCGAGACCATCCTGACCAACATGGTGAAACGCTGTCTCCACTAAAAATACAAAAAAAATAGCTGGGCATGGTGGTGCGTGCCTGTAGTCCCAGCTACTAGGGAGGCTGAGACAGGAGAACTGCTTGAACCCAGGAGGCGGAGGCTGCAATTAGTCAAGATCGCACCATTGCACTTCAGCCTGTGCAACAAAGTGAGACACTGCCTCAAAAAAAAAAAAAAATTCAAAATGTGAACACCAATTCACTTTTAATGAGCAATCATTTTAATTATTTTTAATAGTAAGGTAAGAAAACTTTACAGAATTATAAATGCAAAAATATCCAATCATATAGGTAGCACCTTTACCATATGTAATCTAAAAAAATCAAAATACAAACAACTCAAAGAATTTTTTAAAAAGTGAAAACTCTTACTAAATAACAAAAGATTCTAAATTTTTTCTTACTTTTTCATTGTTTCAATCTGTACTTCCAATTCAGTTTTTTCTATTACAATTTTCTCATAATGACTTTTCCAGGCATTGGAAGTTGAAATTGTTTCAGATAACTTGGCTTCCTAAAAAATACATAAAAGTATTCATACTATAATTTTAAAACATTTTTGTTTTGCTCAGATCTCTAAACACAAATACATTATAAACTGGGAAGGAATCTTCCAAAAAGTATGGAACTTCAAATACAGAAAACTGTACATGCATGTTTATAGCAGTGCAATTCATAATTGCAAAAATATGGAACCAGCCTAAATGCCCATCAACCAATGAGTGGATAAAGAAAATATGGTATATAACCACCATGGAATACTACTCAGCCATTAAAAGGAACATCTGCAGCAACCTGGATGAAGTTGGAGATCACTATTCTAAGTGAAGTAACTCAGGAATGGAAAACCAAATATGGTATGTTCTCACTCATAAGTGGGAGCTAAGCTATGAAAATGCAAAAGCATAAGTTTGATATAATGGACTTTGGGAATTTGGGGGAAGGGAGGGAGGGAGGTGAGGGGTAAAAGACTACACACTGGGTACAGTGTACAGTGCTTGGCTGATAGGTGCACCAAAATGTCAGAAATAACCACTAAAGAAGTTTTCCAGGTAACCAGAAACAACCTGTCCCCCAAAAACTATTGAAATAAATAAATAAAGTCAGTGTACAACTTTGAACAGAAAAAATTTAAAGTAAATATCTATATTGCTATTATTTTATATATACATAGTGGAAGTTTCAACTTAACATTTTAAAAGATGTTGCAACTATTTTTAAACAATATTTCATAATTAAGTTCTTTTCTTTTTACTGAACTTTCCATTTTACTTTTTTTTTTATTTTGCCCTGGCTGAAGTGCAGTGGCACAGTCATGATGGTTCACTGCAGCCTCCAACTCCTGAGTGCAAGGGATCCTCCTGCCTCAGCCTCCCTAGTAGCTAGGGCTACAAATGTGTGCCACCACAGCCACCATATATATATACACACATATGTAAAATATATCTAAATATATATGTATATACCATATATATATCTACTATACATATATGTCTACATATATTTTATACATATGGTGTATATACTATATTTTATATGTATAGAGAGAGAGAGAGTAGAGACAGCATCTTGCTATGTTACCCAGGCTGGTCTTGAATTAATTTCATGCTCTATAGACAGAAGATGGTAACAACCACATAAGCATCAGAGGAGAAAGCCCCTGTGGTACACACAGAAACTACCCCTAGTTCCAAAGCTCCATAATATTTGGTGATGCACCTTACTTATCTTTGCTATAACGACGCCAAGATCTATTTTATAGAGGTCACCCCATCAGCCTTCAAACACTGCTACTGTCCACAAAGAGACATAAGTGATAGTAGTGGCTTATCCATTTTGAATGTGAACTCCCACAAGGTAGGGATTTTTATCTGCTTTTGTTCATAGCTGTATTTCTAGGGCCTTGATAGTGCCTGCAGCACAGCACACACTCAATAAATAGCTCAAATCTAATAACTGCAGATCCACCTAAAGAGCTGTAGCCACTGTGCCTCCTGTCTACATTCTACATAAAAACACACTGGAAGGCAACAATGCCAGTAATTACAAATCAAAAAGCTCAGAAACAGTAATGACAACAATTAACATTTATTGGGTACTTCCTTCTTTCATCATTCATCCATTTACTGAGCAAGTATTTACTGAGCATGTATTATGCGCAAGACTTTTTTGTTTAAATTTTTTCACAGTAATATTTTTGATATATTCAAGACTAGTATTTTCATATTTTGTATAAAATAAGCTTTAATATAAATTATGAAGTATAAGTTTATAATATAAATTAAGATATACAGAAGTTTTATCAGTAAGAAAAGAATTTATGTGTTAGCAATATAATTATTACCTACTTCATCAGTATGGCATTCCTAGGTGTCAAAACTAGTCAGTGATGGAATTACCTTCCTAGAGAGTTTTTTGAGTTGGCCTACCTTTTCTCTTTGCTTTAGAGAAATGGCACATCTAAGCCACCAGAAGCAAAATTAGGATCTAATTTTCAAAGAAGGAAATGGGTTAATTCTTCAGTGTGCAGAATTATAGAGCATTTAACATCCTCGCCCCTGGGTACTAAATGTCAGAATCATTTGTCTCTAGTACTTTCCAAATCCTCATTTCTTCTTTCATCTCTCCTTACAACATGCAGATATAAAGCAAAATCTCCCTTTTCACCTTTCCTTCCACTGCACTGAAACTGCATCTGAATTAGTAACTAGTAACCTAATTACGAAAGACCACAGACCTTTACAAATCCTCCTTGTCCTTGATCTCTCTCTGTAGTCCTTGGTAAAATTTATGCATTGTGTAGATATGTGATGACATTTTGTTAAACTATTATTTAGCTCTTATTGCTGAACTGTTCATGTTTTAGACTTAAGATACTGTTTTAAATAATGGTACCCTTACCTTAGGTGAATAGGATAGCAAGCTCCTGCCTTCTGAGACTTATATTCAAGTAGAAGGAAACAGTTAAAAATAAAACAAAACACAACAGCAGTGATAAATGAAAAAATAAATTATATAGTTTCAGATTATAGTGAATGCTATGAAAAAAAATTAAGACATTGATATGATTGTTTTAGGACTACTTCAAAAGGAATGGTCAAGAAAGGCCTCTCTGAAGAGATGTCAATTGAAAAGATACCTGAATGATTAAAAAAAGAAAGAGCTATTGTGAGCCAGGGAAGAACATTAAAGCCAGATGCAGCAACAAACAAGAACAACAACAAAACAAAGAAAAAAACTTCATGCATTACAGGAACAGAAAGGAGGGCAGTGCAAAAATATATTTTCTCATTTATCTCTCCCTACAAACACATGAGATAGGGAGTATTATGATCTCCTATTTTATACATGAGGAAATTGAAGCTTAAAGAGGTTAAGTTCCTTATCTCAAGTCACAAAGTTAACAAAATACTATTTTGTTTGCAATAAGCTTTTATACAAGTCTGTTTTCTTTTCTAAAAGCCTCTAATAATTCTATAAGCTGTAACGTAAGTTCTTAAGAGGTAGGATATCAGTCAGACTTTATTAAAAAATTATTAATTAGTAATTGAATAAATATAATTTGTTGAAAACAACAAAGCACTAAGGCCATTTTCAAATTTGTACTATACCCAAAGATATATTTTACATGGTGTGTTTATGTCAGCACATGGTTTTAAATGTATTACCGAGATTAAATGAGGTTAATTACTGAATAAAGTCATAGGGTCTAATAACATAAATCAGCATTTCTCAAACTAGTGTTCCTCAGAACCAGTTCCAAGAGTTGTTTTGTGGGTAAAAGAATAGCTCTGTGGTTAAAAAAGTGTGGGAAACTCTTAGTTCAACACCCTTCGTTCCACTGTTTCTGAAAGCCGCCTCAGAGCCTTTAATTTGCTAACATGGACCACAATGTCCCAGGAGGAAATGTGTATAATATATTACCCTTAGTTAGTTGGCCAATAGAACCTTTTTGTTTGTGTAGGGGGGGACACACTTAATATTTCCTTTAAGAAAAGTGCCCAAGGAAATGCTGATATATTTCAATATGAAAATTTGACATTTTATGTAATATTTCAAAATAAAAGATTTAAAGCAAAAAGTGTAAGTTTTTCTGGTATTAACAGCATTAAGAGAAGAATGAAATTACTATATGAAGCATCAAAACATTAATTATATAAACTAAGTACATAAAATGTAACTTTTAATTTTAAAAAGAATGAATTTACATACCTGATCTCTAATTTGGGAAGTAAGTTTTTCAATAGCTCCTGTAAAATGGTCAAGCCTTTGTTTGTAAACTTTAGATGCCTTTTTTAAAGCTACAGCTATTCGCCTACTTGCTTCTTTCATCACTACAGCCTCATTCTTATTCATTCTCAATTGCAGGCTCCACTTGGCTATCTTGGTTTCTAAGCTCTAAAAAAAAATTAGCAACAATTAAATTATTTCAGAACTCCAATGTTTATGTAAACATTGTAAAAATATGTACATAACTGATATGGTTTGTGTATTACTTCATTCTCACACTGCCATAAAGAAATAACCTAGACTGAGTAATTTATAAAGGAAAGAAGTTTAATTGACTCACAGTTCCACATGGCTGGGAAGATCTCAGGAAACTTACGATCATGGCAGAAGGTGAAGAGGAAGCAAGGACCTTCTTCACATGGTGGCAGGAGAGAGAAGAGTGAGGAGCAAAGGGGGAAGAGCCCCTTATAAAACCATCAGGTCTCACAAGAACTCACTCACTATCATGAGAACAGCATGGGGAAAACCACCCCCATGATCCAATCACCTCCTACCAGGTCTCTTCCTAGACACATGGAGATTATAAGGATTACAATTCAAAATGAGATTTGGGTGGGGACACAGCCAAACCGTAGCATTCTGCCCCTTGCCCCTCCCAAATCTCATGTCCTCACATTTCAAAACACAATCATGCCTTTCCAACAGTCCTCCAAAGTCTTAATTCATTCCAGCATTAACCCAAAAGTCCAAGTCTAAAGTCTCATCTGAGACAAGGCAAGTCCCTTCTGCCTAGGAGTCTGTAAAATAAAAAGCAAGTTAATTACTTCCAAGAAACTATGGGGGCACAGGTATTGGGTAAATGTTCCCATTCCAAATGGAAGAAATTGGCCAAAAAAGGGCAGACTACAGGACCCATGCAAGTCCACAATCCAACAGGGCAGTCATTAAATCTTAAAGCTCCTAAATAATCTCCCTTGACTTCATGTTTCACATCATGCTGATGCAAGGAGTGGGCTCCCATAGTCTTTGGCAGCTCCAGCCCTGTGGCCTGCAGGGTACAGCCCCCTTCCTAGCTGCTTTACCAGGCTGGCATTGAGTATCTGGAGTTCTTCCAGGCACATGGTGCAAGCTGTCAGTGGATCTACCATTCTGGGGTCTGGAGGACTGTGGCCCTCTTCTCACAGCTCCACTAGGCAGTGCTCCAATGGGGACTCTATGTGGGGGCTCCAACCCCACATTTCTCTTCCACACTGCCCCAGCAAAGGTTCTCCATGAGGGCTCTACCCCTGCAGCAAACTTCTGCCTGGACATCCAGGTGCTTCCACACATCCCATGAAATCTAGGCTGAGGTTCCCAAGCCTCAATTCTTGACTTCTGTGCACCTTCAAGTCCAACACCACGTGGAAGTCGCCAAGGCTTGGGGCATCCACCCTCTGAAAAATGGCCTGAGCTATACATTGGCCCCTTTTAACCACAACTAGAACGCAGGGCACCAAGTCCCAAGACAGTACAAAGCAGCAAGGCCCTAGGCCCAGCCCACAAAACCACTTTTTCCTCCTAGACCTCTGGGTCTGTGATAGAAGGGGCTGCCATGAAGACCTCTGACACGCCCCAGAGACATTTTCCCCATTGATTATTATTTGACTTCTCATTATTTATGCAAATTTCTGCAGACCACTTGAATTTCTCCCCAGAAAATGGGTGTTTCTTTTCTATCGCATGGTCAGGCTGCAAATTGTCCAAATTTTTACGCTCTGTTTCCCTTTTAAACATATGTTCCAATTTCAAACAATCACTTTGTGAATGCATAAAACTGAAAGCTTTCAGAATCAACCAGGTCATATCTTGAATGTTTTTCTGCTTAGAAATTTCTTCTACCAGATACCCTAAATCATATCTTTCAAATTCAAAGTTCCACAGATCTCTAGAGCAGGGGTAAAATACCGTCAGTCTCTTTGCTAAAGCATAGCAAGAGTCACCTTTATTCCAGTTCCCAACAAGTTCCTCATCTGTATCTGAGACCACCTCAGCCAGGACTTCATTGTTCATATCACTATCAGCATTTTGCTCAACACCATTCAACAAGCCTCTAGGAAGTTCCAAGCTTTCCCACATCTTCCTGTCTTCTTCTGAGCCATCCAAACTGTTCCAACCTCTGCCCATTACTTAGTTCCAAAGTCACTTCCACATTTGTGGGTATCTTTATAGCAATACCCACTCTCTGCAGTACCAATTAACTGTATTAGTCCATTCTCATGCTGCTATAAAGAAATACCCGAGACTGGGTGATTTACAAAGGGACAAGTTCTAACTGACTCACAGTTCCACATGGCTAGGGAGGCCTCAGGAAACTTCAATCATGGCAGAAGGCGAGGGGGAAGCCTTCTTCACGTTGCAGCAGGAGAGAAAAGAGTGAAGAGCCAAGGGGGAAGAGCCTCTTATAAAACCATCAGATCTCACTCACTATCATGAGAACAGGATGGGGGAAACCACCCCCATGATCCAATCACCTCCCATCAGGTCTCTCCCTAAACACATGGGGATTCTTAAGATTAGAATTCAAGATGAGATTTGGGTGGGGACACAGACAAACTATATCGGTTTGGATCTGTGTCCCTACCCAAATTTCATGTCAACTGTAACCCCCAGTGTTGGCGCTGGGGCCTGGTGGCAGGTGGTTGGATTACAGGGTTGTTTCTTATGAATGGTTTACAGCATCCTCTTGGTGCTGTTCTCCTGATAGTGAGTTCTCGCAAAATCGGGTTGTTTAAAAGTGTGCAGCACCTCCCTACTTGCTCTCTCTCTTGCTTCTCCTCCCACCATGTGAGATGCCTCACTCCCCGTTTGTCTTCCACCATGACTGTTAAGTTTCCTGAGGCCTCCCCAGAAGCTGAGCAGATGCCAGAATCATGCTTCCTGTGCAGCCTGTGGAACTGTGGGCCAATTAAACTTCTATTCTTTATAAACTATGCAGTCTCAGGTATTTCTTCATAACAATGTTAAAATGGCCTAATACAATAATTCTCTATACAGGTTTTATCAAAATGATTAATAAGATTAATTAAAAAAGCAAAACAGTAAAGAAAGGTGACTTCACCAATGCTTCTCTATAACCTGTTAAAGGATGCAAATTTAAAACATATAATCCTATATCAAACTAATGCTATTATTAAAGATACTAATATTAGTGATTATGGTACAAACACTAACTTCCTTAAAACTTCTGTGATTAACTCAGCTTTTTTAGTTCACATCTAGAATATTACACATCTTACTAGTTTTAAAAACTAGTTTAAAAAAACATAATTGAGCTAGAAACAATCCAAATATGTACCAATATTCAAAGGAATTGGCAGCTCCCCAAATATATTAGGACTATTCATTTTGAAAGCTAAAATCTTAAAGATATGATTATAATCTTTAAGAAGGCTATAGATGACATAAACAGATTTACCAAATTTTAATTTACTAGAATTACGGGGCGTGTCCTGACACTAGAGTTACATTAAAGATAATAAATTACTACTTTATCCAATAAAGTAAATTTATGGAAGTCATTATTCCAAGACCAAACACAGGTTTAGACAAATTAATGACTATAAGAGTCATAAGGTTTGTATTATTGAGGACACGTTTCTATCATTGAATGTGACTGTAACTAATTGGCATGACTATCTCTTTGGCATACCTCTTGGCAACATGAGAGACAGAATATTAGGCTGGGTAGATGAGGGATGTGATTTAAGGTGAGAACTCAAATGTTTTTATTTCAAATTATTTTAAGACTTTGTATTTAAAGTATTTGAGTATTAAGTATTTACTTAAAGACTTATGATTTTAATGTTTTTACATTTTTGAAACCTGTGTAATACTGAAATGTGAAATTATTACAGAATTTAAGTTTTAGTCTCGCATTCCTTAGCCATTTTAATTTTTAAAAATTGCAAAGGAGTCACAGTAAAAGCTAAACCTAGGACTTTTCAACTTAACTCTACAATCACCAAAATCTAAGTTTCTTAACTGCCACTAAAATTGAGATTAAGAAGTATATATTAAGATTTAGATTTGATTTCTTTGAAGAGTGACTAAGTAAACTAAGAAAAGGAGCAACACATTCTTAAATTGTTCTAAAAAAACAAAATCCCATAAAACATAACTAGTTGGGGAAAAACAGCAGTACAGTAAGTCGACATAAGACAAAGGAACATCCCACAGGAAATACTGCTGTCATTCCTCTAAAAGTCCACACGGTGTCATCATCACACCATGAATAGTTGCTGTCTTAGGTTAAAAGACTTTTAAACATAGAAAGTAAATTTTCTTTTTGAACACGGTTCCAGACACGATCTTCTCACCAGATTTATCAAATCCCACACTTAGGCACTATCAAGGAGTATACTGAAAGGACAAATTATTTTTATAATTTCAAAATAACCTCTCAAGTCATTTGCCAAATGAATGAACACATAAAGTTGATTATCTTTTTCTATCTCCAAAGGAGTGTCTGTATACATGTCACATTTTATACAGACAATTATTCTCAATCTCTTCTGAAAATATGAAAATATTCTAACTCTAATTGCTACATCACAAAGATCTAGAAAGAAAAACTGGTGCAAGGCATCTGCAGGATAGTTCCCAGACATTTACAATGTAAATTTTTAAAAGACCCAATACAACAAATTACTGAACACTAAAAAGTTGAGATTGATGTTGCCAAATTGAGATCATTGGATTCATACTCTTAAAAAAAAAACGAAAACAAAACACTGTCAAACGTAAGTCAAGGCCGGGCGCGGTGGCTCAAGCCTGTAATCCCAGCACTTTGGGAGGCCGAGACGGGTGGATCACGAGGTCAGGAGATCGAGACCATCCTGGCTAACACGGTGAAACCCCGTCTCTACTAAAAAATACAAAAAAAAAAAATTAGCCGGGCGAGATGGCAGGCGCCTGTAGTCCCAGGTACTCGGGAGGCTGAGGCAGGAGAATGGCGTAAACCCGGGAGGCGGAGCTTGCAGTGAGCCGAGATCGCGCCACTGCACTCCTGCCTGGGCGACAGAGCCAGACTCCGTCTCAAAAAAAAAAAAAAAAAAAAGTAAGTCAAAAAGAACTAAATTCTGAACCCCTTAATTACTTAATGCCTTAAATCCAAAAGTCTGTGAGAGAAAATGTAGAAAAATCCATAAACTCAGTTTCTTTTAATCATTTCTTAACAGTAGCATTTTGGTAAAATAATTTGAATTCAAATTATTAGTAGAATTTCAAAGCAAAATTTTAGGATTTTAGCCTTATGTTCTTTCTCCAAATTATCACGGTTATAAAAACTAAACACTACGCTTTAAGATACATTGGGAAAGATGATTACCTAATATGTTCAATCACACGTCAGATGTATTCAATCACATGTGCTCTCCTGTATTTACTATGACAGACCACTGCAATACCAAGTCCAGTTCATCTGCAGTGCCCTAGCATACAAAATTTACATGTCCCATAAACCTACTTAATGTCCCTTTAAAGGAAGAAACAGACACACACACACAAATTCAACTACAGTTTTGAAACATGCTACAGGCTGCAGACATCTGCTATGATTCAGGACTGCAAAACCAAACAGAAATCTAATTTAGAAGTCCTCACACTCAATGGAGTTTGAGTCTCTGTAACCTCTGAAGGTGGGAATATTGCTTCTTTGCCTTTGGTGGAAATAAAAAAAAAAGTTACCTTATATTGTATGCTATGCCATCTCAAATTCTCATTTCAAAGCGACTTTGACTCCAAAAGAATAATTAAATCAAAAAAATTCCCCTTAATTATATCTCTACAAAGTTGTTTAATAAGGGAATTACTTAATTTTGTGAACATTAAAGTTGGGCTGATTTTAAAATTATTATGATTAGTAACAAAAAATAAACCTTGCATTGACTGTTAAACATGTGAAAGTATGTATGATGTATGTATGTATGTAGAGACGGAGAAAAAAGACTGAAATAATGTACACCAAAATGTTAACAATGATTTTGGTGTATTTAAATTTATTTTCTATAAATTTTCCACAGTAAATATAAATTAATTATAAAGTGGAAACGATTTTTAAAGTAATTCAATCCCATAAACCCTTCCTAGATTGGTATTAAACAGAGACAGCATTTTTATATTGAAATTTGGACCCAAACCTTTAGTTAGGCCACAAATAATAAGATTTATCTTAAATATGTATTTCCCATGTCAACAACTGTGTATTTTAAACCACCAAATTCTAGAACTAAGGAATGGCTTTATAGTGTTTCATTAATTTTATCACTTAAGCTATTAAAATGGATATATATATATATATTTATACCTTTACGTATTCTTTCAACTTATTGTTCTCAGCTTCCTTTTTATGAATTTGGATCTGTAGTCGTTCATGTACTACTTTTACTGATTGAGAAAAACGGTTTGCTTTCAAAGTATTTGCCTGTAACAAAGAGAAAGAGAAAACCAAAAAAATCCATATTATTTGCTGTATCCCCAGCCCAGCACCTCTAATTTTACCCTGATTTAAAAAACAATCTACACAGCTGATAAAAAGCAAAGCATTACTTTACATAAACTGCCGCCCCTATTACAAATGTATTTCATGCCCAACCTTTTTTATTTAATGGCTCCTGATAAT
Organism: Trachypithecus francoisi; assembly: GCF_009764315.1. Classification (NCBI taxonomy): domain Eukaryota; kingdom Metazoa; phylum Chordata; class Mammalia; order Primates; family Cercopithecidae; genus Trachypithecus; species Trachypithecus francoisi. The sequence continues at coordinate 48,329,395 of NW_022681457.1, forward strand.
CATCTCTTTTTTAAAATTCCCATCTATCTTTCTAAATAAAGGTATGGGTATACCTAAAATGCTCCTACAAAGACTAACATTCCTTAATTTGTCACCCAACTGAAATACAATACAAATTTAAAACAGTTCCTATATGAAGTGATTTATGCCAAATATCCTGACAAAACACCATAAAACTCTTAAAAAAGCTTAATAAAATTAAGATGTCATATTTGATAGGTAAAAGCTGTAAAATATCCAAATAATCTAGAATTTCAAAACACTTTTCTGTGTTTATTTCTGAGGAGTTGGGGCCAGGATGGGAAAAAAAAAAAAAAAGAAGTCAATATTAATATAATGAATTAAGCTCAAAAGCTCAAATTTTGCTTACCTTTTCAGTCTGAAACAAACAAGAAAGTTCTTGGATATGGGCCTCCTTTTCAAATACCTTCTTCTTAAGATTCTTGAGCAAATATAAAATAAGAATTAGAAATTTCACAACTTGGATAATATTGGCTAATTTTATAAAACCAAGCAGCATGCAAATAACAATGACAGAAAGAATGGACAAAAAGTAAGTGTGGAAAGACTTACAGTATTTTCACTTTCATTATCAGTTAAATTTTCTAGCAACATGCTGGGTAAATTGTCTCCTGTCTGAGAAAAGAACGTTATAAATCAGTGATCACAAATTATATTTCTCTATATAAAAAAGTAGGAAGTGGAATAAGCATTACTCAATAAATTAATATGACTTTTAATTCAGATTTTTAAAAGAGTTAACCATTGAAAAGATTTTTGCTCAAGTATTCCAAATTATTTTTGGTCTGCAATTTATGAAATTAGTTAATTTACTAAATTGATCTCAAAAGAATGCTTCAGAAAGTATAGGTTAGTGACAATAAAATCACAAAAATTCTCTGTACAAAAGAAGTTTGTATAGAGTATAGAATGCAACACAGTGCTGTTTACAAAGCAAAAATTATCAACAATCTAAATTCTAGCAATAAGAAATCTCTTGAAGAACTACAGTGAATCAGTAACAGAATTCTATGTAGCCATTTTAAATGAGACCACAGAAGACTATTTATTCATTTTTGAAAGTCATACTTCTGATTTAGAATGTGAAATAGTTATCAATTCTTTTCACTCAAAACCACATATATATGTACATAGAATACAAAATTATACACGGAATTTCAGAGGGCTTACGGATTTCATAAAGGCCATCCTTGGATCCATAAGGGTCCAAAGAACTCGAGTTAAGATTCCTTTCTATTCAAAAAATATTCAATACATGAGAAAATACTGACAATATAGTGTTAAGTATAAAAGTCAAGTTACAAAACAAAGAGAGTAGTTTTACTCCATTTTTCTAAAACACCACGTATATATGCACACATAACATATATACAGTAAAGAAACAAAAGACTGCAAAACATACACAACATAAAATTAACAGTCCTTAATCGTGATGTTTCACTAAGTGCTGAGATCAAGAGAATATTTCTCTGCTTATCAAAATTTTCTATAAGCATGTTAACTTTTTAATTACAAAAACTATTACCTAATATTAGTTTTTACAATTCTGAAAAAAATTATCATAGGAAAAAGTCAACAGGGAGTCAGAAGAATAATTTAGGTGATTTAAAGGGTATAAGCTTTCTTTTTGGAGTGATAAAAATGCTTTAAAATTGACTGTGGTGATGGCTGCACAACTCTGTGAATACAATGAAAACCACTGAATTTTATAATTTAAATGGGAGAACTGTATGGTATGTGAATTCCATTTCAATAAAGCTTTTACCAGATGAAGAATATATAGATACGTTACATACATATAAATATAATGTACAAAGAGTTTAAACTCAAAAAGTGTATATTTTATTAGAATCAGTTAAATTAAGTATAACAAAGTTTTTGAGATGAAAAATAAAAATACATTTTCTATAAAAATGTGGTTTTCATATAGAACTACTTATGAAACATTAAAGGTAGGGATTCATGACTGACAAAATTCAAAGAATTATTTCCATTTTAAATATACCAATAATTTCTACAGTTTAAAAATAATGTATCCTTCAAGTGAGAAATATCACTATTAAAATGAGTGCTTAGTGTTAATCCCTTACTTGTTTGTAGTCTTGCTCTCTAAGAAGATGTTCTAAAGCTAGTTTTACACTTCTGAAAGTGTCTAATTCTTTTGTTAATATTTCCTTCTGTTCGGAAATCTTCAAATTCGATGCAGAAAGATTCGCCTGACAAATTACAAGAACCACATACACATTTTAAGACACAGCATTAAGTAAAACCCTCTAAAATATGATACTATCAAACATATTTTTTCCTAACAAAATCATTCTTTTGTGCATAGTAATAATGTTACAAAATTTGTAAATTGGATCTGTTATACAGTACATTAAAATAAAATGAAATCAAAATAAGAGCTTATATTCTAACAGCATTTTAGGCTTTTATATAAAAGTTATAGAAGATAATCTATTGTTTGTCCCTAATTTAAACTTTAATATGCTGGAACTTAAAAATAGTTCTCTATTCCAAATAATACTATCGAAAACAGATACATTTCACCTCTCATAAGATTTTAGTTTTAAATTCGCTCTTCAGAAAAGCTGATTTTCTAGTTCAACTCTGGTTAATTCAAGCACCCAAAATATATTGTTTCTAGCTTAGCCTCTTATCAGGTGTATGCCTGAGATTATCTTTCAGGAAAAGAATTGTAGTTAATGACACGGGAATAAAGAATTCTGATAAACCCTCATTTTTGGTATTAAATACTCATATGTGAGCATACCTACATAAGATATGAAACCTCAGTTAATACATTCTGAGTAATATACTAGCTTTTCATTTTATTATATATTCATAAGTCACTCACATTTTCAAAATTAATCTTTTCAATGGTGTCCTTAAATAGTGGCAAAAGTAATTCTATAGAACGAGTTACCAACTCCGCTTCCTTAAGTGTCGCTTCCAATTCAGTCTTTTCATTTAGGATGTCCTGCTTCAGGCTAATTACAAATGCACATACAAAATTTAAGTTAAATCCAACTTCATTTAAAGATGCTACTTAGAAATGCCATATCACGTATACAGTACTCTTATTAGCAAGGACAACTTTTAGTCCAAAAGTAGCTCGAAACTTAGACTTTGAGTGTAAGCAAATTCTAAGAATACCTTATTTTACTTATATTTTACTTGTATGTAATCACAAAAGTTATTTGGGTTAAAGGTACATGTATAGTTAAGTTTGAAGGAGCATTTTCAATATTTATAAATAAAATTCCAAGTGATATGGAAACTCTTTAATTGGCAGCTTTTCTCTTTGTAAAACATAACGGCTCATTAACAACTGACGGCATCCTAGAGGCTATGTCAAAAATATGTGTTAAGTACAACTGGCTTAAAGTAGGAAGCCTAAGAACATTCTATCTATAAACGACACCTGTCCTTTATTAAAAACCACAGGCAGAAAGTCAAGTATGATTATAGATGATAAAATATTAGTTTCATTTATAACAAGTTAAACCAGAAGCTGGACTAAGCTATCCATACGGACAGTAATGGTATACTAAGATTGCCACTTGGCAGGGGGCAATATTTCATGTAAATAACAAGTGTATTCCCCACTCTAAAGAAGTATGACAAGTATTTGCTATATAGGAATATACCAAATGACAGTGATTTCACAAGCATTAACTACATTTCTGATATCACATATTATTACATTTTCATTTATCTTAAATAGCTTTATTTTGCAAATTCTTAACAGATGAGGTTTTCATTTTTTTTCTTTTTCTTTTTTGAGATGGAGTCTCGCTCTGTCACCCAGGAGTGTAGTGGTGCTATCTCAGCTCACCGTAACCACAACCTCCACCTCCTGGGTTCAAGTGATTCTTCTACCGCAGCCTTCCAAGTAGCTGGCACAACAGGCACACGCTACCACATCTGGCTAATTTTTGCATTTTTGCACTAGAGATGGGGTTTCAGCATGTTGGCCAGGCTGATCTTGAACTCCTGACCTCAAGTGATCCACCTGCCTCATCCTCCCAAAGTGCTGAGATTATAGGTATGAGCCATTGAGCCCAGCCAGGTTTTCATTTTTAATTGCTTTCATTAAGATTCAAAAAAACTAGCTGAATTCTGCTAGATGAGTACCTTTGTAATCAGATTAAATATATTTTAATAAATAAATACTAGATTTGAAAAAGATACTCTTAAAAGAATGCTGTATTTGATTCAAATAATTTATATTATGGACAAAACAGGAAATCCTGAAATCAGAAATTTCGATTTCCCCTGATACTGATGAGAATACCAGCTGAGATGACTTTCACTGGTACACCGTGGTAAATCTTCTTTCTCTGATATAGTTTTAAGATGGGAAAAGAGTTCTTCTGAATGTCCATCATTTATAGCCGTCTCCATAAATTCAGTAAATGGATTTACAGGTGGCTTCACAGCAACTTCTCCACATAAGCTGAAACCTAGGAAACATTTTAGTTATTAAATTTATGTCAATAGAGATTTTTTTGTCATTACTCTCTCATAAAAAATAAAGGTTATAAGAATGTGTAAAAGAATAATATTTCAAAGACAAAATAAAAAGTATAACTGCTACTCATTGTGATACTAATTCAAAATTGTATCAAAATTGCATAGCACAACCACTCAACAATAGCCAATTTCCATACACTGTTTCCAAAAGGCCTGATAATTCCTAAATAATCACAACAGTGTCAAAATCTTTATTAGTCTATTTCTTGAAGTATTACAATATTTGAACCCAGCAGGACTATAAAACAAATATAAAAACCATGGGTTACCTATAGTCTGTCTTATTAGGCCCATGCCATAAGAAATGTATGTTATTTATGCCTAAATCTGTAGAAATGTAACTTTTCAAAGACTTGGCAACAATAGCTACAAAGGATTGGATATTCAATTGCAAGCAGACTTTTCAAAAGTAAATTCACTTACTCCTATTCCCAACTCAATCTAGAATATTGGTGATAATGAAAAGAACAGACAGACATTACTTCCAAATTTTACTAATGTAATTGTTTTTACTCACACCTGTAGATGTTACTTTAAAAATGTGAATATTTATGAATTTCCTCAAAACTACTCCAATTGAAGTAATGAGTTAGAGCTTTGGCAACCATTAAGGCTCTGTTTTCCCAACTCTAACCATACACGGTAATGTGTTCCCTGACTTCATTTTATGTTTACACAAAACCAAAGGTAATATTCAAGGTTTTCTACATTTTTTTCAGATATTTACCTCTTGTAATTTAGTTTTGTATGTCTGTATTACCAAACACATTATATTCAAGAATTTTTAACACTTAAGAGAAGAAGTGAAATTACAGGTTGAAGATTATTTATATTAGCCATTCAGAAACCTTCCAAAGTGTCCATAAAATGTACATATTTTATCTGAATGTCCTATATACTGTAGAGACAAATATTTAGGAAACAGGCCAATGAAGTAAGGTCATATTTTTTAAATACCAGAAAGTAAAGTCCAAAAGGAACTGCTAAGTAACCAACTTAGTCTAGGATGATTCCCTTGAATGCTGCAAATATGCAACATCTATTACAAGGGTATAACAATATTTTGAGCTATCTATAGACTAGAAGAATTACAAGTATACAAAATCAAATAAAAAACCAAACCTAAAAGTTAAGAATATGCTCGGGATAAGTCACTGCAATCAAGAGAACCATCATCTACTAATTCGTTCAGTTGCAATAGCTATCCCATACAGAAAGCAACTGGTACCAACCCTTCACTTGTTTAAATATTTGTCATATTTGTCTCTCTGTGGACTGGAATCTCAAGAAAGAATGTCTTTTTTATATTTCAATCCTCAGCACCTACAAGCCTCGTAAAAGCTAAGCAAAAATTGAAGGAAAACACATAAGGCTTAGAGCTCTTAAAGAATATAATGACTAAAGACTGTTTACCTTTTTTTCAAATTCACCCCTTGATTTGTCTTTTCAGGGATCATTAAAAGAAAAACGGTTCCTATATTTGCAATAAAGGTTTAAAAAACAATCTAAGAAGACAGAAATTTTCAATTTGTAAAAAATATTTTACAAGATACGACTAGTTTGGTATCAGTATCTTATACACAACTTTTCTAAAAGTTTTATCATAAAATAAAGTCATAAAATTTTTCTGCTTCATCACCTATAATTGGTAACTGCCACTTATCTTAAAGGGTAAACAAATAAATAATAAAATCAACACTGTAAAAATAGGAATTCAGAATGACTTTCTACCTAACATTCTAAAATGGAATCTACATTACTGATTTCTCAACACACAAGAAAGAGAACTATTTGTCTCAGGTATTTCCATGAAAATTGTCAACAATCATCTTCTCCAGGATAAATATTGTTCAGATTCCAAGGCACTCCACTGCTTTTGTGTTGTGATAACTGTATAACAAAAAATATGTTGAACAAAAATGTAGTAATTTTCTTTAGCATAAAAAGTCCTACTTTATAAGACATGCTATCGTTTTATTGGATCAAATGTATTCTTGTATAGAAAAGCAGATATTTCACAATAAGATGTTTTTAGTATTGTGGAATATACTGTTAACTGACAAATGTATTGTACTTTTGTACAACTTGTCAGTGGTGGGTGAAACAAAGACACATATTCTGTATACATGTTTAATGATCAAATCCTTTTAAAGATAACTTAAAAATTCTTCAAACTGAACGATAAGAGTGACACAATCTATCAAAACCTCTGGGATACAGCAAAGGTGGTGCTAAGAGAAAGGTTCATAGCCTTAAATGCCTACATCAAAAAGTCTGAAAGAACACAAACAGAAAATGTAAGGTCATATCTCAAGAAACTAGAGAAACAAGAACAAAACAAACCCAAACCCAACAGAAGACAGGAAATAACCAAGATCAGAGCAGAACAAAATGAAACTGGAAACAAAAATACAAAAGATAAATGAAACAAAAAGCTGGTCCTTTGAAAAGATAAATAAAATTGATAGACCATTAGCAAGATTAATCAAGAAAAGATTCAAATAAGCTCAATTAGAAATGAAACAGGAGATATTACAACTGACACCACAGAAATACAAAAGATCACTCGGGCTACTATGAACACCTTTACACACATAAACTAGAAACCCTAGAGGAGATGGATAAATTCCTGGATACAACCCTCCTAGCTTAGATCAGGAAGAATTAGAAACCCTGAACAGACCAATAACAAGCAGTGAGACTGAAACAGTATTTTTTAAATTACCAACAACAACAAAAAAAAGTCCAGAACCAGACAGATTCACAGCTGAATTCTACCAGACATTCAAAGAATTGGTACCAATCCTATTGACACTATTCCACAAGATACAGAAAGAGAGAATCCTCCCTAAATCATTCTATGAAACCAGTGTCACCCTAATACCAACACCAGGAAAGGACATAACCAAAAAAGAAAACTATAGACCAACATCTCTGATGAACATAGATGCAAGAATTATTAAAAGGTCGGGCGTGGTGGCTCACACCTGTAATCCCAGCACTTTGGGAGGCCAAGGTGGGTGGATCATGAGGTCAGGAGTTCAAGACCAGTCTGGTGAAGATGGTGAAACCCTGTCTCTACTAAAAATACAAAAATTAGCCGGGCATCCTGTAATCCCAGCTATTCGGGAGGCTGAGGCAGAGAAGTGCTTGAACCCAGGAGGCAGAGGTTGCAGTGGGTCAAGATCGTGCCACTGCACTCCAGCCTGGCAACAGAGCGAGATTCCAACTCAAAAAAAAAAAAAAAAAAAAAAAAAAAACCTTAACAAAAGACTAGCTAACCAAATCCAACAACATATCCAAAAGATAATCCACCATGATCACGTGGATTTCATACCAGGGATGCAGGGATGGTTTAACACCCACAAGTCAATAAATGTGATACACCACATAAACAGAATTAAAAACAAAAATCACATGATCATCTCAATAGATGCAGAAAAAGCATTTGACAAAATCCAGCATCCCTTTATGATTAAAACCCCCAGCAAAATCAGCATACAAGGGACATACCTCAAAAGTCATCTATGACAAACCCATAGCCAACATAATACTAAATGGGGAAAAGTTGAAAGCATTCCCTCTGAGAACTGAAACAAGACAAAGATGCCCACTCTCACCACTTGTATTCAACATAGTACTGGAAGTCCTAGCCAGAGCAATCAGAGAAGAGAAAGAAAGAAAGGGCATCCAAATTGGTAAAGAGGAAGTCAAACTGTTGCTGTTTGCTGATGGTATGATTCTATATCTAGAGAACCCTAAAGACTCCTCCAAAAAGCTCCTAGAACTGATAAATTCAGCAGTTTCAGGATACAAAATTAATGTACACAAATCAGTAGCACTGCTATACACCAACAGTGACCAAGCTGATAATCAAATCAAGAACTCAACCACTTTTATAATAGCTGCAAAAACAAAACAAAATAAAATAAAATACTTAGGAATATACCTAACCAAGGAGATGAAAGATCTGTACAAGGAAAACTATAAAACACTGCTGAAAGAAATCATAGATGACAAAAACAAATGGAAACACATCCCATGCTCATGGATGGGTCAAAACAACATTGTGAAAAGGGCCATACTGCCAAAAACAATCTATAATTTAAATGCAATTCGCATCAAAATACCATCATCATTCTTAACAGAACTGGAAAAAACAATCCTGAAATTCACATGGAACTAAAAAGGGCCCACATAGCCAAAGCAAGACTAGGTGAAAAGACATAACATTACCCAATTTCAAACTATACTACAAGGCCACAGTCACCAAAACAGCATGGTACTGGTATAAAAATAGGCCCATAGACCAATGGAACAGAATAGAGAACCCAGATATAAACCCAAATACTTACAGCCAACTGATACTTGACAAAGCAAGCGAAAACATAAAGTGGGGAAAAGACACCCTATTCAACAAATGGTGCTGGGATAACTGGCAAGCCACATGTAGGAGAATGAAATTGGATCCTCATCTCTCACCTTACACAAAAATCAACTCAAGATGGATCAAAGACTTAAATGTAGGCCTGAAACTATATAAATCTAAGACTTGAAACTATAAAATTCTTGAAGATAACATCAGAAAAACCCTTCTAGATATTGGCTGAGGCAAAAATTTCATGACCAAGAATCCAAAAATAAATTCAATAAAAATAAAGATAAATAACTGAGACTTAATTAAACTAAAGAGCTCTTGCATGGCAAAAGGAATAGTCAGCAGAGTAAACAGACAACCGAGAGTGGGAGAAAATCTTCACAATCTATACATCTGACAAAAGACTAATATCCAAAACCTACAATGAACTCAAATTAGCAAGAAAAAAAACAAACAATCCCATCAAAAAGTGGGCTAAGGACATGAATAGACAATTCTTAAAAGAATATATATAAATGGCCAAGAAACACAAAAAAAATGCTTAACATCACATTAGGGAAATGCAAATTAAAACCACAATGTGATACCACGTTACTCCTGCAAGCACAGCCATAATCAAAAAATAGTAACAGATGTTGGCATGGATGTGGTGAAAAGGGAACACTTCTACACTGTTGGTGGGAATGTAAACTAGTACAACCACTGTGGAAAACAGTGTGGAGATTCCTTAAAGAACTAATAGTAGAGCTACCATTTGATCCAGCAATCCCACTACTAGGCATCTACCCAGAGGAAAAGAAGTCATTATATGGAAAAGATACTTGCACATGCATGTTTATAGCAACACAATGTCCATCAATCAATAAGTAAAAAAACTGTGATACACATATATATATGATAGAATACTACTCAGCCATAAAAAGGAATAAATTAATGGCATTCACAGCAACATGGATGGAATAGAAGACTTACTCTAAGTGAAGTAACTCAGCAATAGAAAAGCAAACATCGTATGTTCTCACTCATAAGTGGGAGCTAAGCTATGAGGATGCAAAGGCATAAGAATGAATCAGTGGACTTTGGGGACTCAGTGTGAAAGGGTGGGAACGGGGTGAGTGATAAAAGACTACAAATTGGATTCAGTGTACACTGCTCAGGAATGGGTGCACCAAAATCACCACTCAAGAACTTACTCATGTAACCAAACACCACCTGTTTCCAAAAAATCTATGGAAATAAAAAATTTTTTAAAACCATTTAAAAATCCTTAAAGATGAGCATTTTTTTTTTTTTTTTTTTTTTTGAGACGGAGTCTCGCTCTGTCGCCCGGGCTGGAGTGCAGTGGCCGGATCTCAGCTCACCGCAAGCTCCGCCTCCCGGGTTTACGCCATTCTCCTGCCTCAGCCTCCCGAGTAGCTGGGACTACAGGCGCCAGCCACCTCGCCCGGCTAGCTTTTTTTGTATTTTTTAGTAGAGACGGGGTTTCACCGTGTTAATATTTTAAAATGTTTAAAGATTTAAATTTCCTATACAGAGACAATTTTGTCAGTCTACTGCCAAGAGGACACGTACTTAAAGTTTTTTCCAGGAGTGCTCGTAGGCTATGCTGATCCAGCTACATTCACTAAACTATGTTCCATTTTGGCCAACAGCAAGCATTTGGGGATAACTGTTCAGGGACTATGATGCTAGCCATGGCCAGAGAAAAAGGAAAATCATGGTACATGACCTTCCTTAACACCTAGATCAGACTAAGTAAACTAACCAACTTCAGACAAATACATATTTTAAAGCAATCTCTCTAAAGAGAATAGCATACGAATCCTGCAGATTTTGTTTTGCCAAACACGAATTCTTAGAAAACTAACTTCCACTGGCTTCAAACACAGCTTCCACTGAAAAAAGTCACCATGAAATATTCAGCAAGGAACACAAAGTAGATACAGGAATGCTGTTTTTTCCCCTTACTATTCTGGACTCTAGACAAAAGTTTACTAGAGAGGTAATTGTATGGGGGAAAAAAAAAGGACAGGAAGCTTGGAAACAGGCAAAAAGCTGGAAAATAAATCTTATGGGTAAAAGCTACCAAAGTGGAAAAAACATTTTCTGATCTAGAGAGATTAGATTAGATAACTAATTCACCAATGCCTTTCTCCAATGAACAAAGAAGGATGTATATTTAAAAGATGGGCTGCAGATTGGATAATATAGGCAGAAGAGTTGACAGCAAGAGTGACTGGTGTGTAAACATGGCATGTACTTCAAAGCCAACATCCCATTTCCTTCTCAAAGTGTTGCCCTGATTTCTCCAGCCCACCAAGAACTCTTAAAAAAGGTATTTTCAGAATCCTATAGTTTAGAATTAAATTGCTCCACAAATGCTCATATTTTAGTTTTTAAACTTGCTATTAACTGTAAGGACAAATATAAGCATCACTGTCTGCCCTAAAAAACTACCTAACACGGTGGAGAGCACAGATTAGGTTCTCAAATATAAGTTAAGGTGACTAAATTATTTATTGTTTAAACTCGGACACTTCTGAGTGTCCATATAGAGCCCAATTACCCGGAAAAAGGCTGGGCCAAAGATGTTCAGAATACTGTCTAATCCCAAATAAAGCCACCATCCTTTACCAGATAAACATAAAGCATATTCCTTTTCTTCAACATGACAGCTGTTGCCATTTACTGAGCAGAGCACTGACTGACCTTATAAACATCTCACAAAAGCTTCACAAGGTTGCTATTAAAAAGCTATAAATAAGGAAATTAAATCTTAGAAGGGTTAAATCGCTTGCCCAAGGTTACAAGTAAGGAATTGGTGGAACTTAGCTTTGAATTAAAAGCCATGAGATGGTGAAACCCCGTCTCTACTAAAAATACAAAAAGTAGCCAAGGCCTGGTGGTGGGCGCCTGTAGTCCCGACTACTCGAGAGGATGAGGCAGGAGAATCACTTGAACCCGGGAGGCGAAGGCTGCAGTGAGCCGAGATTGTGCCACTGCACCCCACTGCGACAGAGCAAGACTCCATCTCAAAAAAAAAAAAAAAGTCATGAGATACTAACACATAAATATAAAAATCTACAAAGCAAAAAGTAACACACAAACTTGCCTTAATTCAGTCAGGTTTTAATGCTCATAAATTCAATTTAGATTCAAAAGATGAAGACTGTTCTGCACAAGGAAATGAAGGAAATGAAGGAAATGAGTAATGAATAAAGACTGAGCTACCTAAAAGCACAGACTACAATTCTAAAGAGGGAGAGCACACCGCGACCAGATCACTAAATTCTGTTGTTCTGAAGTTTGTCACAGGGAACTTTTAGGATAGAAAAACTACACTATAAATACACATTCATTGTGAAATTAGAAGATGAAAAAGAGAGGCAAAAAGCAGATCATAAACAAGATCATGCCATTCTTACTATAAGCGGAACATCAAACTAATTTCAAAAGCAGACAGGTTTTCTGCAGTTTGTTTCTCTAACCGTAACTAAGTTGCACTTAAAACTCCAAGAACCTCATTCATTCAAAAACACTTGAAACCGTACTATGCGTTGTGTGATGACGAAACTGTCTTCAACATAGACTTTATCCCCAACAGCAGTCCCAGTATGGTTATTCTCAGTAAACAACAAGCACCACCACTCACTAACCACCTACATTCGGTGCCACCTTAATGGCCCTGCGCTTATTTAATCTCGTATTACAACCACCCCAAAGTGATGATTACTGTCTCCATTTTACAGTTATCAGTAAGGAAGCCAGGAAGGTTAAGTGACCTAGACAAGGCCACACAGCGGGTTCCGTAGCAGAGCTGGGACTGAACACAAGTCGGCCTTTAGCACTCTCCACGACCCTAGGCCAATCCCGCACTACAGGGGTCGCCTATAGGTGCTGGGACCTAGAGGAATCCTGGAGAAGGAATTATTTCCTGAGGATTCCTGGAATATGCCTCACTTACGAAGCCCCCAGGGCTTCCCACAATCTGATATATAACATGAAGGGCGCTTAAAAGCCAGCCTAGTGATTAAGAGATCACTATTTCTGAAAGAAACGCAATCATATCCAGGAACGGCCCGGTCAGGACTTGGTTCTGGACAAGCCCACCTCACGCTAACATCTGCCCTGATGTCCCAGGGACCACACCCTTCCTAAGAGCGAGTCTCGCCGCCCTTTTCCCAGGCCAGGTAGTCAGCCTGAGGGAGGTGGAGGGTTTACGCGGAGGGGGCTGGGTGGGCGCGAAGGCCTTTTATTTCCGGGACCCACCACGGCCCTCACCTCCAGACCTCCAGGGGCGCCCACGGTAAACGCCCAGCAGCAGCTTTGCTCCCCACAAAGTCGTCCCCAACCCAAAAGGCGTACCTACGCCCCCGCCGCTGCGTCCGCACGTCGTCGTGACGTCAGCCCGCCGTCGCCGCGCTATAAAAAGGGTCAGAGGCACCACAGCTGCTGCAGTGGAAACCCCGGCAATCCTTCCTGTGCTCTGGGTCGGCTAGGAGGGAGCAGGACGCAGGGGGCACTACAGTGGGTAGAGTAGGAAGGAAGACAAGGGACGCGAGGTGGGAAGCAGGCGAATTCCTAGACCTGCTTGCCGCGGAAGAATGCCCTCTCAAGTGGAACAAAAGCTCAGCTAGTAACCGGCTAGTGGCTTCTCTGGCAACGGCGGCCCCGCCCCTCCCGTCAGGCCCGCAGCAGGCTGCGGATTGGTCCGGGTTAGGGACGGCGGGCAGCGCCTGTAGCTATTGGCGAGGGTGAGGGAGGGGAGCTTCGTGTCTATCCTTGTGTCTCGGTAAGCTTTTTTTTTTAAGCGTTTGTTTCTGGAAAAGGAGGGCACTTGTGTACATTACCGAAAATCATAACTGAGCCCAACTAGAAAAAAAGGAAATAAAGCCAATTCCGAGTTTTCTGGCGCGTGGCCTGTATGTGTTCTGCTTTCGCTTTTTTTTTTTTTTTTTTTTTTTGAGACGGAGTCTCCCTCTGTCGCCCAGGCTGGAGTGCAGTGGCGCGATCTCGGCTCGCTGCAAGCTCCGCCCCCCGAGTTCACGCCATTCTCCTGCCTCAGCCTCCCGTGTAGCTGGGACTAGAGGCGCCCGCCACCATGCCCGGGTAATTTTTTTTTTTTTTTTTTTTTTTTTTTTGTAGTTTTAGTAGAGACGGGGTTTCACCGTGTTAGCCAGGATGGTCTCGATTTCCTGACCTCGTGATCCGCCCGTCTCGGCGTCCCAAAATGCTGGGATTACAGGCGTGAGCCACCGCGCCCGGCCTGCTTTCGCTTTTTAAAGGGAAGATCTGAAAACGTGAAGGCAACTGCGACCGGAAGAAACCTCCTTTTAAATGTATAGTGGTATTTTTAGCTGAGATGCCTCCCTAGGCCTCAGGTTTTTTCCCGTTAAATGAGGGAGCCTGATGATGTTCTCCAAGGTGACTTCAAGGTCTCAAAGTCTTTCGTATCTGCGCTATAGCCAGCTGGTCTGGTTTTTAAAGTCCTGAAGAAACAAAGCAAGATTTAATTCGGAAAAAAGCTTCATTCAACGCCTCTACGTAATATTCATGTTTAGAATCGTACACCAACATAGGAAGTTCACAGGTAGAGCAACTGTCAACTGAGCCGTAACCGTGGCATACTGCTACCTAATAATTGGTTTCACTAAAGCACTCCAGCAATGCTTTTCCCCCACTACTGTAATTGTCCCTTTTAATAATTTAAAGCGGGAGACAGAATTAATACATTTTCAGTAAAGGGCCAGTAATATGGTTAGGCTTTGAGTCCCCAACCACATCCCATCTTCAGTTGTAATCCCCATAATCCTCATGTGTCAAGAGAGAGACCAGGTGAAGGTAATTGAATCATGGGGGCAGTTTACCCCATGCTGTTGTCGTGCCAGTGAGTTCTCAAGCCATCGGATGGTGTTGTAAGGGGCTCTTCCCCCTCCACCGGGCACTTCTCCTTACTGCTGACTTACTAAGAAGGTGCCCTGCTTCCCTTCAACTTCCTCCATGATTGTAAGTTTCCTGAGGCCTCCCCAGCAACGTTGAACTGTGAGTCTATTAAACCCCTTTCCTTTAAAAAGTATCCAGTCTCGGGCAATTCTTTATAGCAGTATGAAAATGCGCTAATATAGCCAGATAGTAAGTATTTTATTAATAGATTTTGCAAGTCATATGGTCTCTGTGATAGTATTTATCTCTGCCATTGTTGTACCAAAAAAAGCCATAGATGATACATAAATGTAAAGATATGAGCTCACTAAAGTACATTTGTGTGTAGGATGCAACACTACAGTTGGGTAGAAATTGTGATTTCTACCTTCATGGCAACAAATAGGGACTAGAATGTAAAAATAGCAAACAATGAAATAGAATAAAGATACTTGAATACAAATAATACTTCAAAATTAAAAAGCAATATTTTAGATAACCTGTTTGCAGAGGACAAACAGAAGGTTAAATGAAAGTGTGATGGAGAATCACCACGTTTACGTCTTTGCACTCTTTAATAGTGCCACTAATCACTGGAATTCCCCTAGGAGTATGGTATTGCCTTTGGTTTAATCTTTTAGTAGATAGGGGCAGTTAGAAAGGCTTCCCCTTTGTCTTCCCATTATAATAGCCATGAGTCAAAAAGCCAATGTCAAGATGCTGTAAATCTCCTTTAAGGTTATGACATTCAGGTCTCTTCATTAGTTCTGGTAAATTTTTTGCTGTACAAATTAAGTAGAATCTTAGTAGACTATCCATTTCGATTATAGGGACACTGATTAATTATCAACTCCTAAAGATCCCCACTTAGTCAAACAACATGATACGTCCTGCTGGTATCATGGTAACAACAGGTATCTCATCTCTGATGGCTCAGTAGTATCACCTGGCCTCTATCACTTTGGGATCTTACTATTTCCATTAGAAAATTAGGGGTTTCATGCAATGGCAGCATCTTCGTCCCCAGGCTTATAGAATAGCAGCTACAGAGCTTTTAAAGGATTCTGGCATTCCCTATATTTTCTCAATGCTTTAGTAAAAAGAATGTCCTTTGGCCCTCTCAGAACACCTTTGAAAGGAGATGACTGCGTCACACATGATAAATCTATTCCTACAGTACTATTCCCTAAGTCTTCTTTAAAAATTGATACAGGCCGGGCGCGGTGGCTCAAGCCTGTAATCCCAGCACTTTGGGAGGCCGAGACGGGCGGATCACGAGGTCAGGAGATCGAGACCATCCTGGCTAACACGGTGAAACCCCGTCTCTACTAAAAATACAAAAACTAGCCGGGCGAGGTGGCGGGTGCCTGCAGTCCCAGCTACTCGGGAGGCTGAGGCAGGAGAATGGCGTAAACCCGGGAGGCGGAGCTTGCAGTGAGCTGAGATCTGGCCACTGCACTCCAGTCCGGGCGACAGAGCGAGACTCCGCCTCAAAAAATAAATAAATAAATAAATAAATAAATAAAATAAAAATAAAAATTGATACATACTAGATGTACATATTTTCAGGGTACATGTGATAATTGGATACATTTATATGAATGTGTAATGTGTAAAGATCAAATCAGGATAGGATATCCATCACCTTAAATATTTATCTTTATGCTATGAACATTCAAATTGTTCTCTTCTAGTTATTTTGAAATATACAATAGATTATTGTTAACTATAGTCACCCTACTTATCTGTCAAACACTGAGTCTTATTTCTTCTATCTAACTGTATGTCTGCACTCATTAATCAACCTCTCTTCATAACCCCATTCCCTAAGTCTTTTAATTCAGTCGTCTAAAATCAAGACATTTCTAAAATCTCAACTGTATTTAGTTTCAACCAACCAACTGAGCAAACCTTGACAGCCACTCCCAGATGTTCAAAGCAAGCACAGTGAATTATGGTCTCTGGTAAATATATTCATATTCGTATCTTGGACACATCAAAATATTCCTTCATCCCTGGTCTGCCACACTTGGAATTCATTATTTTCCATAGGCTTCTGCCAATATAAATAAGCAAAATCTTGCACTTTTTTGGTATGAAAGCCTTCTCCCAGGTCAGATCTTATTTCTTCTATCTAACTGTATGTCTGCACTCATTAATCAACCTCTCTTCATTACCCCCTTCCCTAAATCCTTTTAATTCAATCCTCTAAAATCAAGAGATTTTAGAAACTAAAACTGTAGGAACAGCCTACTATATAGTAGTATTTCATTGTGTAAATGTACCACAATTTGCTTATTAGCATTCCTGCTGATAGATATTTAGGTTGTTTGCAGCTTTTAGCTATTATGAATAAGGCTGCTATAAGCATTCTTTAAAAGGCATTTTATTAACATGGTTTCATTTTTCTTAGCTAAGAGTATGTTTAACTTTACCAGCAGTATATGATGCTTCCTGTTGCTTCACATCCTTGCCAACATTTAGTAAAGCAGTATTTTTTATTTTAACTGTTCTAGGGGATATGAGGTGGCAGCTCACGTGGATTTCAATTTGTGTTTTTTTGGTAATGAATGATGTTCAGTACCTTTCAGTTATTGACCATTTGTACATGATTTATGAAGTGTTGTTCAAGTCTTTTACACATTTTTGTATTGGATTGTTGTTTTATTGTTGATTTTCAGGAGTTGTTTACATATTCTGAAAAACGATTTGCCAGATATATGTAACTAATATTTTCCTCCTATTTCTTATCTATCCATTTTCTTAATGGTATCTTTTGAAGAGAAGAAAATTTTTATTTGAGACATCTAACTTACCAGTATTTTTCTTTTATAGTTTAATGTACCACAACTCCACATTTGTGAAGTCGCCATGTTTTCTTTTAGAAGTTTTATTATTTGAAGCTTTCATAAGTAAGTATATGACGTATCTTGAATTAAGTTTTTTAGGAATGATGTAAGGAGTCAAGATTCACTTTGTTTTATACAGATACCCAATATGGTACCACCGTTTATTTAAAAGAATTTCTCTTCCCCATTGAATTAATTTAGTGCTTTTATTGAAAATGATTAGACCATATGTGTGTGTGTGTTTATTTCTGGACAATCCATTCTAATAATTTATAATCGAAACATTTGCCTACATCACATTCTCTTGATTACTGTAGTTTTATATAAGTCTTAAAATTGGGTAGACTCCATTTACTACAAAGATGGTTGTCCACAGGGTAAGTCAGACAAGAATTGAGCAAAGTCTTAGGGAAACAGAACAACATTGCTTTTACAAGATAGAGTATCAGCGCATATCTTAGTTTGGAGTGCTATAACAAAAATATAGACTGGGTGGCTTAAACAACAGAAATTTGAGAAGTCCAAGATCAAGGTGCCAGCCATTTGGTTCCTGGGGAAGGCCCTCTTCTTGATTTGCAGAAGGATGCCTTCTTGTTTTACTCCCACATGGTAGAGACAGGAGGGAAGCAAGCTCTTTCATGTTTCTTCTTTTTATAAATAATAAAATCTTTGCTTTGTATAGAATTATAACTTACAAACTATTATTTTGCTTAATCCTTTTAACCAACGTGAGGTGGGCAGGCTGGAGGATATTAGCTCCCATTTTACAGGCAGAGTGAAAACACTGTAGCCATTTTTAGTATAAAAGCTGGGATATAAGACCTGGGATTCCATATTCACCACTGCTTTTTTCCATAACTTTGTGATACATCATTTAAAGTAATCTGATTTCACAGTGTTTTACAGTGTAAGAATAACATCTATAGTATCTATTCCTGGCAGGTTAACTCTGGAGCCAACCAACCTAATTGATGGCCTCATAAGCTGGCACGTTTTAAGGCATTCTTATACCTCTAACTCAATTTCCAGCTATATTTGAGAGCCCCATAAGCCAAAATGTAGAATGCTGTTCTGAAAGGATCAGGAAATACAATGGTCAAGCATGTTTTAAAGTTTAACCTAGGTCTGGCATATCTTCGTCAGTTGCTCAGATGGCAAGCTGTAGGATTGAAGGGAGTAGTGCGAGGATCCACTTGGGGGTGGACACTGATGAAAAACACGAGCAGTATCAGAGCCACTGTTTTCAGGGAATCCCTAGAAGCCTTGTTGCTAGTTTCCTACATTATTACCAGCAGGACAAAGGGCAATACTTTTGGAGACTAGAATTTCAAGGAAAGGGTTTATTAGGCTGCCTGCCTGGGGCCTAAAAAGCCAGATAGTGCTAACTTTATCCAGGCCAAACCAAGAAAATGATTCATCCCTTCCTGATCTGCATTTTGAGGAGAGTGCTGATCATCAGAGAAGTCAAGAAATTCTGTCCTGAAGCCCAGGAGAGAAACGGTGGGCATTTCCCAGAGTTCTAGGAGGCATAGGGGCAACACAATCTACCATGTAAAGAGAAAAAGCTATCTTGGTAAGCTTTGGTCTTCCACAGGACATGGAACCAGAAATGATCAACATCAGAGCCTGGGTGACCAGTCCTGATGACAGCAGGACTTCCTCACATAAGGTGCTTAGGTCCCTGAGGAGAAGGGTCTAAACGCCTAAAACTGCAAGCAAAATTTTGAGTGTGTACATGTTTTTCTGCTGAAGAGGTCTTTCATCCTCAAATCCTGAGCTTTCAGAGAAGACGACTAAGCCAGTTGCAGGCTAGAATACAAAAGACACCAGTTATACTTAGAGTCAGCCAAGTCTGAGAGTTCTCAGAGCCATCAGTGAAAAGTTGGAACATAGACACACAGCAGAGACAACTAAGTTCTTTTTGTGCCATTCTTCCTAACTGTATTTCAAGTCAGTTAAAAATAAGGCCTCAGGAACCCCTAGATTCAAGTATGCCCCTGGGCTTAGTGTACTGCTGCAGGAGTCTTAGGGTGTCGTGTACAAAATGCTTATTCACTCATGAATATTAAACCCCAGGATAGAAGATGCAACAAAGCAGGACTCCTTCCTCCATGGCCTATGCTGATTTCAGAGGATGTGGCAGCCAGTATGGAGAACATGGAAATGTTTCCTTAGAACTGGACTGTGCCGAGAGGTGCCTGCCATGAACATAACCTGCTGTCTTTTCCCTGACCCTTCCCTTCAGTTTTTGACAATAGAGCAGGAAATAATCTTCTCTGAAGTTACTTGATATCAGTTCTGAAAAGCAAAAACACATGCTTCCAATACACTAATACACTGTGCTTTCAGGTATTCTGGGTCTAGTTCAGCTGTGGATGACCTCACTCATGCCTTCACTCTGATAGCCAGGTGAGCCCATTCCCTTGAAGAAGCCCACCATATCATTCTTGGTAGCATGACAGGCCACCAAGAGGCGGAAAGGGTGCAAGAACAATGAGCTCTTCTGGAAATACTTCCCCAGGAAGGCAATTTCATGAATGACGTCTTTCAAGCAAATAATGCCAAACCTCCCCAGGTGCTCCCCAATAACTGTGTTGTCTGCCAGAGGGAATGGTCTTACTTCTGACCTTGACTTGCCCACGTTTCGAGATGAGTTCCTGGAGAGACTTCAGATTTAGAAATCCCCAGGTCACATAATGTTCCACTGTATGTAGCACTTCTAGGCTGAAGGTGGAGGGGTGGGGAGGAAGTGCCTTCTACAAAGACACCACTGAAAAATGTCTTCAGGCAAAGTCTTATGATGATTCTCTGCACCAGTAAACTCACATCATTAATCCTTTGAATGCATACAACAAAGGCCGAGGAGTGTTTATCTGGTTGTTCCAAGGCACAAGGTTTTACATCTAGTCATTTGAGTTGCAGCTTGTCACATTTGTGCTGCCAAGAATCAAATAGGAATGATTCCAGTCACTTTAACCTGAGTCCTTTTCCTTTCCTCTGCTCCTTCTTTGCTATAAAGTGCCCGCTTTGACTGAGTGGCTTTGAGGACTAGATTTCTTTGAGGAATTTTTCTTTGCTCTTGCTCTGCCGACTTTCTAGTGCTATAGTTACTGACCATGTCCTCCCCACTGTCATGTCTCTTCTTCTAAGAGCAATAATCATATCATGAGGGGCTCCACTTTCATGACCTAATCACCTCCCAAAGACCCCATCCTTAAATACCATCACGTTCAGTATTATAGTTTCAATGTATCAATTTTGGGGAGTGGGGGATACAAACATTCAATCCATAGCAATGGACAACATGCTACCCTGAACCTTGAAAGGAGGTTCTTACTAGAAACCATCCAGAAAGGAACTAACTACCCCAGCACTACACTAACTAAACCTGTGGAGGTAGGGCTAAGTGTGGGCCTGGGGTGAGGGTGAAATGGGTTGTTACAATTACACAGTAATTAGCAACAAGGGCTTTGGAATCAGACCAACCTGTATTCATGTTTTCTACCAAGAAGTCTTGGAAAAATTACTTTACTTCTCTGAGGCTTCTCTATTAAAAAACTAAGAAATAATTCTACCCATCTAATAGGATTGTTGTGATAACTGAAGCCATATTTGTAGAATACCTTGCCTTATCGCTGATAAATCGTATGTGCTGTATAAGTGGTAGGTATTGGCAATGATTGTTTTAAGGTGCAAAGTACATGATGCACAATCAAGAATGTTTGTCTCTTTTCATCCAGATATTTTCCACATAAGTTGTAGTCTTCAGACATGAGCCCTTTTTTTTAAAGAAGAGTAATAGTATATGTGAATCTAGTTTTCCCTCTAACTACAAATGATCCCAGTAATTACCATAACCTGAAAAAAATCCAGAATGTTTGACCAGTTAAATAGTTACTGTCAAACTTAGCCCACCTTGCAGCATATGTTCAATGTCTACAGTCAATGAAATTAGGTCAGGTATTAAACATTTAATGCATTGTATTACATAACCAGCTTTTAAATCTGTTTATTTTAAATGCTATTCAGAAAATAACACTGTTTAACCTTGTATTTTAAGCTTAATATTCTGTCCTCTGGGACATCAGTGTTTGACCAAAGGGAAATGATGCTTAAGTATAAAATTTACCCTTTAAACTATGTTATCACTTGGCTTTCATTAGCTATTAAGGGCTTTTTAAAGGTAATGTAAGCAACTTAAGTCTCATGGCATAAAGATGCTGTGTGGTCATAGAGAAATTAAGACACTTTCTATTCTTGTATTGTTTGAAAAATCCACTCGTATAACCAGAAATTAATTTGAGAGCTAGTAAACTATTTAAAGAACCCTCAGAAAATGATGAACTCCTAGGTGCCAAGTATAAAGAAAAACATTTATAGGAAGACAGAAAGTGGTCCTTTGGACACAGAAGCTTAATAATGCAGGGATACAAATATGAAACTGCCATAGTTAGCACATGTGTGGTCTAGCACACACTTTAAGAAAAGCTTTAAAAACCTAAACAATTACTTTGCTTTTTCCCGTTTTTCTTTTTAACATAGGCTTGTCTACTTTGGATGGATATTTTTCAATAGGTCTTTCCCCCTCTAGCTTATTAAGCTAAACATGATCCTTTTATTTAGAAAAGAAGGGCTGAAAATAATAATAATATGTTCATCAAAATGTTACATAGCTTACAGATTAAACCACTTTATGTACATGTTTCCAAAGATTGATTGACACTTTTTAGAAATGTCAATGCTATTTTCTGAAGTGCCTTTATCAATCATTATCAGCTTCAGCTGGAAATAACAGGATACCCAACTGTTAAAGTGGCTTAAAGAATAGGGGCTTTCATGACTTCTCACAGTGAAGTCTGGAGTTAGATGCTCCTGGGTTGGCTCCTGAGTTACCAGTGTCATCGGGGATGCCAGCTCTTTCTACCTTTGAGCTCTACTACCCTTTGCTTTTTGACTGCCCTCACACCTTTTACCTGACAGTCACAGAGCCTCCCTCAGCTTCTGACACCATGATAGGAAAGAAGAATGGGGATTTTCCAGACTTCTCTTTTCCGGGAGAAAAATCTTTTTTTCTAAATGATCCCAAAACCACCACCTCCTTCTATTGTGCCTCCCTCCTGCTAGCATATCCTATTGTCAGACCACATACTCATGTTCCAGTATAAGGGGGGCTTGGAAAAATGAGCATCAGACATTTGACCTCTGTCATGGAAGACAGGTTCTGCCAGCAAGAAAGAAGGAAGGAGAATGGTGATTCATAGGCATTAACAAAACCTAAGCAGAGGCCACACACATGGGAGACCAGCAATACATTAATTGAGATTAATATCTATTAAACTCATACTCTGGCCTAGTCATAGTTTTAGTCACTATATGTCTCAATTATTACACCAATTTTACAGATGTATCAACTGAGGCATAGAGATGTTTAATAACTTAGCTAAGGCCACACAGCTAGTAAGAAGCAGAGCTGGGATTTCAATCCAGGCAGACTTAACTTCAAAGCCCAATCATTTAACCATTTAATCACTGCTTCCACGTGATTGTGATAACACAGGATTAGCAGATGAAGGCCAATAAAAGTTCATATAATGGAAAACAGAAGCGGCAGGAAATTTTGATATATTCTTATACTCTGGAATTTTATTCTTTTGGCTTTATTGCCTTCTTAGTAAGTAATCTACAATGTGTGACTCATTGCTATAATCTAGATTATGATAAGTTATTCAAATGGAGATAAAGCATGTATGTGATGTAATAACATTTAGGATAAGTTATGACACTAAAAAATTTACTCTTTTATTCTTTAAAAAGATAATATGCTTGAAAAGTTTCTTTTAAAAAATGTGTCACTTACTCATAACCATTGTTTTTAAAGGACTCAATATTTTTGTAATATGGATATTTGATCTTGGGTAAAATGTACTACATATTGTACACTTTTGTTTTGGAAATTATTGCATTTTTAGTAACCAATTATAACATTACATCAAAGAATTGATTCATTTTCCTTTTTCCTAGTTATCAGACTCTAAAAATTCTCTACTCAAAAATATCCCATTACTTTCTAATAGAGAAAAAATTAAAAACAGATATATTGTGAAAGATACATATTTATTTATTTATTTATTTATTTATTTATTTATTGAGACAGAGTCTCGCTCTGTCACTCAGGCTGGAGTGCAGTGGCACAATCTCGGCTCACTGCAAGCTCCGCCTCCTGGGTTCACGCCATTCTCCTGCCTCAGCCTCCTGAGTAGCTGGGACTACAGGTGCCCACCACCACGCCTGGCTAATTTTTTGTATTTTTAGTAGAGGTGGGGTTTCACCATGTTAGCCAAGATGGTCTTGATCTCCTGACCTCATGATCTGCCCACCTCAGCTTCCCAAAGAGCTGGGATTACAGGTGTGAGCCACCACGCCTGGCCTAATTTTTTTTTTTAAGTTGTTCCCGGCCGGGCATGGTGGCTCATGCCTGTAATCCCAGCACTTTGGGAGGCCAAGGCGGGCAGATCACCTGAGGTCAGGAGTTCGAGACCAGCCTGGCCAATGTGGTGAAACCCTGTCTCTGCTAAAAATACAAAAATTAGCTGGGCATGGTGTTGGGTGCCTGTTATCCCAGCTACTCGGGAGGCTGAGGCAGGAGAATCGCTTGAACCTGGGAGGCAGAGGTTGCAGTGAGCCAAGATTGCGCCATCACACTCCAGCCTGGGGGACAAGAGCAAGACTTCGTCTCCAAAAAAAAGTTGTTTCCTACCCTTCGTGGGGGAGTATAGAAAAAGGCAGAGGAGAAAGTACTCATATGGGAGACACTAAAAGAATTGGCGAGGAATGAGGAATAAAATCAAAGTGATCTTAGTTTAAGCAGAACCTTCATTAGAATTTTCAAGCAAGCCACAGCCAAAACTCAGAATAATCAAAACAGGAGATTATTCAGGAAAACTGGGAACAAAGTAGAATGCTAGGTATGGTGGGATATGGGAAGAACCCTGAGACCTTACTTTGAGACCTTGGCTATGCCCAGCTAGTTAAAGGGAAAATGGCAACTTTAGAAAATAAAGCTGACGTGTCACAGGAAAAAGAGTGGTAGAGGAGAAAATACTCTGACTTTGAATTCAGAAAAGAATAAATAGAGGTGAACTCTAGTCCCTTTTGAAGGCCCCAGGAAGATGAGTGCCTTTGCCAAAATAGTCTTTGAAAGCTCTTATTGAAGAATCCCTCTTGGGGAGAGCACTTGGTAAATGTCTGGGGTGGAGGGGAGCTCTTCTACTTCTCCTGTCTTGCCTGGGTTTTGAGTGAGTGGTTCTTAGGATTCAGAGGAGTAAGGTACAGGCTCTGTATAAGGCCAGGAAAGGCTTGTTTTGTTAATGGTTGGTTGGATACTTTTACTTTTCAAAGTGAGGAAGAGAGAAGAGAAGAGAGGTGAAGATCCCTCAGGATAGAAAGAGGCTGAGGCAAATTCGGGGCCAAGGAAGATCCACATTTGTGGAAAATTATTTAAAGAATGTTGCCAGCCAGGTGTGTGGTGGCTTAAACCTGTAATCCCAGCACTTTGGGGGGCCTGCGCAAGTGGATTACTTGAGCTCACGAGTTCGAGACCAGCCTGGGCAACATGGCAAAACCCTGTCTCTACAAAAAATCAAAAATTAGCCAGGCATGCTGGTATGCACCTGTAGTTTCAGCTACTCAGGAAGCTGAGGTGAAAAGATGGCTTGAGCCTGGGAGGCGGAGGTTGCAGTGAGCTGAGGTGTCACCACTGTACTCCAGCCTGGGTAATAGAACCAGACCTTGTCACAATAATAAATTAAAAAATAAATAAAGAATTGTCAGGTTCTAACTGAGGTCCTAGGGGAGTCAGTGGGTGAGTGGCAGGTAGCTAGAAAAACACTTGAGGAATCATAGACAGTTTCGACATGGCTTTACTCTCTCTCTGGGCATGAGTGAACCATATGGATAGTGTTAGCGGGGTAACTAGACCTTTTTCAGACAATAGTGCCTCCGATCCCTAATGCGCGCACGTGGCATGGTTACATAATGTGTGGGGTTATGCGCCTGCACTCCAAACCCACTGAATCATGCTGCACCAGAAGGCCACTTCAGCCTACTCCTGACTGAAGTACAGCCATATCACTTCCACTCCACCCCCTAGGCTGAGGGCCTCCTCCAGGCAGGGATACATGACCATAGGGGTCATGACCATGGGATACTGAATCCATATCCCACAACAACAATACAGACAGCAACAGCTCACTACTAGGGTCCCAGCTATGCTATTTAAAACTATTAGGGCCCAGCATAGGCCAGAGCCTGGGGAAATGCCACCGTCTCTGCAGGGGGTCATCAGTAAGGCTCTCAACTGCCTTAATCTCCCATGAGACCCCTTGCGGGGCAGCTGTTAAGTTCTGCTGATTGTCAGGGATAAAGGTACAAAACTGTGTTTCTAAAAGGACACAGGTACCACTTGGGCAGCAGTTATGATGCCTAAGGCCATTTGGTTTTGCCACACCACCTTTCTGATCTGATCAACCTCATCCATTAACAGAAGGAGGGCCACTCAGGTGTAATTCAGAGCCCAAGTGGTGTGCTCTACTAGAGCAGTAACTTGTGCTTCTACAGTTGTGACACCCGCTCCAGGGATAGTCATTGCCAAGGGGTAGAACCACCAGGGTGCTCGTTGCACTTGCAAAAACCAAGAGCATAGCACCTCCCAGTTACATAGACATCTGGGCAACATGGAGAGAACAGTGGCAGGTACATAAGGCCACTCCAAGGTACAACATCCAATCCAGTCATCTGGTAGGTAAGGCCATCCTGTGTCCCCACAGATCCATAAAGTCTCAGGGGCAAAAAGTCCATTGGGGCCTTACCTTGGTGGGACCGCTTGTTCCATCCTACCTTCGGTGGGGTGACACATGTTATGTTTGCGCAGGCCATGACAGGTACCCATCCATCCCACAGTGGTGTTACCCCAATGTTGCTCTATGCACTGCAGTGCCTGGGCCAGGGGTACTACATGTTCCCCCGCTAGGCAGCCCCACCTGTCATAAACGCTACAGGCCAGCCAGGGGGTGGGCGCACCATGGGTGTTGCAGCATCCTTTGTCCAAAGCTTGCCACTTCGCGTTCCAGGTGTCAGCCATGGGACCCCAAGTCTCCAACTATGTCCAGTTCTCTGCAGATGTAGGATGCATGTGCCAAGGCAAGCTATCTGCAGCTGCTGCTGGAAGGGTGGTGCAGATCCAACAGCTGAAAACATTGCTCACCTCAACATAGGTCCACAATGCAGTTGGAGCATGTTAACCTCTGTCAAAGTGACAGAGCAAGCACAGGTGCTAATGGGGGTAAATCACGTCCCTCAGGCAAAATGCGGGCTAACCTTTCATCCCTGGATAACAATGCAACCGCCAAGGGCTTTTGCCCTGGGCGATGGTACCACACCTTCTCAGCTCACTATGGTTTCTTTGAGTCCTGTATCAGTGCCAAAGTCACGGGGGAGTTCATAATAGGCCACATAGACAGTACATGTGTCCCCCAAGGAGGGCTCCTTCCCCGGCCGCCCCACCTTGAAAGCCAACCATGGGGGCCATGCATCAAACACCCATGGAGTGACACGCAAGTCACACTGCAGGCCCTCCCCCCAGGGAGCTGTGATGGCCAACCACCAGCAGGGGGGCACTTGGAGGATCCACACCCACAGCCAGGTTTTCTGTTCTCCTGCCTTCAAGGGTGTTGGAGCAGGCAACAACAGGTTACCGTTCCTCCCTGTATCTGGTCAGCGGAGGTCATCCCTGGTACGTATCTGCAACTGAATGGGACAGTGGCCCGGTGTAACAAAGCCTCCACTGGGACTGGGCCGCCTTTCAGTGGTCATCTATTCAAGGTTTGGAGCACCAGGTCCAGCCTTGAACTCCAGCACCACAAAGATGGGGGTGTGACATGCAAGCTTAATGCATTCTTCAGGAGCCTGTTATATCGCTCAATCATACCCACAGCTTGTGGGTTGTATGGCACATGGAGTCCCCACTTTATGCCCATTCGTTGTGCCCATTTTTGTACCTGTTGTCCAGTGAAATGTGTTCCCCTATCACTCTCAATGGCCAAAGGGTAACCACACAGGGCACATAAGTGTTGCAGGGCCTGAATGGTGTTCTGTTGGGTGACTACCCTGCAAGAGTAGGCGAACAATAGGCTTATGGCCATGTCCACAGCTGTTAGCACATGTGTGTACCCTAGCAGCTTCAGCAGTGGCCCAATGTAGTCTACTTGCCACCTGATCAAGGGCACTTGCCCTATCGTTACTGTTGTGTAACACTGGGCAGCTGCCTCTGATTAGGCTATGTCTGAGCACATGCTGGGCATTTCTGACAAGCCTCCCAAATATCTTGCATGGGCAGGGACAGATCCCAATGCATATTGACCTGTGATGTCAGTTTACTCCTGCACGTCCCAGTTTCTGGTGTAGCCACTCATGTAGGTGCCAACTCTAACCATCAGACCTTGGCCAAGACATCTGCCTCATCATTGCTGGGGGTGGCCAAAGGCCACTTCTGTATTTTCCTGGTAGTTAACCACAAGGTTAAACCTTGATAGACCACCCAACTATCCGTACAGATTACCATAGGTTTCACCTCCTTGGTGATCACCATACATACTGCTCTATGTTCAGCCTTCCGGCCTCTTTGTCTGTACCCAGTTTCAAACCATATGGTGTCAGTACTAGGTTGGACCGCAACAGGGGTCCAGGCAGCAGTAACACTTCGACTAGACCTTGGCCTCTTTGTCCATACCCAGTTTCAAACCATAAGGTGTCAGTACTAGGTTGGACTGCAACAGCGGTCCAGGCAGCAGTAGCACCTCAGCTAGATCCATCTGTGTACCATGCCACATCGGGAATGGGGAGACGCCCTTCCTTAAATGGTGAAGGCTCAGGGTCTAGGGGTGCCTCGGGCCTTATCTCGCATTAAGACTACAGGTCCCAAGACCTTTTGCAACTCTGCTGCTAAGGGGCTTGTACTCAGCATACTCCACCACTCCAAGTAGGTGCCCCACTTTGCCAAGGTGGATATCTGTGCCATCCGAGTGCGGGGGTTCATTACCCATGATGCACCCATCCTGCTATTGGGTAAGTCATTCGCACAATGACTGCAGCCCATCCTGTCACACTCTCACAAGCCTAAAGGGTGGCATATACAGCTGCTAGCTGTTTCTCTATCAAGGAATACCAGAGCTCAGCTCCCTTCCATAGGGATCAAAAGCCTAATGGCATTCTCAAGCGCTTCTTGTGCTGCCATCTGTGGTCACATGCACATCCAGCTCAAATAGGTACCCCTGGTCAACTACAACTACCCATAGGGCTTGTGCCGGCTGAATAGCCTGCTTGGCTGGCAGGAAGCCAGTCTCAGTCACATCATTCCAATCCGAGGTAGCTCCCTTCTTTGTTAACCAAATTGGTTAAATTGGGCACAAATGCCCACCAATATCCCAGGAGGCCCACAAAAGTTTGCAGGTGCTTCACCGTGGTGGGGCAGAGATATGCCTGAATCTTATCAATGATAACTTCTGGGATGGCCTTTGTCTCACCCAACCAGATAACTCCCAACAATTTGGCAGATAATCTAGGCCCTCGGACCCTGGATTCATTGACAGCCCAACTGCAGGCTGCCAAATGTTGCTGCAAGAGGGGCACTGCCACTTCTAAGTCTGCAAGAGAATCAGAGGTTAATATAATATCATCAACATAATGGAATAGGCGGGCCCCTTCTGGACATTGCCAGGTGGCTAAATCTGTGGCAACCAGACCATGACATATGGTGGGGCTATGCACATAGCCCTGTAGCAACACTGTAAAAGTTCATTGTCCCCCATCCCACATGAAGGTGAACTGTTTCTAGCTTTCTGGAGTGATGTCTATGGAGAAAAATGTATTGGTCGAGTTCACTACATAGTGGTACTGTCCCAGTTCTGTCATCAAATGGTCCATCAAATCCATTATTGATGGTACAGCTGCATGCAAAGGGGGTGTTACTTAATTTAGTTCCCTCTAGTCCACAGTCATCTGCCATGTTTCATCAGGTTTTCTATCTGGTCACACTGGAGAACCGTAGGGGTTGTAGGTACCACACACTATCTGCACCTCCTCCAGCTTTTTAATTGTCTCAGTTATCTCTGTATGCCCACCCAGGCTTCACTTTCACTGATCAGCCTCCATAACTGTCAGTGTAAGCAGGTTTGCCTGGAAACTTATCCAGGTTCCCATAAACAAGGCTGCAATCCATGCCAGTATCCGCCAGTGCCAGCACCCACTGTACATTGGTGGGGGAGCAGTGGATCGCTAATTCCACATGTGGCCTCCAGTCATCTAGTGTCCCCACAAGCCGGGGACCTCAGCCAGTTCCCTAATCAAACAGAAAAAGGCTCTACATTTCCACCTGGCTGCAGCAAGTAGTCTTTGAGCTAAAGCACCCAGGTGGGACCAGGTGGCACCGGGTGGTGCAGCAACATCTTTCTCCCCCTTGGGCATTTTCTGGAATTGCTGCTCTGAAGACAACTATCTTCATTAAGTTAAGAGTACTTCATTGGGCTGCTTATCAATTTTCTCTCATCGAATCCCGGCCAAAATCAAATCTATCTACATCTGTGAGCATGTCACTCATTGCGGCCCCCTTTTCTCCCATGGTGGGCCCCTGTGGGCAAGACGTCTTCCCCTTCTTTACGGGACCCCTAGGTCCCACCAATGGCCTTCTGCTTCTCCAAGAGCCGCCACAGCAGTAGTCACTTCATGTATGCAGCACCCTACGTATGGGGTGAGGACAGCAGCTAGAAAGCCAAAGGCACTTGGGAGCACACAACCCAACACCAGATCCCTCATGTGGGAGGTGAAATATTCATCATCTGGCCCCCTGGGTATTCAGGTCAAACATAGTGTGATGGCTAATACTGAGAGTCAACTCGCTTCAGTTGAAGGATACAAAGTATTGATCCTGGGTGTGTCTGTGAGGGTGTTGCCAAAAGAGATTAACATTTGAGTCAGGCGGCTGGGGAAGGCAGATCCACCCTTAATCTAATCAGCTGCCAGCGAATATAAAGCAGGCAGAAAAACGTGAAAAGGAGAAAACTGGTCTAGCCTCCCAGCCTACATCTTTCTCCCATGCTGGACGCCTCCTGCCCTAGAACACTGGACTCCATGTTCTTCAATTAGAGACCCGGACTGGCTCTCCTTGCTCCTTAGCTAGGAGACAGCCTATTATGGGACCTTGTGATCGTTTAAGTTTTAATACTTAATAAACTCTCATTCATATATATATATCCTATTAGTTTTGTCCAAGAGAACCCTAATACACATAGTCTGCCGCATACTCATCTCCCAGGTGACTTACACCAAATTGGCATACAATTGCCATTTACTCATGGTTTCAAGTATTTCATTGGCGGTGTTCCACACAGTCCGTATGGCTGCCCATAGCCACTTAATCTAGGTGTGGTCACCTTGCCCGTGTGTCAGCCACCAGCTAACCTGCCACTGCTGATGGAGGGAGGGGTGAGTCGTGATAGAGACCATCTTTTCCATCTCAGAGGCAGAAGAGGAGATACTATCTGCTCCCTCATCCCACAAACGAAGCATCCAGATGAGCAGAGGTTCCCCTGGATACTGACGGCACTGCTTGCCTAACTCCCACAACTCAGTCGGGGTATAGGCAGTATCTGAAGTACGCTGCATTATGGTGGTGGGTCCATGAGCCTACCCTCGGGGCCCCAATGGCTGCTCATGATCTACCTTCTGATGGGCCACTGGGTAAGCCCACAACAGGGGTTCTTCCTTCTTGGTATCTGACCAAGTGGGGGTCTCTGGCTGAGATAACCAACCCAGGCCTGCATCCACAGCAGCTTTTTAAATTACATTTTATTTTTTTGAGACAGGGTCTCTGTCACTCAAGCTGGAGTGCCATGGCACAATCTCAGCTCACTGCACCCTCCACCTCCCAGGTTCAAGCAATTCTCCTACCTCAGCGGCCCATGTAGCTGAGATTACAGGGGCACACCACCACACCTGGCTAATTTTTGCATTTTTAGTAGAGCCGGGATTTCACCATGTTGGCCAGGCTGGTCTCAAACTCCTGACCTCAGTAATCCACTCACCTTGCCCTCCCAAAGTGCTAGGATTACAGGCGTGAGCCACCCCACCTGGCCCACAGCAGCTTCTAATTCCTTTTCCAAGCTCTGTAGCCAGCACTTCAGGCACCCCACCTACACCTGGAGGTCCCCATTCATGGCAGTTTCTAACTCTTTTTCTGAGCTGTGTAGCCAGGCCTCAAGGTGCGCTGCCTGCACCTGGAGGGCCCTTACCTGCATTGCATCCCTCAGGGACTGGGTGTGTACTTCTTGTAGTGCAGTCAAAGATGCCCATCCAACTCTGCCAGCAAAGGCTCATTCCTCAGTGTCTGTGCTTCCAGATGCTTCAGCACCTTCTCCATGCTCATAGAGGACCCAACTACTGCCACCCAGATTTCCACTGGAACCCATCCAAGCAGAACAGCCGCCACAGGGTACCACAACCCATGTTTCAGCCACATGGCCAACCTGGAATCAATGGGAGACCAAAGGCTCACTCTCCTCAGGATCCTGTTCATGATGCCAATTGTCAGGTTCTAACTGAGCTCTGAGGGGAGTTGGTGGGCAAGTGGTGGGTAGCTGGAAAAACACTTGAGGAAACATAGACAGTTTTGACATGACTACTCTCTCTCTGGACGCAGGCAAGCTGTGTGTACAGTGTTAGCAGGATAATTATACCTTTTACAGACAATAATGGCTCCAAGCCAAGCACGAGCTCACATGGGTGATCACCTAATGCACCTCATGTCATGTGGTTACATAACGTGCAGGGTTGTGCACCTGCACTCCAAACCCACTGAGTCATGCTGCACCAGAAGGCCACCTCGGCCTGCTCTTGACTAAAGTGCAGCTATTTCCCTTACAAGAATGTTGCCATTTTCACTGCTAAAGTTTTATTTTTTTCTGTGATATAAGTACTGCTCCAGTTTCCCTAAAAACTCTTTAGTAAAGTCTAAAATGCTGCAAACACAATATATACATGTTTCTTTGAGAAATACTGTATTTGGAAATTTGGAAATACTGCATTTAAGACAATGTAGTGAAACACAGAAGCAGCAGGTGTGGATCTGGGAAGCAAGAGTTTTGAAAAGTCAAGCATCCAGGGTAGTTGCAGAAATTTAGGAGGGGCTTGATCTTCCACAGACCATGAAATTGACAAAGGCAAAAGTCAATTATACCTACTTCTCGGAGGAGTAAGATAACTCCAGCTGACAATACTGATAATTATACTAATTAATAATTACTGTAGAATCAGCTGCCATTTGTGAGGCATTTATGCATGCGACATTAAGAACCACAGCCTTATAAGCTTAAACTTGAACTACATTTTTGTCATTTGACTACCAATGACTCTAGGTCTCAGGTTATTTTTGTCATTGTTTCTCATTTTATCTCATCTCTTGTCAGTCAGCATTACGTTAAGGCCATTTGGGCAGGCAAAGAAGTATGATCCTTCCTCTTAATAAGCCTATAAGCTGAAGGGCTTTTATTTCACCCACACAGCAACAATATTTAATAGGGAGGGGAAAGGAAATTCCAAGAAAGTTGGAGGATGAAGACAACCTAACCTGTTGTCTGAGCTTTGTCTCCCTTCCTCACTGGCATTACAGTTACACCCTCCAACTGGCCCCCACTCCACCTGCGGCCTCCTCCCATTGACTTTCAACTCAGCAGCCAGAGTGGTCCTTACAAAAAGAACATCTGAAGGTCATACTATATCACTCTGCCACATTCACCACTGATTCCCCATTTTACAGAGTAAACTCCCATCCTTTACATAAAGTTGCAAGCTTTGCATGATCCATGCACCAGAGGCCACCTGGATGCTTTAGCCTCTCCAGATCCAGAGATTTCACCTCCTCTCTCACTCTGTTGTCTTGTGCCCACTCCACTGCAGCACCAGCCAGTCTCAGCCTTTTGCCTTTCTACCTGCTCTGTTTTACTCTAGGGTAATTGCATGATTCCTCCCCTCACTCCTGATAATCTTATCTGTGAGGCCTTCCTCATACCAGCTAACACAAAATAGGAAACCCCAACTTCCACCCTCTCATTGCCTCCCCACCTTATCTGATTTCTTATTCTCCACAATATGGTCACTAGATGCTACATTATATTTCTTTGTTGTCTCTCTCCCTTCTCTAGAATGTAAATTCCATCAGGCCGGGGACTTGGTTGGTTTTGTTCACTCATATCCAGCATGTAGAAAAGTACCTGACATCTAGTAGGAACATAGTTTTGTTTGTAGCAGCTTTATTGAGATATAATTGACACAATTTTACTTTTGAATGAATGAATGAACGAGTGTGCAAAAAGAGAGAGTAAGAAAAGTTAAGGGAGCAGTCCCCTGCTGAGTAAGGCAATCATTGAAAATTACTTGTTTGAGGCTATGTGTTGGAGATCACTGAGGAAGCATAAAAAAATTTTTTTAAAGTGCCCATTAAAACAATCTTATCATGCCTCACATATGATCAATAAGAAAATAGATGGATTGAACTGGGGTGGGGAGAGGGGCGGGGCAGGGTTTTAATAATAGAGAAGTGATTGTGAATTTTAGGATTTCAAAACCTACAGATCAGTGTTTTTGTTTGGTTTGGTTTTGCTTAAAAAAAAATCGCAGTTCTTTGCAGTTGTTTCTTTACAAAGAATATTTAAACTATGGTGTCACCATAGAAATGCATAACTAATGCAATGTTTTCCTCCTGAGTTCTGAAGAATACACAGGCCTTTTCCATAGAAGGTAAAAATGTGTTTAAAGACTGTAAAGACTACCTCTTTCTGGTGTAAAGGCTATAATCATGAAATAAATCCCTAGATATTTCCCAGGACCTTTCTTGACCCAGAGGTTACTTCAAGTATGGCCCAAGGACCAGTGGCGCCAGCCACATAAATAAATTTCCAATATATATTTCATTTATTAGGTTGAGTTTAGCGTAAGTTATTAATGTTTGTCATAATGATTTATTCATTCTTTATGGGCAGTCCTCACTTATTAAAGATGTCATTGATTGGCTGAAATTAACAATTCCCTGTTAATTCACAATTCATATTTTAGTGTTAACTATAAAATAAAACAAAGGCTGCATAAGTCACAAATTAATTTACATTCACATTGGAAATGTAAGGGAGCATAATGGAAGCTTAATAGACATGTAGAATATTGGTCTCATCTTGACCAACTGAGTCAGAATCTGCATTTGAATAGGTGATTCTTGGGTATAATAAAACTTGAAAAGCACTGTGTTAGACAGCTGTCGGTACATTTTGGAAGGGAAGTGTGTGCAGGCCCATTGTGTTGCTGAGAATTTATTTAGAGTTTCATAGCCCCAGATACCAGCACCCCAAGAACAGAAGGGGGAGCCCTAATCCCCCAGTTGCCAGTTGAAAAACTGGTTATAGTTACTTCCTGTTCTTCACAGGGCAGGCAATGTGAAATGGAGTATTAGAAGCAGCAGAAGTAGAGGAAGGAGAACAAAAAATACCTGCTGCCCCTTCCCGGTGGGGTTGCAAGCAAGAGGAGAATCTGGCAAATCCCTGGGGTCTCAGAAACATATGGAGGCCACTGTCAGAGCACCAAGCAATCAAGGGGAAACTAGGGAAGAACAGAGTCGAAATCTTGTTCTTCTACTTCTACTATACTGTTCTGAGTCTCCCTGGTTATTTTTCATCTCTAATAAATTTCCTACACTTCTGCTTTCTCTTTTTTTTTTTCTCTCAAAAGTAACAGTAGTAATAATGATAATATCTTATATCCACATGATGCTATATACTCTCTGGTACATAGTAGATATAGCAGTCTTTTACAAAAGGCAAGCTTGTGGCTGTTTTGCAAATGATAAATGTTCCATACACTTTCTCCGAATTTTCAATTGGGTTATCATTAAAAGTATTTCTTGTTTTTTATTCATTTTGGCAAATTTTGGAGGGTTTGGGTGTGTTTGTGTGCACACAAGATAATCTGTTGAGTTATTGCCACAGCGAATTGAATGAGGAAAGTGAGGAAAAATAATACCATTAAGTAGATCAACCCCCTTATTTTGAAGATGATAAAACCAAGCCAGAAGAGTTTAAGTGATGTGACTTGGATCCTACAGCAAGTGAATAAAACCGGTATCTCCCATTCTTTACATTCCACAGTACACTCTACTGATATGCATGGAATAAATTTTAGAGAACCTGTGAGCTAAATCTTAACCTTGTGTGCAAGACAGATCTCACCTAAATGGTCCTTTAAAAAAGATAGCTACTCTTACTATTCTTTAACTTTCACAGAAGCAGAATTTATAAGTTCCTGTGACTCATGAGATACAGTATGATTAAGAAGGGCTTTGAAAAGTGCAAAGCACCATACAAACATGAGAGATTGTTTCTAATAATGATTGGTGCCCATAAGCCTTTATTGCCGAGAGTGTCTTTGCAATATCCAAACTCAGTGCCTCCTTCTGCAATGTGAGACAGTCCCTGTTTTGTTCAATTTTGGAATATTTTCACCATTAGTTTCTCAAGCATCTCTCTCTGAAACCAACTGGTTTATCCTGACGTGCTCAATTATGAGTTTATGTTTCATTGTGTTTCACCTTTGCTCTTAATATCCATGCTTTGGCATGGTGGTAATTTGACAACACAAATGGCTTCCCAGACCCTATCTGGACCATCCACTTTGTTGCTTTGCTTTGAAAATGAGTCTAAATTTGAAGGAAATGGGATAAAGGAGGTAAGAAATGTACCATCTCGGCCCTTGGCAAACTCTGTGTTTTGTTTATATTCTTAGTCTTGACAATTTGTCTCACTTCTTTTCCGATTTATTTCACAGGGATTACATAAACTAACGTGGCCCATGAGCTGTGAAGCCCAACCGTACAGTGTACTACACTTTCCTCTTCTAAATGGGATTGTTGAAACCAAAGCCTGAGAGGAAATAATCCAAAATTTTCTTTGATTTCCCCAGGATGTCAAATCTCCTGACTTCTCTGACACCAACTGGATGTTTTATTCACTTAGACTGTGGGTCTGTACCAGCTGACTCCATGAAAAAAATAGACCCTTCTGGGGCCAGGTTGAACTACAGAGTCAAACAATTAACAAAGATTTGCTTTAGATTCTTCGGTTACTGAAATTGAATAATCTTATTTTCTTGAAAGCAGAATAAAAGCAAAGCAGATTCCTAGAGTTTATATAACTCTGAAATAAACACTTAAAAACTGTATTCCTCCTTTCTTTTCCTTTAGGTATATTTTCTTTCTCAGATATTATAAAATCTAAAATCTATGGCTATGACCAGTTAATTTTTGTTTAATGAAAGGATAAAAAGTTCACTTTATTGACAAAGTCACACTTCACAAAAAGATGCTGTGCTAGGTATAATTTCTAATTCCTTTAGTCAATTTCATTTTCTCCACCTTTTTAGTTTTGTCTGCTGTGAGGTCAGCCTGCTGAAAGAAGAAGGCAGTAAAAAGAGACCTTCAACTGGCCCAGTCCCAGGCCTGGTTGCTGATAACAAAAAGGGCTGTGAATTATAAGTTTAAAAAAAAGCAGATAGACAAGGGTGGATATCATGCCTAGACTCTCAACCCAGGCTAAGCAAAGCCTGAGTGAGCTTGTTGAGGTTTCAACCCAAGTGAAGCTGGACAAAAATTGTTCATTTGTGGCTGTTCTTTATAAAGTTGCATGCACTCTCTAGCCAATATTCTCCACCCTTACATCCCAAGGGAATCATCGTAATGATAAAAACAAGTGGAGAGAGTGCTGAATGTCAGTTCTTAATCACTCCCTCCCACAGCAAACAACCTATACAAGTGTCAAGAAAAATTTCTCTGGGTGTTGGCAAAAAGTCACTCTTGCAGTGTGCTTACGAGTTTAGGTTTTGAGCATGTTGCTTTATCGATGGGAATATTTTTATTCTTAAAATCACAAGAGGTTGGCATAAGAAAATAAACTGCCAAGGATATTTGAAATGAAGTGCATTGTTCTGCTCAATGAGTCACATTTACAGACAGAGCCTTTGGAGCTGCCACACCTCCGACCTTCTACTCTGAAAGACACAGTGAACAAGCAGAACAAAACCAGGGCTGGGAATTCAGTTCGGGAGAAAAGGCAGCTAAGCTGACCTTTGAACTTTAGGGTGAGACACTTGGGCAGCCACGTAATGACCAGCGTCATCTCATTCTCAAGGGAGAGCGCCATGCCCAAGCACTGCCTGTCAAGAGGGAGCAAGAGGGAAACTGTTCTAGAACAGAAGAGATGCCTTTTAGAAAACAAGAGTAGGGGAAAGAATTTTTACCCTATAATCCAGGCTCCTTCACTATCTGGTTTTATTTACTTCTCCTGACTCCATTCATTCAGTCATTCAACAGAGAGTTTACTGAGCTAGGTGCTGGGGAAGTACTGAATAAAAACAGACTCCATCCCTTCCCTCATACAGCAGGAAGCTGACAATCAATTATACAATATAAATGTGACACTGTTGCCATGATCATGCTGCAAAGGTGAGTTATCTGATGCTATGGAAGCATGAAAGAAGGGAATTCGACCTAGTTATGGAGCTCAGGCCAGGCTTCCAGGACACAGCTGGAATTTGAAGGAAAAGCAGGTGAGAAGAGGCATGAGAATAGGATTCAAACAAGACAGCAAGGGGAAAAAAATCCCAACATCTGTCAACATTGCAGTGCAATATCGAAGCCCAGGTTCAGAAGACTCCGACCTCGGTGTGAAGAAGAGTGACATCACACTGCCCATGAAGATGGACAGTAGAGCAGAAAAGAGACGATGTTGGTGAAATCCCTGTTGAGAGCAGGGACAGACCATTTCCTAACTGCTACACCTGCTACACTTCCTTCCCCAGACATTCAGAGACGGGGCCACAGCAGGGAAGAGTCTCAGGTTTTGCTTGCTGTGGAGCTCTGACGCTGTGAATAAAACTTTTTCTTTAGTTTTACAATAGCTGTCACTGTGCGGCATTTTTAAACACAAAGAAGAGGGAGAAACGAGGTTGCTAAGATAATTTAGTAGCTAAGACAGAACATGATATATTGAAAAACTGGAATTTGGAGTCAGTTGGTTCATTCTAGTATGATAATAAGACTCCCAACCTTGAACAAGTTACTTAGATTTTTTTGAACATTAGTTCTGTCACCCATAAAATAGGTATAATAAAATCCATCACTCAATAAATGTTAGTTTCTTCTCTCATTGGCTAATTTTCATAATCAGAATTTCCAAGACTCGGTGTTGTCACTTGAAAAGTATGAATTATACCTGCATCAGAGTATTGATATTTAAGTAAGTTCATTTGTAAACTTTAAAGCATGAGGTAAGTATCAGGTATTATGAAACAGTCATAAAATATTTGAGAAGGTTACTGTAGATTAGATCCTGTTTTTGGTCCTAGAGAAATGGAAGGTTGACTGAAGCGGGACCTTGCCCTTAGGAGACAGCTGAAGGAGAAGTCTATTCTTCCTGATGCAGAGAGAAAAGGTAGCAAGGCCAGAGGGAAAGGCCTGCACAGGTACCCAAGTTCCTGGCAGTTGGCCCTCCCTGGGGGATATCTGATACCTGAACCCCAGCCAGCCATCAGCTGAGAGCTTGCCCAGACTTTCTGACCCAAGAGCTCTAGGGACTGGGCTGCTGAATGGATTTCTAAATCTTCAAAATAAACAGCCAAGGAAATCTTACACCAAGTGAAAAATGACTTGAGGGCAGTAGAAAGTAGTTGTGCCAACTGGTTATGAGAATCGAGGAGAGGAAAATCACTATAGATTTCTGTGTTTCTACTGCAAGGGGATTGAACAGTCCAGATATACTAATTTCCTGCCCAGCCAGCCAGATTTCCTGCTTTTAAAGTCCTTTGGTCTTATTTCTCTCTTCTTTCTGAGAAGTTATAAAATGAATGAGGAGCAGAAGGTTTCTTGCCCAACCATGATTCAGGAGGCAGCGCAGCCACAGAACAGGCAAGTGTAGCATTGCCTAGAGGAAAAGGACTAGTAGAGGCAGGTCCCAGATGGATCCACCCCAGACTTTTCAAAGAAGACACC
This sequence comes from Trachypithecus francoisi, assembly GCF_009764315.1. Taxonomy (NCBI): domain Eukaryota; kingdom Metazoa; phylum Chordata; class Mammalia; order Primates; family Cercopithecidae; genus Trachypithecus; species Trachypithecus francoisi. Next base: position 48,369,236 of record NW_022681457.1, read on the forward strand.
TCCTTCATCTTGTATTCTACAACCTTGCAAGTTCAGGAAGAAACCTTCTGCATCCACATTGAAAACCTGACACAATGTATGCAGCAGGCTCAGTGTGAGTGAACTGGAGGCTTCTCCACAACATGACCCAAAGAGGCATTGCAGGTCCTGTTTGCAACCTGAAGTTTGTGACTCTCCTGGTTGCCCTAAGTTCAGAACTTCCATTCCTGGGAGCTGGAGTACAACTTCAAGACAATGGGTATAATGGATTGCTCATTGCAATTAATCCTCAGGTACCTGAGAATCAGAACCTCATCTCAAACATTAAGGTGAGTGGAAATTATGAAACTGATACTAGTATACCATTTGATCAGACCTGTAGCCTTATTTAAAAAGCTAACTACCCTGCCTGGTTTGTATTTGAGTAGTAGAGAGAACAGCATTTTTAAAAGATAGTGCCACAGCGTTATGATTATGGCTAACTGAGCCAGTTTGCTCATCTAATTCTGTGTAGTCTCAGCTCAACAAAGTGTTGATCTAGCCCTCTCTTTTGTTATTGTTGGTTGCTACTAATTTCAGCTTTTTTGTTTTCCTATATGACCGTTTTTGGGGTAGCAACTTAGAAAAATAACAACCCATTGTGGCAACAAAGATTGAATATTTAACTAATGAATAAGCATGATAATGAGATGCTTGTTAAAATCATATTGCTTTCATCCTGAGGGTGAGAATTCTCAGGCAGAAAGGGTGAGAGTCTGTATGGTGGACCAAAAAGCAAAATTATTTCTTTTCACTTGAATGAGCTGTAACATAATTGACTATTTTTACTTTAATATGGCAAGGGAGGATCATAGCTCTATTATGTATGAGCCTCCTTTTGGTATTGCTCTAGTGAAATCAGTGTCGTCATAAGGTGTGGTCTTGAATGTACACACAGGTGTGACATGAAAAGGATTTGTTCAGTAAAAGCTTAAAAGCCTTTCTCAAAATTGGGAAAACTATGAAGGCAAGCACAGACATATAATTAGTGTCCTAAAATCTTCCAGATAGTCATTTAAAATTTTTAAAAATTTTTGCTCCTATATTTTCCCAAAGTCTAGGTCTCTTCAAAATATTTCAATATTTTTATTACTGTTTAAGCATACCAGAAAACCAAAACATACAGAATTTACAAGTGGTAAAGAAAGTTATTCTTTTGTCTGGCTATAGGAAATGATAACTGAAGCTTCATTTTACCTATTTAATGCTACCAAGAGAAGAGTATTTTTCAGAGATATAAAGATTTTAATACCTGCCACATGGAAAGCTAATAATTACAGCAAAATAAAACAAGAATCATATGAAAAGGTAAGAATCCAGGATTTTACTCAATGATCTGAAGGGGAAAACAAACACCAAAGTATACTGTGCTTTAACTATAAAAGTGAGAAGTTAAGTGAAAACAAATCATCAGTATTAACAATACAAATAATTTTATTGGGCAGAATGTTATCAACAAAATACATGAGAATAAATGAATGCAAATTGTTGAGTAAAAAATGAGTCAAATGCCGTTGCCTAAGTAGTTTCTCAGAAGATTTCTTTATTTTGTAACTTACGGAGTCCTTTCTGAAAAGTTTGGTTAAGGATCAAGAACTAATTTTATCTCACTGAGGATGAGCTACAAAGGGAACAGTTCCAATTATGAGTATACCCATTTACCATCCTGTCAGGAGCAATAAACATGCATGTCCAGACAGAAATATAAACCACCATGCATTTAAAAATATGACTGCCATCTCATGCCATGGTGTAGATTATCAGAATTTCACATTAACTCAAGTCCAGGATATTGTTTTAGGGGAATACGGAGATTAGAAGGAAGGAAGGAAGGATGTGGGGATGTGGGTGAGTAGGGGAATGGCTACCTTTTTTTTTTCCACCTATAGAAGAACTTCACCTTGAAAAGCTCTCATAAGTTGCAGATCATGATTAAGCACCCATGATGATGTCTAGTACATACTAGCATGCACACTGAAAATAAATGATAAATAATATAAATGGTAAATCACCGTTTGAAGTCAACTGTGAACAAGAGTCCATCGCAGCTACTGGAAGGACCAGAAGCAGAGGCACTGACAACTTAGCTGAGGGTTTCAGCCATGGAGTGGGTTTGAGACTGTAGCTACATCTCTAACAGAATGACTCAAACATGTGGTACAGCTTTTCCCTTTCCTTATTTCTGACCCTCAGTATGAAATTTCCTAAGTCTGTTTCATCCTTAGCTCTCCTTCGAAGCTACTCTGTCAGAAATTGAATGGTATAGCAATCCAGATAGGTACCCCAATGTCCTGAAGAAGTTAAAGAGCCTATGAAAAGCTGTTGACTTATGACCAGATGAAAGCATTTGAGAATGCTTGCACATGAAGATAGGAAAGGTGGGGGAACTGGGGTAAACTGGGAAGAGTTAGTGTTTAAGCTCCAACTAAGTGCCAGGCATTTAACATATATTATTTAATTATCACATAACTTAAAATTAATTTCTGTGATCACAAATTAAAACACTGGGGCTTGAATAAGGTCTGGACTTTGTCCCAAATCAAACAGCTGGTAAATTCCAGAGCCATAATTTGAATGTCTATTTGACTCCAAAACCCATGGTTTTTGCACTAAGCTTTGTTGTCTCTAGTTGTCGATAGAGATTTCATGCATCTATTTGGCCTTCAATAAAACTAAGAAGTACTGGAGACAACAAACACCAAAACCACGTTGCCATAGGTAATACTCTTGATCCTAATGGAGAGGAAAGAAATAAATAAGTAAAGCAAAAGTGAAAATATGAGTGAATGGAAAGACCAAAGGAAACAATAGTCACTGAATGCTGTTCATATATCTGTTGGATGCCAATTCTTTAACCTCAGAATGTCAGTTAAGCAAACACTTAGTGAATGATCATTATGTATGGGACCATGCCAGGCACTGCAGAGAACCCAAGGACCAACAAGGTAGTTCCTGTCCTTGCAAGTCTACAATGTGATGTAGGCAGGAATCAGGGAAGGGGGGAAGGATTAGGAAAAGTAGGTAAGAGCTAAATTACTGCGGTTTATAAGATATAAGGTAACCCCAAGCAGCATCTGAGTATTCCATTCCATGAAGGGCACTCTTTCCTTGTGGCCTCAGGACAAATTTTCAGACATAGGAATGAGGTTTTATCCAAGTGAGGACTCTCCAAGAGCATGACCTCTTCAGTCTTTTCTGTAGGTACTTCCTTGTAATGACTTCGGCTTGAATTCTTATCTTTCTAAAAATAAATGTTAATTATTATAAAAGTAATTTATGCTCATTTTAAAAATTAAATAATGTAGAAATATGGAAAATAAAAATAAAAATATTATTGTCCTCTTCTCCTCAGTGGCACACACAGACATAGATGCACAACATATATACACACATACAACATATATACATATTGTACATATAGTGATAATTATGTGTATTGGATCATATTAAATCTATTTTTCCAAAATCAGCTTTTTAAAAAACTTAACAGCATATTTAACTTTTAAGGGCATACCCAGAACAATATGTTATCTTTCTTCCTAAAAATAAAAGAAACAATGTTATATATAACATTTTATTGTCTTGATAGTTATATGAGTAGATATTTCAGTTTGGGACTTCAAATATGTTTTAGCAACAGTAATGGAAGTGGTCAGGCCATAAGATGAAATATAACTTCATTGGAATAATCGTTTTGCTGATCTAATTGGTTACAGGAAATAAAGGACAAATTTTCAAAGAAATAATGTTCTATTGTCTTACACCAGTAAAATAACCCACAGAAAGTTGTTCACAAAAGGCTGTAACATTTTACAGCCTTCTGAGTGGTTCTGAATGATGTATAAATGCTTTTAGAATTTCTTCAAATATTTTAATTACATTTTATAGTCTTGTTATATCAGACTTTTATAGGATTGACTTTTGAGAATATTTTAATCTGGAATGTGGAAAGATCAAATGGAAGTAATGAAGTTCCATAAAAATTTGCTAATCTTTTATAACATAGACCTTTTTGGAAGTCCCAAGTGATTTTATTGATATGTAGGCGTGGGTGCATTTTAAACTCCATCCACAAGGCATTTTTCTTCAATTCTGTTTTTAAATTGGGGTATAATTACATACGATAAAATGCACATATGTTAAGTGTACAGTTCAAAGTGCTTTAATGAATGTATACATTTGTGTCACGAACATCAGAGCTGAGAAAGTATTACGAGGCATTTCTTTTAATGTAGGCAAATGTCATAGTGACTGACTGGCATGGGGCACATGGAGATGATCCATACACCCTGCAGTACAGAGGATGTGGAAAAGGGGGAAAATACATTCATTTCACACCTAATTTCCTACTGAATGATAACTTAACAGCTGGCTATGGATCACGAGGTAAGTGGGACCAATAAAACAATAGCCATTGAATGGTACTACTTATAATATTCTGTGCTTGGTGCTGAAAGGGACTCACTCACAAAACCGGAAACTTGTCAAGGACTTATCATTCAAATGGGGAGATAGGCCTTATGCCCATGCAAAGATGAGGGGCTAAAGTGAACCAGAAAGAGTTCAGCATCAGATTAGTGGCCCAGAGAGGAGTGCTATAAGAATTCAGTCAAGGAAAGGTCATTTAGAGCCAAGGGTGGTCAAAAATGGCCTCACAAAGGAAAAGGTCTTCAAGGTTGAACATCATTTTGATAAATGGAAAGAAGGGAGAAAATAGTGGGAAGACTATGAAAAAAACTGTGGCAGCAGAAAAATCATGTAGGAGAGACAGAGACCCCGATGATGGTGCAGGGAGACTGTGGGCAGTGGGAGAAAATGCTGAAACGCACATGAGGGCAGTTGATGCACTAAAATGGCCACATTTTCAAGTCACCACTCAAGGTTTCTAAGCACAGGAGTGACTCCATCAAAGCAGTGTTTTAAGATTAATCTGGCTTCCTCTGATCAATGAGGGAGAAACTGGGTATCAGGAGAATAACTGGGAGAATTGGAGATACAAGGTCACAAGACTTAAAAATGGGTGGAGACCGTGAGATGGGAAGAATAGTAATAAGGACAACGAAGATGTCGTATGTGCTGCCGCTCTGTGGTTTGCTTTTCAAATGTTATCATACTGAATTCTAGCAACTCTAAGTGATGAGAAATATTCCAGAGATAAAAAACAAAAAGAGGTCTGAACTGCTACAGAAGGAAAGGCAAGAGGCATGTAGAGACAGCATTAAGGAACAAGGCACACACCAGGTTTTTGTCAGACATGGAAAAAAACCAGCTTAAAGAAGAAATCCCACAAGTCTGGATCTAGGCAAGTTCATGGTGAAGAGCAGTGGACTATGCCAGGGAAAGTGGTTCAGCCTGTGGTTAGATATTGATGGCTGGAGTTTGACAGAGAAGCCAGGGTTATAGGCCTTGGGACTGGTATTTAGTGAGTGAGATCTGAAGGAGAAAATAGTGAGCACAGTTTGCCAGTCAAGGACTATCTATCCCAATCTTTATTTTTTGTTTTTGATTTAACTTAACAGTAGTGCCTTTCAAGTGATGTCTTAATTTTCTTTTTTATCCCTAGTTAAATCTAAACTAGGGTTTTGTTAACGAGGATTTTGTTATCCTCTGTATAGTTAGCAGGAAGTGGAGTGACACACTCCACAAAATACACTTTACAAAACACTTTATAAATCTTTAGAAAAATGTAGTTTTTTTTTCTTTCCTGGTAACCATGAGATGCTGATAATCTCTGCTCAAGCATGATTTCATCAGTACTTCTAAATTTCATGAGTAGGCACAATCTTTCCCTCAACACTCACGGCTTGGACTGTTACCCTCCCTTCCTTTGTCTCAAGATCCAAAAATTACACAATATGCCACAGCCTGAGTCAACTCAGCACACACTTCCTGAGTTCCCAGAACTTAAAATAATTCAGAAAAAAGAAATGTGTGCTTTGGGAGGGGAGTTCATCTGGAAAGCTTATATGGGAAAGTTATGGTCTGAACTTCGAAAGGAATGTAAGATTTAGGGAGAGAGAAAGTTCTAAGGGATCTCATGCTGAGGATGGGGGTTTCCCTGACCTAGGAGCTGTAAAATACACATAAACATGGAGAATAAGGGATAAAATCAAAGAGAAAGGACCATCCAGGCTGGTCCTTCCCTGGGAGAGAACATTCTGTAGTCTCCTTTTTTGCTCCTTCCTCCTTCCCTAGCTCCTAGGTTTCAACTATTGCTCTAGATAGAAGAATTACCTGCAAGAAAAAAGGCAGGTCTGCTTCGATAGCTCAGACAGAAGATTAGGAAAGCTTTATTTGCCTATCTGGATATGCTTCTTTCCCTTTCTCCAAACCCTGAACTTAGAGGCCTCTGCGAAGCTGAATAGAAACCTGTCGGGCAGCTTCACTGGGGAGATGAGAGGATGTGGGACTACTCACTAGCTTCAAATAGATGTGCAACAAGTAAATTACTGCATTTACAAGACCAAACATATTTTCATGCTGCCTTTTTTATGATGGTAGGTGGTGAAGTAGGAGGAAATGTGAATAGGATAGGGGAGATGAAAAGGGGAGAGAGGGAAGTAACTTAAACTCTTTGGAATGAGTATGTGTAGTCAAAACATGTTCTTCACTAGTTAACAAGGCACATTGCTGAGATTTTAGAAACTCAAAAGCAAAAGCTCTTTCTTCCACAGGCCGAGTGTTTGTCCACGAATGGGCCCATCTCCGTTGGGGTGTATTTGATGAGTATAACAATGACAAACCTTTCTATATAAATGGGCGAAATCAAATTAAAGTGACAAGGTTAGTACTTCTTTTCATGTTGTAATTCATTATTTATTTGACTCTAAAATTGCTTATAACTTAAGCAATTAAATTATTGCCTAATTTAAGCAATCAATTTAATTGCAGCTAAAACTTAGTTGACAAGAAAGAGATCCTTTCATTTTTTCAGTTCTTAAGTTATATGGCATTTTTCTTTCAATTGGTATTTATGTGGTTCAAATATCAAAACAATATAAAAAGTGACACCTGTAGCTGTCTTGCTCGCAGCAGTATCTTCACTGTTTCCCCTCATGCCCTCTAGGTAACCACTGTGATTAGTTTCTTGTTTATTTTTTCAGTATTTCTTCAGGCAAATTCAAATGAATGGAAATATATGTTTTTCTTCGCTCTGTGTTTTTTAATTGCATAGGGTTCCATTATGTGACTGTACCATAATTTATCCAACCAGTCTCCTCTTGATGGACACTTGGGTTGTTTCCCATCAACAATTACTGGGTCAAAGGGTGATTTGGGTAGCTATTGAATGCTTCTTCTCCTAAAAGTGGCCCTGTTTTTCATTCCCATCAACAATATTTGAGATTGCTTATTTAGGAAAGAATCCTGTTAAATATCATCATTACATATTCATTCTCTTTTTTTTCCCTGATACCAAGTGGAAATGAACTCAAAGGAGCGCTGACCCAGGATCTTGCCACTCATGTCCATCTGGATTTCCTGGTATCTTTTGCGTTGACTCTATTTAGTTGTTAAAGCCCTTGTTAATACAGAGCCCCTCCATCAAGATAAAATGCTTTAAAATAAAATAGAGTGCATTTCTAAATTAGTAAACTTTCTTAATAAAGCAGTTTTTTGTTTGTTTTTGTTGTTGTTGTTGTTTGTTTTTTGAGACGGAGTTTCGCTCCTGTCGCCCAGGCTGGAGTGCAATGGCACGATTTCAGGTCACCGAAACCTCTGCCACCTGGGTTCAAGCAATTCTCCTGCCTCAGCCTCCTGAGTAGCTGGGATTACAGGCACCTACCACCACACCTGGCTAATTTTTGTATTTTTAGCAGAGACGGGGTTTCACCATGTTGGCCAGGCTGGTCTTAAACTCCTGACCTCAGGCGATCCACCTGCCTCAGCCTCCCAAAGTAATGGGATTATAGGTGTAAACCATAGCGCCCCGCCAGCAGAGCAGTTTTTAAAGGTTTGTATATATATCTAGCAGGCTACAATCCTTGAAACAATTATATGAGCTAGTCAAGAAGAAACATAAGTGTTTCTAAAATAGACCTAATTTCCAGTTTCTCTTTCCATTTTTAGGTGTTCATCTGACATCACAGGCATTTTTGTGTGTGAAAAAGGTCCTTGCCCCCAAGAAAACTGTATTATTAGTAAGCTTTTTAAAGAAGGATGCACCTTTATCTACAATAGCACCCAAAGTGCAACTGCATCAATAATGTTCATGCAAAGTTTATCTTCTGTAAGTATGCCCTTGGAATGACACACTCTTGCAGGATTCCTTCTCTTCCCATGTTTCAAGTATTTCAATTATAAGACAATTAAGATGCACTATACTTTAGAACTTGGGGGACCCTAGAGTTCATCTAGTTTTTATTCCACAGATTTAAAAATTGAAGCTCCCAAGATAATTACCAAAATGATACCTTTAGGAAAGTGACTATTTGCTTTCCTGGGAGGTTTAACAAAGGGACTCTGGGGACCACAAAATAAATTGTTCATATGCTGGTATTCTTGTATCCTTTCATAAGCAATTACATTGGGTTAATGAGAGTGATATAACAAATGGTTATAATTCTCTCGTTTGAGGTAGCAGGCCACTCTGTATTTGAAATGCATTTCCTAAATCTCTTTACTTTGTTTTGAATAGTCTAGAACTTAAGGTAAGGTATCACCAGGGGAAGTCAACCAACTCTGCTTTGCAGAAACCCGACCTTGTCAATATTCCATGCTAACTAACTGACAAGAGACTAGCATATAAATCCAGAATATTATTTTAAAAATTATTAATTAAAAAGCATACTCTGTCGTGGGGATCTCATACGTGCATCCTCTGGCCAACTTATTTTCTCTCTGGATGAAGCAGACTGGAACAGCCAATTCTCACCAGATGCAGAGTCAGAGAGCATGGAATCAGAAAGGAGGGAGTTAGGTGATTCAGAGGTTAGTAGCATCAGCCTTCATGACCTGATATATCTCTCTAACTTCACAAAAACCTGTAAGTCACATCTGTGGGTCATCTCTTCACAGATCTGGGGGTACAGCCCACACAGGCCTCTGTGGAGTTTTCTCTTTGTTTCCATGGCTGACCAATGCCCCTTGGATTGACATGCTATTTTATTTCACTCTGGTTTAGTCAGAACTAAGAGTTATTTTGTAACTTTAAGGTAATTTTTCATATTTCTTGTCCCATCCATTATGTTTCTTATTTACAGCTTTAATATCTGATACTAACGTAATGCATTTGATCCACATTATTTGTGACTAGGTACTATCTTCATGATGTTTTGAAAGACCTACTCATAAATATCTTGTCAGAAAAGTTTTACAATCCCATAACCATAGTCATGAAATGGAAGAAAAAGAGTTAAACAACGCAAAGCAAAATCAGATTCTGTTCCAGTCCCCACACCTTCCTAAGAAACTCATATCCTTGAGCAGTTATCAACCTTTCAAAGCTTCAGCTTTCTCTTCTATGAAATTAGAGCTGAGACAAGACAGGCTATTCAGTTGCTTCTAGCTCTAAATTTCCATGGCTGTGTTAACAGGAAATATCAACTCTTTGTAGGAATAGAGCCACTGGGAATAGATGGTTATGCCTTACTTAGCAATGCAAACCACATTTTTAAGTGGGGGATTGACATAGGTTCAGTATTATTCAGTGAATTATATCTATATTTCTGTAAATTATATCTATTTTCCAAATTGAGTGAGAGGTGGGGGCATCAGGAAGTAAATTTGTTTATCCCCTTATCTATTTTTACAGAGATCAATATTTGAGGTAGAAAAATATATATTGACTGATCAACAAATAAAGGCGCAGTGGTCATTAAATATTATTCCAAGGAGTAGGCTTGGAATAGGAGTAGGTCATGATAACTTCTCCTGGCTGTTTTCTTAACACAATATTGTGCTAAGGGAGGAAGGAAATGGTTTTGTTTTGTTTTTCAAGACTAAGATTATGTGTATATATACACATACATGGTTTGTTATCTAATACCAAAAAACTTTAATAGAGACTGCTCTCAGACCGCAAAGGTGCTAGTGTTTCCAGCAAGAAAGCCAAGGTTTATTTGTAAATTTGATGTCATTCTTGAAGGAAAGAGGTATATCACTGTACCACTGTTGATTTCTTTTCTTTCAGTTCACCTTTTCTTTTACCTATACTTCCTTGAGAATGAGAACTATATTTGCTTTGGGAGACGTTCCTTTCTTTATTAACGATGGTTTTTCTTTCCAGGTGGTTGAATTTTGTAATGCAAGTACCCACAACCAAGAAGCACCAAACCTACAGAACCGGATGTGCAGCCTCAGAAGTGCATGGGATGTAATCACAGACTCCGCTGACTTTCACCACAGCTTTCCCATGAATGGGACTGAGCTTCCACCTCCTCCCACATTCTCGCTTGTACAGGCTGGTGACAAAGTGGTCTGTTTAGTGCTGGATGTGTCCAGCAAGATGGCAGAGGTAACATTTTGAACAAAAATGAATGTAAACATTCATCATTTTTTCTATCAGTTCTTTATTATTTTATTTTATTTTAAGTTCCAGGGTACATGTGCAGGACGTGCAAGTTTGTTACACAGGTAAACGTGTGCCATAGTGGTTTGCTGCACCTATCAACCCATCACCTAGGTAGTAAGCCCCGCCTGCATTAACTATTTATCCTGATGCTCGCCCTCCCCACTGTCACCCAGGCTGGATGGAGTGCAGTGGCACAGTTTCAGCTCACTGCAGCCTCGACCTCTAGGGCTCAAGTGGTCTTCCCATCTCAGTCTTCCAAATAGCTAGGACTGCAGGCGCGGGACACCACGCCTTTTCTATCAGTTTTTAATTATTTTTATTTTCGGGAGGTAAAGGTGAGAGTTGGAGGAGGCAAAAGGTTTGGAATAGTCAAGGACATCCTATTTTTCGGGGGTTGGGAGGAACAAATTCAGAATGTGGCCAAAAGTTGAGATAATGCAGATAAATGAAATCCACAGATAATTTCTAACCCTTATTTTTGCTACTAATTGAAACTCTTTCCAACCAAGATCCTTTTCCATAATTCTTACCTATAACGATCCAAAATTCTATATATAATGAAAAGTTGCTGCTGGCTACATTCTACTTACAGGTAAATATCCCTGGTTGAGGAAGTAGACTGTGAATTTGCAGTGAAAGTGAATGTTCATTATATGGCTATTTTCCACATCATTGTGTACAGAAGACCATATCTCAGTTATCTAGCAATCTAGCAGCCTCCAGCTGCTTTAACTGATTAAAGTCTTAGTCTCCACAATCAGGCAGCTGTGTTTTAATCCTGGCTCCTTCACTACTGTGTAATATGTCTTTGTTATAAAGAGCATGATGGCCTCTTTGAAGCGGTTTTCTCATCTGTAAGACAGGGATAATAATGCCTACTTTTATGAGAGTCAGCTTTTAAAGTTTTAGGAAATCTGCAAACCAGTAATTAAATGTAGTTATTAATAACAATTAAATTATATAAGCTTACAATAAAATATATGAAAACAAATATACAAAATACTCAAAACTCATCAATTCTTAATTTTTCCTACTATTTTTTACTATTATCTATGCCCAGGGTTAGCAAACTATGTCCCACTACCTGTTTTGCATGGCTCACAAAATAAGGACAGGTTTACATCTTAAATGGTTAAAAAAAAAAATCAAGAGGCTTTTTCGTGACATGTGAAAATTATATGAAATTTGCCCACAAATAATTTTATTGGAATATAGCAATGCTCATTTGTCAACATATTATCTACGGATACTTTATTGCTACAGTGGCAGAGTTGGGGAGTTGCAACAGGGAACTTATGGCCAACAAAGCCTAAATTATTTACTATCTGGCCCTTCACAAAAAACTTCTGCTGATCCCTGAGCTAAATTCTTGAGGTTATTTCTGGTCTATTGCATTTGTATGGATGTGCCACTACAGTTTCGTCCTAACTGTGCACTCAGTGACGTCACAATAACAGCAGGAAATCAACCATGGTTTCACACATGGAAGAATATTTACCCCACAGAAACTGGCATTTGCTACGAGTCAGGCCTGCCTACCTTCCTCTCTCCCTCCCTTTTTCCCTTCCTTTCTTTTATTCTTCATCAGAAAACTGTTATTAAACATTTACCAGCATACCACTGTCTACTTCATAGGGTTATTGAGGGGGGAGTAAATGAGATAATATGATGTTTTTAGTTCAAAATAAATAATAAGTGGTAGCTGTTTATTTTAATAGTAACTTGTCCAAGGAGAGAATTTATCCCCTCGTGCTCTGTGGATCAATAGTCCTGGAACACTTGCCTTTTTGGCTGATATCTGAAAAACTAAAAACTCCACTAATATAGCCAGCATTTGAATAATTTTGCTATGTTGCCTACCTGCAGTTGACTAGGGCATGTTTTTGGTTTGTTTGTTTGTTTGTTTGAGACGGAGTTTTGCTCTTATTGCCCAGGCTGGAGTACAATGGCACGATCTCAGCTCAACGCAACCTCCGCCTTCCAGATTCAAGCGATTCTTCTGCCTCAGCTTCCCTAGTAGCTGGGATTACAGGCATGTGCCACCATGCCTGGCTAATTCTGTATTTTTAGTAGAGATGGGGTTTCTGCATGGTTGGTCAGGCTGGTCTCAAACTCCCGACCTCAAGTGATGTGCCGCCTTGGCCTCCCAAAGTGCTGGGATTACAGGCATGAGCCACCATGCCTGGCGGCATGCTTTTCTTAAATATTGTCTCAGAGTAATTTATATTGGCTATCTGCCTGTATTGAGCAAGAATGGATGGAGTGAAGAAGAAAGATGATGGTACTTGAGAGTAGACCTGAAATATGTAGAAGAGAAATAAGCCCAAAGTAAAAAAACTCATGGCAACCAAACTTTCCTCCCTTTTCCTGCCAACAACAGTCATTGAACCATTATTGCCATTCATTCATTTATCAGGTGCCTACGCTGCACTGGCCTGAGGGATATGGAGATGACAAGAACAGCGTCTCTGCTTTGAAATGCTTATAGCTAATGAGGGACACAGGGCACACACATGTGAATAGATACAACACAATGTGACCAGGCTCCACAGAGATGTGAGTTACTATGTGAGCACTGAAGAGGCAGCACCTGGTGCTGTAGCAGAAAGTGGTCAAGGAAGATTTCACTGAGAGAATCAAATTGGAGTTGAATCTTGAAGGATTCAACTAGGTGCTTCCTAGGTTGGGTGATGTAAGGAAAGAGAAGAAAAGAGAACATTTGTGGGAAGGGAAAAATGTGTGCAGTGACCAAGAGGCAAAATAAGAAGGATTTGTTCAAGGGAAGGGCATTCATTTGTATGACACTGGATAGATCTGAGAGGTGGCGAATGGGATAGAGACATAGGTGTGGATTTGAGAGAAATTTAAGATATTGAGTCGATGGGACCTGTTCAAGAATATGGAGGCTGGTAACAGAAATGGTAAGAGAGTCCTGGGTTGCTGGCTTAGCTAGCTGGGAGTAGAGATCAAGATTGGAAGTTGATGACCTGATGGCCATGAAGATGGCAATAGCTATTCTATTGTGAGTGCTTACTCAGTATCCATTTCACAGATGAGAAAACTGAAGCTAAAAAAAAAAAAAAGAAGAAGTAATTTTACTATGTTTTACTATGATCACATAATGAGCAAAAGTTGAAGGCAGAGTTCTAAGACCTTGTTTTACCCCCTTTACAACTTACTTCCCAATATTGTAAGAGAAACAGTTTGAATTCAAAGTGTAGAGTTGCCATCTTCATGGTCGTCAAATCATCACTCCCAACTAGTTAAGCCAGAAACCTGTGTCCTAAGAAGTGTGAAATGCAGGTCTAGATCCACCCAGGAAGATGCCTGAGTTGGAGATAGAGATCAGGGTCATCCCTGAGTGGGTGGTCATTGAAGCTTAGCTTGCTGCTCCTCTCTTTTCCCAGAGCTTTCAAAACAAGTGACCCTAGTGAATTAATCAATAGCATCACCTGCCCAAAATTGGTCACTAATATTACTTTAAACCTGGTTAGCCCTTCGTGGTTTAACTGTACTGCCATTTATGTATCTCACTTGATCCTCACAGCAGTTCTAATTTAATAAACAAGAAAGCTATCGTCCTCACCCTACAGATGAAGTACCCAGCCTAAGGTGACCACAATAGCAGAGGGTAGTGCTGGGGCAGATCATGGATCCTCTGACTGCCACTCCTCTCTAGCAAAGGTCTCTTTGCAATGTTTCCTTTTACCTGGACTGCATTTTTAAAACAGCAGTTACAAATCTTGTCTCAGCTGGGTTCATGGATCTTTGAATTCTGGGTTGGAGTGAAATAGTGGGGATGATGAGAAACAGAGAGTGGTAAATTACGAACATCTTGTTGGGGCAGAGCCCCAAGCCACTCCCTCTTCCCTGAAAGCATGCATTTCTGAGCCTGCAATTAATCAAACAATATTCTAATATTATGTTACTCTTTAAAGCTCAAAAGATTATGATACAACATCTCTAAAGAATTAGCAGAGATGTTTGCTAATTGAGTTACTTCATCATACTTTTGTCTACCAACCAAATGTTGCCATTTTCTTTTTTCCTTTTTGGGACATAGGCTGACAGACTCCTTCAACTACAACAAGCCGCAGAATTTTATTTGATGCAGATTGTTGAAATTCATACCTTCGTGGGCATTGCCAGTTTCGATAGCAAAGGAGAGATCAGAGCTCAGCTACATCAAATTAACAGCAATGATGATCGAAAGTTGCTGGTTTCATATCTGCCCACCACTGTATCAGCTAAAACAGAAGTCAGCATTTGTTCAGGGCTTAAGAAAGGATTTGAGGTACAGTAGAGCATCCTAAGCCTTGGATCACCATCATTTTCCTTTCCCTCATTTGGTATACGAAGTTTCCTCTGATGGGGGGCAGTCTGTTACAGGGTGGTCATAACAGCCTCAACTATGAAAGTAATGATGGATTATCTTTAAAGTCAGGAGCCGTGCCTTATTCACCATTGTACTCCTTGTGCCTAGCAAAGTACATAGCATACAATAGTTGCTTAATAAATGCTAGTTGACAGAATGAGCAAATAAATGAATACAATGGACAAGACTAGAGGACCTAAACAACATCTGGGCATTTTCTAAACTGTTCCTGGCCATTCTGGGACTGTCTCAGCTGTGGCCATTTTTACCTTTCAATTTTCTTGTCAAAATTAGCATGTCTGGCTTCTGTCTATAGTCATTCTAGACTTCAAGCATATCAGAACCAATTAAGGCCAGAATTGTGTTTCAGGAATGACAGAGTTTATTTAAATCAACACAAGTTTGAATTCAGCATCTGGGATGCTTATCTGATAGCAAACAAGACACATCAGCTATGGTTGTTGCTGCACATAGTCTAAACCTTGGCTATCTATTGAAATCACCTGGGGATTAAAAAAAATACTAATGCGTGAGTCTCACCCCCAGAGATTCTGATTTAATTGATTTGAGATGTGACCTGACCATTAAAATTGTTTAAGTCTCCCCATCTGATTCTAACGTGTAGCCAAGACTGAGAACCATTGCTCTAGGCCCTCTTATTGGTCACTTGCTGGATCTCAGAGGCAAGCCTCTCACACTATGATGTATTCCATATCCTCTATGATACAGTTCTAAACTATGGGGACATCTTGATGATTCAAGCAGGAAAAGTCCTTGCTCACAAGCACACTGGCAGTGGAATGTAGGGTGACAAGTGCTGTGATGGGTTGAGATAAAACTTGAGTGGGGATGGGCGTGGGGTGGAGGAGCTACAGTGGGAATTTGGATGACAGAGAATTCTTTTGCTCAATAAAACAATTTGAACTACACTTCCTTCCAAATGACTAATTCTGTATGTTCAGGTGGTTGAAAAACTGAATGGAAAAGCTTATGGCACTGTGATGGTATTAGTGACCAGTGGAGACGATAAGCTTATTGGCAATTGCTTACCCACTGTGCTCAGCAGTGGTTCAACAATTCACTCCATTGCCCTGGGTTCATCTGCAGCCCCAAATCTGGAGGAATTATCACGTCTTACAGGTAATAAACTTTTAAAAACATACCTTTTGGAGCATTTCCCTTTAACCTGAATATCCAAGACACAACTATGAAACTCATTATATGGCTTAATTGAAAATATAGAAACTGTTTTTAAAACACACACACACATATTGCTAAAATCTGTCAACATTTTGCTGATTTTTTTTTTGACATTTTCCCTAAAGGTTCTAATTCTATACATCTAAAAAATAATATTTTATAATTCTGTGTTAAGCCAGTCTGAACATGCATAATCATGGAGCTAAAACATATGTTTAAGATTAAATGCTTTGTGGCCAAGCACGGTGGCTAACACCTGTAATCCCAGCACTTTGGGAGGCTGAGGTGGGCAGATCACTTGAGGTCAGGAGTTTGAGACCAGTCTGGTCAAGATGGTAAAACCCCACTTCTACTAAAAATACAAAAATTAGCCGAGCATGGTGGCAGGTGCCTATAATTTCAGCTACTCAGGAGTCTGAGGCAGGAGAATCATGAGAACTCAGGAGGCAGAGGTTGCAGTGACCTGAGATTGCACTACTGTACTCCAGCCTCGGTGACAGTGCGAGACCCCATCTCAAAACAGAAAAAAGATTAAATGCACTATCTTCTATAATAGTGACACACACAGTGTTTTAAGATACATATCTTTTTATACTAAATGAGGCACAGAATAATTTTCTCTTATATTCCTTATTCAATAAAAAATGGGCATGCTGATTTGACAATTGAAAGGTTTTATTGAATTATCATTAAAAGCAAAGTTTTCGGCCGGGCGCGGTGGCTCAAGCCTGTAATCCCAGCACTTTGGGAGGCTGAGACGGGCGGATCATGAGGTCAGGAGATCGAGACCATCCTGGCTAACACGGTGAAACCCCGTCTCTACTAAAAAGTACAAAAAAATTAGCCGGGCGAGGTGGCGGTCACCTGTAGTCCCAGCTACTCGGGAGGCTGAGGCAGGAGAATGGCGTGAACTGGGAGGCGGAGCTTGCAGTGAGCTGAGATCCGGCCACAGCACTCCAGCCTGGGCAGCAGTGCGAGACTCCGTCTCAAAAAAAAAAAAAAAAAAAAAAAAGCAAAGTTTTCAGAATATAAATGTAAACATACAGATGTAAATAGCAATGAACCTAAATTATCTCAAAATTACTTTAATCTTGAGTATTCAATAAATATTTATTGAGTTCTTATGTATTGTGCATAAGTGCTAGGCCCTGGCAATACAGTCATGGATAGAATAGCTGAAACCACTCGCCTAGGGCCACTTACCATGTGGTTGTATAGGATGTCAGGCAAAACAAGTCAAGCACAGCACCCATTTCCCCAAAACAAACACTCTAATGCCAAGAAAGTTTGTTGGAAAATGCCTAACATTTTTATTTTTGTTTTATTTTACCCATTTTAATAGTGAACATCCCTATCATGTATTTCAGGAGGTTTAAAGTTCTTTGTTCCAGATATATCAAACTCCAATAGCATGATTGATGCTTTCAGTAGAATTTCCTCTGGAACTGGAGACGTTTTCCAGCAACGTATTCAGGTCAGAATTTTCTCAATGTTATATTTCCAGGTGGGGAGTGGGAAGGGAGAAGGAAACAAGGAAATTGACAAATTGTGCTACTTGCTTCATTAACCTTACTTGAATATGTAACAGCCTGTGTATGAAAGGCTTTTAAAAGGCTGCTTGGCATCACCAGAGCCAGGCTTTCAGCCCTAGGAGTCATTTACCACCATTGCCACCTCAGCTTTTCAAAGTCTACGAGTGGAGCTTGCTCCTTCCTTGTGGCTCAAAGTGCAGATGGGGGTGTGGCAGAGACAAAGTGCAGAAGATAAATAGGGAACTGTGAATTTAGTTTTAGTGTCGTAGTAACTTTCCATCAATCAGAATTCATCTTATTTTTGCTTCAACATCTTTGAAGCTCTTCCTTGTATAAGGGGTATCAACTATTTCATTAAATTCTAACTATCACAAATATCTAAATATCTCTTTGACTACCACAACTTACATGATTTTGCTCACCAAAGCTTCCTCTAGTTAAGTTATTTTTTATAGGGCCATTTTTTTTTCTTTCCAAAGTATTTTAAAGATATTTTGGACATAACTGAATAATGTTTTGAACAAAATTTCATCTATAGTTTCCTCACAGATGGCAAGTGTACCTGCCAAGTTAATGGCTTGATGTGACCAATGCAGCCTGTCAATTCGTGTTAGGAAATATTTAACATGAAGATTATATTTACACAGTGAAGGCAATAACCACAATTCCATAATAAAAAGTAAAAATGTGGCCAGGCGCAGTGGCTCAAGCCTGTAATCCCAGCACTTTGGGAGGCCGAGACGGGTGGATCATGAGGTCAGGAGATCAAGACCATCCTGGCTAACACAGTGAAACCCCGTCTCTACTAAAAAATACAAAAAACTAGCCGGGTGAGGTGGCGGGCGCCTGTAGTCCCAGCTACTCGGGAGGCTGAGGCAGGAGAATGGTGTAAACCCAGGAGGCGGAGATTGCAGTGAGCTGAGATCCGGCCACTGCACTCCAGCCTGGGCGACACAGCGAGACTCCATCTCAAAAAAAAAAAAAAAAGTAAAAATGTGAATTACAAATGACAATATCTAGTACATATTAGGCTATAATTGATTCTTCTGATAATGCTCAATCTTTATGCCCTGTGACTTCCTCTTCAATAATATGGAATAAAAACAATTGTTTTAAAAAGTAAAAAACAAATTTAACAAAATATTATTCGTATGGGATCAAATTAGCCTTAACATTCCCAAACTTGTCCGCCTCCCCAAAAGCTGTTGGAGTCATTAGCCCCACCGGCCTGAGGTGGGAACTACATGTAAATCCCCTTCAACAGCCCAGGGCCCAGCATAGCATGTGGCACAGAAGTCAGCAATCCATAAATATTTCTTGAATTGACTTGAACAAACAATTCACAATGCCTTTGCTGTTATCCACCAATATAATTTTACATGCTTTGCAGGTTTCAGCAATTTAACGAAGCATTACTAATGTGTTTGTTTAATAAATGTAAATTTTCAAAGTTATTTAGAGACTTGTAGCCACTGGAAATACATAGTGATTAAATTCAGGGGCTCCGGTGTCAGGACCACTGGGTTTTATCACAGTTCCACCTCCTTGCTATGTGACATTGGCAAATTACTTCTCCAAGCCTACTCTTCTCATCTCTGAAATGTGGATAACAATAGTATTTATCACAGAGGATTTTTATAAGGATCAAGTAAGATTGTGAAGCCTTTAGCACAGTGCCAGGCAAACGTTTGTACTCTGTACATGTTACACATGCATGTGCGAACACATGGCTTATTGTGAATGGCTAAATAACTTTTTTTTGTTTGTTTGAGATGGAGTCTCACTCTGTCGCCCAGGCTGGAGTGCAGTGGCGTGATCTCAGCTCATTGCAACCTCCACCTCCTTGCTTCAAGCAATTCCCCTGCCTCAGCCTCCCAAGTAGCTGGGATTATAGGCACACGCCACCACACCTGGCTAATTCTTTTGTATTTTCAGTAGAGACAGGGTTTCACCGTGTTGGCCAGACTGGTCTCAAACTCCTGACCTCAGGCAATCCACCTACCTCAGCCTCCCAAAGTGCTGGGATTACAGAAATGAGCCACCGTGACCAGCCTAAATAAATTTTTAATGTGGCAAAACCAAGCCAAAACCCAAGTTTGTATTTCTTATCAAAATATGTAAAAGGATCTGGACAGATTATATACAAATTAATAAAATTTAAGCATATTCACAAATGAAACTTGTTAAAAGCTAACTTATTGTAATTCCTGATCTGAGGCCAATGTTGGTTTGGATAAGAGATAATATGAGGACAACTAAAATCTCTTACTAAAGAATAATGAAATGACACTTCCATTAACTACAACAAAATGTTTTATACCTACTGTACTTAAATAACATGCAATATTTTGCTTTGCAAAGTATTTTTATATGAAAAATGATGTATAACTATAGTACCTGTCAGAATTAAATTATTTTTATTTTTTCCAATTCTTTGTTGTTTGTTATAAAAGAAAAAGATGGAATGATTATGCATACACCAGAAACTCTAATATATATCTTCTCTTTAACAGCTTGAAAGCACAGGTGAAAATGTTAAACCTCACCATCAATTGAAAAACACAGTGACTGTGGATAACACTGTCGGCAATGACACTATCTTTCTAATTACGTGGCAGACAAGTGGTCCTCCTGAGATTATGTTATTTGATCCTGATGGAAGAAAATACTACACAGATAATTTTATCACCAATCTAACTTTTCGGACAGCTAGTCTTTGGATTCCAGGAACAGCTAAGGTAGGTGTTAATGAGCTTGTTCCTAAGGACAACATTCTGCCAAGTTTATGATTTTCAGTTGAATCACATGATTAAATGCATTGTGTACAGAAGATCTTGTTTTAATATATCCAAAGTTTACTTTAAATTTATGAGGCCATTTTGTGAATATTTAAAAATTTAAGAGGAATAACTATATTCTCAGTTTTAAATATTAGATATCAAATACTTCAACACTGAAAATTAGTATTTCCACTAATATTATAATTAAATTTTTTTCTAGCCTACATGTTTCTTTACATAATCCATATAAACACACTTTTCTATATGCTTAGAAAAAAATCTCTACTTAGAATTTATAATATGAATACATGCAATGCATATGGTTTTTAGCATCTACTGGGTGTGCTGGGTCTTGTTCCAGGTACTTTGCAATAAAATGTCATGGTAAGAGTATAAACAGGATACTATCAGAACATACAAGAGGGTGGGAGGAAGAATGCTTCCTGGAAGCAAAGACATAAAAATGGAAATATAAGGAATAACGGGGCCAGAAGTGGGTATGACATTCTGGGCAAAGGAAACAGCACATAGAGAGACTCAGATAAAAAGAACATGACTTCATAGAACTGGAGTAGTTCAATACAGTAGGGCAGTCTATAAGCTAGGGATGTAGGCAAAGGAAGGAGAGGGGAGCAGTGAGGCTAGACAGATAAACAGGAGCTGTATTAGCAAGAGCTTTGCACAACAGTAAAGTGAACAGGGGCTTGAATCCTGAAATGAAAGGGAACCACTAATGGTTCTAAGGAGAATTGTAAGTTAATCAGATTCACTCTTGCACTGCGTGAATTCAGTGCCTCCTCACTTGCTGCCCCACTCACCACTGTTGTTGTTACTGTTGTTGTTGTTGTTGTTGTTGAGACAGAGTCTTGCTCTGTCACTCAGGCTGGAGTGCAGTGGCACAATCTCAGCTTACTGCAACCTTCACCTCCCAGGTTCAAGCGATTCTCCTGCCTCAGCCTCCCGAGTAGCTGGGACTACAGGCACTTGCCACCATGCCTGGCTAGTTTTTGCATTTTTTGGTAGAGATGAGGTTTCACCATATTGGCCAGGCTAGTCTCAAACTCCTGACATCAAGTGATCTGCCTGCCTCTGCCTCCTAAATTGCTGGGATTGCAGCTGTGAGCCACCATGCTTGCCACCCTCTTGACAGCCCCTTAACTAGCCTCTTTGACTCTAAACTGCCATCCTCCAGTCCATTCTTTACCTCTGTCAAAGTGATCCTTCTGAAGCACAAATTAGTGTGTCTCTTGTTCAAAACCTCGTTGGTGGTTTCAGAATAAAATTAAAGTGTTAACTCTTACATACCAGACCCTTCATGTTGTGGCTTCTACCCAAGCTTCTCTCTTAACTTCTTCGATGCTCTGCTCCTATTGAACTTTTCTCCAAATTCATCATGTTCTTTTCACACCTGTGTATAAGGGCCAAGGACAACTTTACCTACTTCTTGCTCCCCTTGCCTGACCTCTTGGTCTGGATTAGATGCCCTGTATCGAAACATTTATTGCACTCAGATAACTTTTTGATGTGGAAGTTCCTGCCATGCATCTGTCACTAATGTTATGATTCAAATAAACAAACAAACAAAAAACATGGTGCTTGAATCATGACTTAATGGAAAATGGTGAAGCTCATGAATCCCAATGAAGAAAGATGGCTAAGGTGTGGTGCATCTTAATTCTCTACCCTGAGTTACACTTCAATCCCTTGCTTTTCTGTTCTTCCTTCTGCTTTGTTGTGTTTCTCTTGTTACCTCTGGGGGTTTGATAAGGAGCAACAGCAGTAGTCAGGAAAAAGCAATATAAAGTATAGCTTAATCAAAAGGATGAATTTCTTCTATATTATAATTTTAGTCTTTTTCTTTCAGATTTTCTTTTGCCGGTTTTTCCCAGGCAGATAGGCAAGAGTGGTGTTTAACAGTATTTCTATAAATTACTCAAATTAGATATTGTATAATCCTGACCTATTAAAAATAGTAGGTCCTTTTCTTGGTCCCTAAGAGTGTATGTGTTTTTTGCGGATTGAGATTTCTGAGTGTGGAGTTTTGTGGGAAGTGGAGTGAAAGAAGGATATTGTTGCCTTTTTAGTCCACAGTGTCCACATAAATTATAATGGTCCACTTAATTTGATGTAATTTTCTCAGTTACGAAAAGAAATGAAAAACATTTAAACTCCTTTTTGGGGAAGGGGCTCAGATTAATACCTGTAAAGTACTTTGAAGCTGGACACTATTATTGCTATGTTCTAAAAATGGGAATCAAGATGTATCCTCCCTCACTCCAAATAAATCCGAGGTGTAATCCCTAAAGAATCACCTAGAAAGAAAGGTGACTTATGCTATGAAAGCCACGTAAATATGAATTTATTTGTCCCTTAACCAATGCTACTTTTCCTGGCATCTTTTTGTAGTATTTTTAAAAGTGTAACATCAACAAAACAAGAGCAAAATTCTCCAGCAGCTTAGATGTATGCTTTCGAATTAGGGTTGATTTTTTTTCACACTTTCCAAAACAATAAGACTTATTTTACAGCCTGGGCACTGGACTTACACACTGAACAATACCCACCATTCTCTGCAAGCCCTGAAAGTGGCAGTGACCTCTCGTGCCTCCAACTCAGCTGTGCCCCCAGCCACTGTGGAAGCCTTTGTGGAAAGAGACAGCCTCCATTTTCCCCAGCCCGTGATGATTTATGCCAATGTGAGACAGGGATTCTATCCCATTCTTAATGCCACTGTCACTGCCACAGTTGAGCCAGAGACTGGAGATCCTGTTACCCTGAGACTTCTCGATGATGGAGCAGGTAACAAGGAATGTCTTGACATTTTATCATGTTCTCAACAGCTCTTGTGATATGATGTGGTAGTATCAATATTAAGCTTATCTGTAAGATTCCTTCAGTTCAGTAATTTTTCTTAATCTTATACTATTCTCAAATTCTCATAGAATCACTGATATTTCCATGTTAGCATGGAAAAAGAGAGTCCTCATGAGGCTCCTCATAGTGTCTATGTTTGAGCAAAGGGTGAGAGGCAGCCGCTGGACACTTTGGTCCTGGCTTCCATTTGATGAGGTCATACGGGAGCAGGCTTCTATGTCCTTATGACATACTTATATTCCTCTAAGAGTCACCAGCTTTATTATTCACTGAAGTAATCAGACTGGACTGTTAAAGTAGGAAATGAAAATCAGAAGGGAGGTGCAGTGACAGGGAACCCACTTTTTCCCTTTGGACTCCAGTTGTGAAGAAAAAATTGGAAACTGAACTTGTGACCTATAAGATGACCCTAGACCCAAGAGGCTGGGTTGATGAGAGGGCACAGCTCATTTCTAGCACAGCCACTGCCTTTTACATATGTGATTTGGTCCCAAGAAGATCCAGCCTGCAAGCCTAGAGGAATCAGAATAGGCAAAAGCTCTCATTCTGCACATACAGTGTTCAGAGCCTGGTCATCATACATTATAGATGATACAGCATCCAGCCAGGTAAACAGCAGCACTTGGGCTCCTTTGAAAAACAAATTCCTTTGTTGTTCCATCTTTCCTATTTGGTTATTTTCCTAAACTACATTCTTAGAATGGCAGCAGACCTGCCTCTGTTGGCAGCCTGAAGTGTTTGATCTACTAACAAAATTATATTCTTTTGCCCTGTTGTTTCAAAGTTAATCTTTTTTCAAGAGTCTTAAGTTCGGTAGCCCATTAGTATCTTGCCATGGCAATCAGGTATGATGTGCAGGAAAACAAAAGTTCATTCAAAGGGTTTTGGTTCAAGTCCACCTCAGGGGGATACCAGAGAAGTCTTCTTGTTTTGCCTATTGGATCGGATCCAAATGAACTTCTCATGCTCTGATGGCTTATCCATGGTTATACCTTTCAATTTTTGTTTATGGTCCAAAAATGCACTTTTGCAGAATGTTTCTCTCTTGCCCCACCCTGTGGGCTGGCCTGGAGAACAGAGCCTACTCTCCTAGGGAAAATCATCTGATTCAGCTCAATAGGTTTTTATATTATTCCCTGGAACTATTTTATTTGTTTGCTATCTAAATGTATACCCTAAAAAAAGAAACAATAAAAAATACTGCTCAGGCATCAAAATGTAAATTGTTTCCCCTCCAATCAATACTTAACATGTATGTACATAGTTTTTTAATACTTACTTTTATAATGGAAGCAGTATTTATCTGTTCAGTAAATGAACTATAATAAAACTTACACCTCTGAAATGATTTACAATTTAAAATGTACTTTTTCATGCATATTCTCAAATAATCATCACAACAACCCTGCAAGATAAGTTGTCTCCATTTTATAGATGAGAAAACTGAGGCTCAGAGACATGAAGCCTCATAGCTACCAAGTGACAGATGCAGGCCTTCAAACCAATTCCTCTGTCTCCCAAGCCAATGTTCTTTCCCCATTTCTTTCTGCCTCAGTGATTAAAAGAGGTGGCAGTGGTGACTTTAATATGGAGAGATTTTTCTTTGTAATTTCTCAACAAAGATAAACCTTATTAATCATTAAACCACTAAATACCAAGATTTGATTTTTTTTTTTTTTTTTTTTTTTTTTTGAGACAGAGTTTTGCTCTGTCGCCCAGGCTGGAGTGCAGTGGCGAGATCTCAGCTCACTGCAAGCTCCGCCTCCCGGGTTTACGCCATTCTCCTGCCTCAGCCTCCCGAGTAGCTGGGACTACAGGTGTCCGCCACCATGCCCGGCTAATTGTTTGTATTTTTAGTAGAGACGGGGTTTCACTGTGTTAGCCAGGATGGTCAAGATTTGATTTCTTACAACAGACAAAAAAGAATCCTAAATCTATCTTGATAATAAAATGTTTAGCACTTCTTATTTCATTTAAATATACTCCTGTTTTTCTTATGTTAAGGAGCCCTGCCTCTGCAGTGGGGAAGAGGGAGATGGTGGGGACACTTTAGCAATGATACACTGCTGGTGTGCAGTGCTGTGTGTGTGGTATGAAAACTGAATTGACCTCTAGGATAGAGGACAAGCTGCTTGCCCAATATGACCACCTGTACTTGAATGGCAAAAGTGATCTATACTTGGGCTAAGCTGGACTTCCCTCTGCTGCCCTGGGGTCTCGGCCTTCCTGCCACTGGGTCATGAATTTGGCTTGGAATTGAACTGCTCTCTGAAGATCAACACAAAAGGAAGGAAGTACATCACTGGCTAACCTTTCAGAATGCCCCCCGAAGCAAGGCACAGTAGATGCTACCAAAGTCTGTCAAACTCCAGGTCATTAAGCCCCCTAGAATCTAGAAAAACAGTTCCAGATACCTTCTAATGAGGAAATTAAGTAATTTCACACTATTTTATAAGCAACCAAAGTTTGTATTTATTAAAGGTCCCTAATCAAGTGACTTCAGGGCATTCATAAACCCTTGAAACTGTAGGAAAATGTGTTTATGTGCATATATATTTATTTCCTAGAGACAAAATAGCTTTTCTTAACATCTCAAAAGGGTCAATGACTATAAGCAACCTGAAGAATGTGCTTGATTTCTAAAAAAAAACTAGTATTATTTTCAATGATAAGAACAAGAATGTTAAAGGTGATGATTAAATGTTTTATTAGCATGGTACAACTTATTCGCCTTTAGAAAATCATTTTTCTGAGGTAAGAAATTACAGGGAGAAATTATGGACCCATTGGATTTTTTATCACCTGAGAATATAAAAAGTAGATAAGATCGTGATCATATACCTTATATAGAAAGAATAAGGGGAGTAAATCTCGTTTTTAATGACTTAAATATTAGTAATCTACTATGATAACAAGTGTTGACACTGTGTTTTTTACATATACAGGTGCTGATGTTATAAAAAATGATGGAATTTACTCGAGGTATTTTTTCTCCTTTGCTGTAAATGGTAGATATAGCTTGAAAGTGCATGTCAATCACTCTCCAAGCATAAGCACACTAGCCCACTCTATTCCAGGGAGTCATGCTATGTATGTACCAGGTTACACAGCAAACGGTAAGAACCATTAGCACTGTTATTTGAGTAACATGATTTCATGTACCTATCTCTGATGGGTATGTGTGTACTGGGTGGCAGGGAGTGAGACAAAGAGAAAATTTCAAGTCTTTATGCTTAAGTCCATACATAATTTGTTGACTGTTTCTTCAGTCCTCAGTGATTCACGGTAGGGGGGTAACAGGAAGGCAATAGGTAATGTCCACAGATTATACCTACCTTCATTTCAGTCATTATGTTGACCTCTTTCTTGTTTCATCAGAATTACTAATAGTTAATTTCTCAGTTCCTGCTTCTGTGTTTCCTCTATAGAGGTTTAGGCAAGAGAAAGGCAAAAAGTTATTGGCAGTTGAAAGAAAGAGGCCAACAGCCCAAACAGTCTACATAGGAAATGAGTTCCTAAATAAATATGACCTTGGATGTTACAGACAACTAAGTGATTCCTGAAGATGTTTTGTTTTCCTTCAAGAAAAAAATGCAAAATAAATGGAAGATACTTATCTTTTTAACACCATTATAATAGTTCCTGATAGGAAGCAGTGGTTAAAGCATAATAGACAAACAGAAATATGTCATGCTATAGTCTTTGAAAACAATCTCAAAAAAGACTTCTAAGCATTTGTATTTCCAAAAATGCAGATTCTTTATAAATATTATTCATGTATTTTAAAAGTTATAACTAATCATTTGACTATTCCATAACATGACTCTATCCTTTTTGTTTACTTTTCAGTCCTCATTCTTTCTGACCTCACCAGTATCAAACACAGCCAGTTGATCCCTCTTTTGCCATTTCCTGGTTTCTGTGATACCTCACTCTCTTAATAACCTCTTATTTTCCAGAATTTTTTATCAGGCTCTTTTTCCAGCTCTTCGTTTTCTACCAGGCTGAGTTTGTTGGCTGAGTCTGAACCTTTTTACTTTCCCGTCTGGAGCCACATTGCCTGGCTTTGAAACCCAGCTCCTCCATTTACTGGCTGTGTGGCTTTGGGCAAGTGACTTAGCTTCTGTGTGTCTCAGTTTCATCATCTAAAAAAATAAGGGTAATAATTGCCCTCTTCATAGCCATGTTGGGAAAATTAAATATCTGATACATGTAAGGCCTTAGAAAAGTGCCTGGCACATAGAAGGCACTCAGTAAATACTACTTATCATTACAGTAATAATTATTATTAATCTCATTAATCTGTATGCCTTTAATAACATCCATCTGTGTATAACCTCCAAATTCATAACTTTAAAATTATTACATTTAGCTAAAATCTCTTTTTTAAGCTTAAAATCCAGATCTAAATGGCTCATTAACATCTTGAATTAGATGTTTTACAGGAATCACAAACCTTGTAATTTAATTTTTGGTCTTTTTCTCCTTAGCCTGCTTCTCCTCCCAGCTTACTCATTTTAGAAACCTGGAATTTTTTTTTTTTTTTTTCATTTTAAACCAGGTTTCTCTTCTTCACCATTCTATATTCATATCCATCACCAGCTTTTGCTTGACCTCTGCAGAAGACCTCTTGAACTGCCTCTTTCTTGCCCCCCTCTCTATGCCATTTCCCATCCCAAGCTGCTATCTTCTCTCATCTGGACTATTGAATGGGTAAGTGGCCACCTTGTTGCTTGCTGTGCTTTAATTCATTCTACACCAAGCCGCCAGAGTGTTCTATTAGAAAGCAAATATAATTTTATCACTTCCCTGCTTCCCTACAGCACGTAACATTAAAATCTAAAACCACATTGGACCATGAGGTCCTGTGTAAACTTCTCTCCTGCCTCATCTCAAATGACTCACTTTGCTTTTAATTTAGCTTTTCTAACTTGCAACCTCTTTTCACCTCAAGGTTTGCTGTTCTCTCTACCTAGAATGTTCTTCCCTCTCTTCTTTACCTGGTCAGTTCCTACTCAACCTTTAGGAAACCTTTCAATGTTACCTCCTTGATACCACTCTAAATTATAGACCCACTTTATTTTCTTTCATAGCATCCTGCCTTCCTTCCTTCTTACACTTATCATACTTTGTAAATATGTGTTTATTAATGTGATTAACATGACTATAAATTCCATGAGGGATACTGTTTTGTCTGTAATTATTGGCACAGCAAATGCCCTCAATAAGTATTTATTGAGGCCGGGCGCAGTGGCTCACGCCTGTAATCCTAGCACTTTGGGAGGCCAAGGCGGGCAGATCACAAGGTCAGGAGTTCGACTCCAGTCTGGCCAACATGGTGAAACCCTGTCTCTACTAAAAATACAAAAATTAGCCGGGCATGGTGACGGGCACCTGTAATACAAGCTACTTGGGAGGATGAGGCAGGAGAATTGCTTGAGCCTGGGAGGCAGAGGTTGCAGTGAGCCAAGATTACACCACTGTACTCCAGCCTGGACAGCAGAGTAAGACTCTGTCTCAAAATAAAATAAAGTAAAATAAAATAAATATTATTATTGAGTGAATAAATGGATGAATTAGTGAGCAAAGGATTGTACAAATACACTCAGTTATTCTAAAGATGTAGTAAATAAAAAAAGGTTTAAGAAAGTCTCGGCCAGGCGCGGTGGCTCAAGCCTGTAATCCCAGCACTTTGGGAGGCCGAGACGGGCGGATCACGAGGTCAGGAGATCGAGACCATCCCGGCTAATGCGGTGAAACCCCGTCTCTACTAAAAATACGAAGAAAAACTAGCCGGGCGGGGTGGCGGGTGCCTGTAGTCCCAGCTACACGGGAGGCTGAGGCAGGAGAATGGCGTAAACCCGGGAGGCGGAGCTGGCAGTGAGCTGAGATCCGGCCACTGCACTCCAGCCTGGGCGACAGAGCGAGACTCCGTCTCAAAAAAAAAAGAAAAGAAAGTCTCACCGTGTCAAGAACAAGCTATTCAGAAGCTTTGTAATTTGTTGTTTTGCCTTTTTTTTTTCTTTTTTTGTCTCAGGTAATATTCAGATGAATGCTCCAAGGAAATCAGTAGGCAGAAATGGGGAGGAGCAAAAATGGGGCTTTAGCCGAGTCAGCTCAGGAGGCTCCTTTTCAGTGCTGGGAGTTCCAGCTGGCCCCCACCCTGATGTGTTTCCACCATGCAAAATTATTGACCTGGAAGCTGTAAACGTAGAAGAGGAATTGACCCTATCTTGGACAGCACCTGGAGAAGACTTTGATCAGGGCCAGGGTAGGTTGGCTCATTTCATTACCTATTTTTCCATAAGACAGCATTTCTAATAACTAGGTCAGGGGCTAGTTGAGTGAAAATAGCTTTGGAGGTTTAGAACTGAAAAAGGTACAGAGGATTGTTGTGAAAAGCTCTGAGTTGCTCATAAGGCTTTAAATCCTGGAGTCCCAGAAGGACAGTGTGTTGCCTACCCCCGGAGTGAGGAGGCCGTGGCTAACTCACTGATACTAATCACTCAGAAATCTTGACTAGAAGCATAAACACCATGTGTTGTGGGTATCTGTTTAGTAGAAATGGGCTCTGCACTACAGAGCATGTGCTTCCCAGTACTGGAAGTGATTTGTTTCTGAAAGTTGGGTAGTAAATATTTATTCATATACTTATCAGTAGGCTTCAGGGAATTTTTTGCGTAACTCATGCAAACCTTGGTGCATTTTTGTATCCTACTTCTGGCCATTATTTTTGTTAGGAAGGCTGGGACCAGTCCCCTGATTCAGGGCTTTCTTATTCTTGCTTGGGCAAACATTGACGGAGTACCTTTTTCTACTTTCCCTTTTCTAAGGCTTATGTTAACTTTCAGGCTTCCACCTCCATTGTCTTTTTCCAAATTTTTTACCCAATTTTCACAACACCATTTATTCAGAAATTTTATTTTTCCCCCATTAATTTGAATTCCACCTTTATCATATACTAAACTTCTGAATGTGTTTTGGCCTATTTTTTGATGTGTCTATTCATGCATCAGTAAGTACCACAGCGTTTTAATTATTGAGGTATTATAGCATCTGTATATCTGGTAGAGTTAGTCTTTCCACGTTGCTATTTTTAGACTTTATATGTTCAATTTGATTGCTTAATTTCCATATGAATTTACAATAAATTTGACTAGGTAAAGCAGAAATGAAGGATTTTAAATAAAATCACATACCAGGCCGGGCACAGTGGCTCACGCCTGAAATCCCAGCACTTTGGGAGGCCGAGGTGGGCAGATCACCTGAGGTCAGGAGTTTGAGACCAGCCTGGCCAACATGGGGAAACCCTGTCTCTACTAAAAATACAAAAACAAGTCGGGCATGGTGGCGCATGCCTGTAATCCCAGCTACTTGGGAGGCTGAGGTAGGAGAATCACTTGATCCCGGAAGTCGGAGGTTGCAGTGAGCTGAGATGGCACCCCTGCACTCCAGCCTGGACAACAGAGCGAGACTCCATCTCAAACAAAACAAAACAAAAACAAAAACAAACAAAAAAAATCACATAACATTTACAAAATAACTTTGGAAAAAAATAACATCTTTTATGTTGAATCTTGCTTTTCAAAAAAAAAAAAGTCCTCAGGTTTTAATGAGTCCTTGTGTAGTGTTTTAAAGTTTTGCTTGTATTCATATTTCTCGTTATGTTTATTTCTAAATATTTTGACTTTTTGTTGCTGTTCTCATTAGTAATTTCTACTAAACTAGAAAATATACTCAAAGTGACTTAATTTTCCTATTTATATTTTTTAATTTCAGCTACAAGCTATGAAATAAGAATGAGTAAAAGTCTAGAGAATATCCAAGATGACTTTAACAATGCAATTTTAGTAAATACATCAAAGCGAAATCCTCAGCAAGCTGGCATCAGGGAGATATTTACGTTCTCACCTCAAATTTCCACAAATGGACCTGAACATCAGCCAAATGGAGAAACACATGAAAGCCACAGAATTTATGTTGCAATACGAGCAATGGATAGGAACTCCTTAAAGTCTGCTATATCTAACATTGCCCAGGCATCTCTGTTTACTCCCCCCAGTTCTGATCCTGTACCTTCCAGAGATTATCTTATATTGAAAGGAGTTTTAACAGCAATGGGTTTGATAGGAATCATTTGCCTTATTATAGTTGTGACACATCATACTTTAAACAGAAAAAAGAGAGCAGACAAGAAAGAGAATGGAACAAAATTATTATAAACAAATATACAAAATGTCTTCCTTCTTAGATATAAGACCCATGGCCTTCGACTACAAAAACATACTAACAAAGTCAAATTAACATCAAAACTGTATTAAAATGCATTGAGTTTTTGTACAACACAGATAAGATTTTTACATGGTAGATCAACAAATTCTTTTTGGGGGGATATTAGAAAACCCTTAGACTTTGGCTATGAACAAATAATAAAAATTATTCTTTAAAGTAATGTCTTTAAAGGCAAAGGCAAGGGTAAAGTTGGACCAGTGTCAAGAAAAGTTTGTTTTGTTGAGGTGGAAAAATAGCCCCAAGTAGAGAAAAGGAGGGTAGATCTGCATTATAACTGTCTATATGAAGCAATCATTTAGTTACTTTGATTAATTTTTCTTTTCTCCTTATCTACACAGAACAGGTTGCTTGTTTACAACTGAAGATCATGCTATATTTTATATATGAAGCCCCTATTCCAAAGCTCTTTACCTCTTGCTATTTTGTTACATATATTACAGATGAAATCTCACTGCTAGTGCTCAGAGATCTTTTTTTCACTGTAAGAGGTAACCTTTAAAAATATGGGTATTACCCTTGTCTCTTCATACCAGTTTTGTAAAAAAGTCTATTGAATTTATTTGTTTATAAGTTTCTACTCCCATCAAAGCAGCTTTCTAAGTTACTGCCTTGGGTATTATTGTATGATAGTTATGGCCCTTATAATGCCTTAACTAAGGAAGAAAAGACGTTATTCTGAGTTTGTTTTAATACATATATGAACATACAGTTTTATTCAATTTCAACCAAAGAAAAGGTGAGCAGAGAGATACCAACCTTTGGAAATGATTAGCTGGCTCTGGTTTTTGGTTAAATAAGAGTCTTGAATCCTTTCTCCATCAAGAGTTACTTACCAAGGGCAGGGGAAGGGGGAAATAGAGGTCATAAGGAAATAAAAATCATCTTTCCTCTTTAATTTTACTCCTTCTTCTTATTTTTTGAAAAGATTATCGAACAATAAAATCATTTGCCTTTTTAATTAAAGAGTTTAAAACTTTATTGAAGAATATACATAATAATGTAGACTAGATCTAAGTTTTATAACCAGGACCAATTAAGAATAAAAATTAGATTATATTTTAGGGTGGTGGAGAGGGAAATGTGGGGAATTGGGACAGGAAGAAAGAGACAGCGTGAAGCCCTAAATGAGAGACTCAGACCAGTGCTAGGGAGAAAAACAACCAGCAACTCTCTCTACCCAGGCCACCTCCTTGTAGCTTATACTGATCCAGGGTCTGGCCTGTTACTTTCTAAGTCTCACAGTACCTACATTTTCACAGATGAAAGCTTCAAGACCCTTGCAGCTCAATTCCTAGCTGGCAGTCAGTCCTTCCTCCTTCTATCGCTATTATACTTGCTAGCACGGAATTTGCTTCTCTCTAGTTTCAAACTGGGCTAGTGAAACACAGAGATAGATTGTAGTGGGTTTCAAGTTCTCGAATATTTTCCTCATTTTACAGACAGGAAAATGGAAGGTTGGGTGAATAATTCAAAGTTTTATACTTGTTAATGGCAAAGCTATACAAAGGAAGAGCCAGGTTCTCAGACTACTCCTTTACTCCTATTTAAGAAGGGGTGGGCAGATGCCAGGGTTTCTACCTAGAGATATTTAACTGTTTCATGATAAGTTCGCAGGACAGCAGATCTAGCTTTAAAGAAACCTGGTAGGTTTTGCTGTTGATGTTGTTGTTGTTTGTCTTCCATTTTGTGGGTACAGGAATGGAACATATGGACTTAAGTCCAGAAATCAGTGAGTATAAGAGGCAAAATTAAGGGATTCTAATGATATTAAGTAACAAACAAATATAACAGTGTAGAAAGAGTGATCTCATGAAGTACATAGGGTAAACACTGTTCAGTGGTTGTAAGGAGTGAAAATATTAAACAAAAAGAAAGATATAGTAAATGTAGGAAAACACAGATTTAAAGATTCCAGCAATCAATAGAACAGAGTCATAGTAAATGCCCTGTTGATTCTGTATACCTGATAAAAACAAAAATAGAAATGATAGGGCATTTGGCCAAAAAGAATGAAAAACTATGATGTGCTCACTGGTCACTAGTGGAATACCACGATGTCAATACATGTGACATCATTAGCAATTTGACCCAAGATTGCCAGAGGAGGAAGATTGTGGGCCAGATGCATAGTTATCTGAGAGAGGGAAGAGAAGTCTATGGAATTAAGCAATATGGGCAGATACTATTTTCAAATTCCAGAATAGTCATTGTTATGTAGTAGATAGAAATTTGTTCTGGAAAGTAAAGAGAACATCCCCCCAATTTTTGCCCTCTTCTTTTAGGGGTAGTAGAGGAAGATTAAATCTCAATGGAAGAGAGACAAAAGTAAGGGATGGAGGATTTTTAAGAGCTGCTAATACAGCCTATGCACTGAGCAGGTCACTGTTTATGTGGACACCGTCGACTGTCCTAAAAGTACTTTTGTACTTGCATGTTAATAACAGAAAGTCTTCCCAAAAAAATGTTGTATATGCTTTATCTTTTATTACAATGCAATTATTCTTAGAAGAGTTAACCCCTAGATATAGCTTACATTTAAAACTTAATGTGACACTGGTGGTGAAGCTGCTCATATCAAACTAAGCCTCTTACAAATAATAATTACAATTCTGGAAAAAAATGTAGAACAATTCTTGAAGCAATGGACACTGACAAAAGTAGGTAGAAACTGAAGGAGATATGACCCTTAAAAAGGGAGAATAAATAGAGATGAGATCCACATTTAACCAAATTTTTCCCCAAAGGCTCTCCCTAGTTTGCTCAGAACATCTAGATAGCACTCAAGCCGAAAGCAGCCATCTTCCCAGGCTGACAAGTCAGAAGTAAGCTATCTGGGTATCAGAATAGTTGGAAATTGAGGAAGGAAATCCCAAAAAGAAGCAACCACAAAGAGGAAAGTCCCCAAACCTGCATCCTCTCAATCTGAAAAAAAAAAACAAATTTGATTTAAACTATCAATCCACAGATCTTAGACGTTCAAGTGAACCTAAAATAGGATCTATACAAAGAAAACACCTAGGCATATCATGCAAATGGTGACTGACTACTCATCAGAAACAACCGAGGCCACAAGACAATAAAATAGCATTTTAAAGTGCTAAAAGAAAATCTGTCAACATAGAATGATTTCAAGCAAAAATGTCTTTCAAAATGTAGATAAGTAGAAGCTAATTTTTGCCAGCAAGAAATACCAAAGAAATTTCTTTAGGCTGAAGGAAAATGATATCTGATGGAAATATAGATCTACAGCATCGAAGGGTTTTTAGAAATTATAGGCTGGGCACAGTGGCTCACACCTGTAATCCTAGCACTTTGGGAGGCCTAGGCGAGTGGATCACCTGAGGTCAGGAGTTCGAGACGAGCCTGGCCAACATGGTGAAAACCTGTCTCTACTAAAAATACAAAAATTAGCTGGGCATGGTGGCGGGTGCCTGTAATCCTAGCTACTCGGGAGGCAGAGGTAGAAGAATCACTTGAACCCGGGAGGCAGAGGTTGCAGTGAGCTGAGATAGCGCTACTGCACTCTAGCCTGGGAGACAGAGTGAGATTCCATCTCCAAATAAATAAATAAATTATAAATAGATAGGTAAGTATCTATGCTGTTGGTTTGCTTTACCCAATTCCTTTAAAAAACAATTAACTATGGCAGAAATAAAAACAATATATTGTGGTATTAACAACATGAAGAAGTATAATATAAGATAATAAGGGCAAAATGAACATAAAGGTGACAGATGGAATTATAATATTGAAGGGTACTCTTATTATACATGAAGTGGTATCATATTAATTCAGAGTAGACTGGGATAAGTTAAGGATGCACATTGTGACTTTTTTAGCACCCATTAAAAATAGAGAATGGTGGCCAGGTATGGTGGCTCACACCTATAATCCTAGCACTTTGGGAGGCGTAGGTAGGAGGATGGCTTGAGCCCAGGAATTAGAGGCCTGCTGGGGCAACAAAATGAGATCCTTCTCCACAAAAAAATCAAAAAAATTAGACAGGTGTTGTGGCACATGCCTGTAGTCCGAACTACACGGGATGCTGAGGCAGGAGAATCACTTGAACCTGGGAGGTCAAAGCTGCAGTGAGCTGTGTTCATGCTACTGTACTCCAGCCTGGATGACAGAGTGAGACCCTATCTCAAAAATAACACATAAAATAAAAATATCTAAAATTAAAATATGCTAAACATCCTACAATGCACAGGACAGCCCCTGTTAGCAGCAGTTAACCCACATGGGTCTGCAGCGACTAAATCCTTGCCCCCTTAAAGGAAAGAATTTGACCGAGGGGCATAAGACAGAGTGAGAGCAGGAGTAAGAGTTTATTAAAAAGCTTTAGAGTAGGAACAAAAAGAAGTACACTTGAAAGAGGGCCAAGTGGGCAACTTGAGAGATCCAAGTGCCCTGTTTGATCTTTGACTTAGGGTTTTATATGTTGGCATGGTTCCGGGGTTTTGCATCTCTCCTCCCTTGATGTTTTTCTTGGGACAGGTTGTCTGCATTCACAGTGGCCTGCCAGCACTTGGGAGGGGAGCATGCACAGTATGTTTACTAAAGTTGTGTGCATGCTCATTTTAGGCATTTTTTTTCCTACCAGTCGAGTGTTCCTAGAGGAAGGTCATTTACCAGTTAAACTCTACCATTTTGCCTCTTAGGGCACATGCTTGAGTCCACCTGCCCAGCTCCTGAGATCTTATTGGGAAGCTGCTGATCACCAGCTTCAGGTGTTTTCTATCTATTGAGAAACTACCTTCTCCTGGTGCTGGCTGCAACCAATTATTATTTCAGAGAGACAGTTGAACAACTGCCTGACCATCACCTGATGGCTGCCTGACATTCCTGGTGGAGGGTGGGGGGTCTGTCTCCAGTCCTACTCATGTCTGCCTAGCTACCTACTCTAACACCCCTACAACAAAGAATTATTCAGCCAAAAATGTCAATAATGTGGAGGCTGAGAAACCTTGCTTTCTAAGGAGGAAGAGAAAGAGGCAAGGATATATGATACACAAAGAAAAGAAAAAGTGACCTTATTGAGGGGGAAAACAGAACAAGAGTGTGAACCAGATCTAAATAAAGCTGATAAGACAAAAGAGAAGAAAAAATACATTTAAAACAAAATTAAGATGATCCATAATGGATCATCTTAACGGACTGGATGTGTAAGACTGGTAGAAAATCCACCTCATGAAAAATAAAGATGGAATGTATACAAAGTTGGGTGGATGCTGCAGTATGTGTTAAGATCTGCAAATGCAAAATGCAGGGAAACAGGAAGTAGAGGCAGAGGGAAGTCAGATGAGCAGCAGGCTCTGAAAGAAAGAAAAATCCGATGTCTTGTGTATGTATGCATTATAGGAAGTTTAATGCACAGATCTGGCACAAAAAAGAGATGAAATAAGGTATGAAAGGGATACATCACAGAGTACACGGTGATAGAGAAACACTCAAAGACATAGACACACAGGCATGGGGGTGATTAGAGCTTGTTCCCAAAGATCAAAAGCCATGCCTCGGTCCAAAAATCCCTCCTGCCCTTAGAATGAGTAGCTTTTATCAGCAAGATGGTTCCCGAAATGGGTGGAGAGTGACCTGGATGGTGGCCACTTTTATTTCCCAGTCCCTCTCAGCTACAAGCTGCTGATTCTTATCAAAAAGCTGCTTTCTGACAACTGTTGCCTCAAGGACCCAGGAAGAAGGAAGCTATCCAGTACAGTGGGCAATTACTTTCTATTTCCCTAGCTCTGTGTAGCGAAAGCAATATAAAAGAACAAACATCTAAAGGGAATATGTTTTAAATTGGCATGATCTTACTTCACACCAACATAGGAAAGAAGAAGCAAGAACGTGAAGAAGATAAATGGTGGAGAGGGGCCCCAGAAGATTGCCATTTTTACAGTTGAATGCACAGGCTTTCATAAGAAACCAATGAGGGCTTGGTGTCTCATTTGCATGAGGCATGACTTTCTCATAGCTCCACCCTGTCCTCCTAGTGTGCATGTGGGGCCTTAGCTTGAGTTACTCCATATTGCTTTGTTCCTCTTACTGCACATGTGTTAGTGGACAGAATTTTCCATTGCAGGCATGCCTGGGAAAGTCACCTGTGTAGCCTTTTTTATCTGTGTGGTTGTGGGCATGTCTTAGGCAAGCCCCTCTGTGCAAGCTCCCTTATCTATGTCTGCAGGTTGTTCTTTTGTTTGAAAGAATTCAACCGAAGACCCACCCTAACTGCCTGCTTGACTGGTTTCTTCCTTCTTTCTCTCTCAAAACATCCCCTTTGCCCTCTGAAGTTCAGCTGAAAAATCAACTCACAAAAGGCAGATTAGTTGGAGAAATGGCATACAAATTTATTTAATGTGCACATTATTTAATGTCCAACAGAGTTCAGAAGCTCGTCTACCATCCTGGCAGAACAGATTATGAGACAGGGGAAAGAGGAGTGTAATATATTAGTGTGTGTGTATATATATATAATATTTATATTAGTACATATTAATACTACAGAGAAATTAAATTAGAAATCAAAAATAAATCAACAAGAGAATCCACAAATGTCTGGAAATTAAGCAACATATTTCCACATAACTCATGTTAAGAAAGAACTCTCAATGAAAATTAGAAAACAGTTTGTAATCCCACCACTTTGGGAGGCTGAGGCAGGCAGATCACTTGAGGCAGATAGTTCAGGACAAGTCTAGCCAACATGGCAAAACTCCATCTCTACAAAAAGTACAAAAATTTGCCAGGCGTGGTGGTGTGGGCCTGTAATCTCAGCTACTCAATACGGTGAGGTGAAAGAGTCACTTGAAATTGGGAGGTGGAGATTGAAGTGAGCAGAGATTGCTCCACCACACTCCAGCCTGGGTGACAAAGCAAGACACTGTCTAAAAAAAAAAAAAAAAATTATATTCTGTCTGTATACACTCTGCAACAGTTTTTGTAAGACTATTTTTTTTTCTTAAATTTCCTCCTGACTGTTGCTTTAGCTTGTCATATAAATTTTGATACACCATATTTTAATTATCATTTAGTTCCAAATATTTTCTAATTTTCTTGTGTGTGTGTGTGTGTGTGTGTGTGTTTGTGTTTTGAGACAAGGTCTCACTCTGTCACCCATGCTGGAGTGCAGTGGTGTAATCTCAGCTCACTGCAACATCCACCTCCCGATTTCAAGCAATTCTCCTGCCTCAGCCTCCTGAGTAGCTGGGACTACAGGTCTGCACCACCATGCCCAGCTAATTTTAGTGGGTTTTTTTTGTAGAGATAGGGTTTCGCCATGTTGGCCAGGCAGGTCTTAAACTCTTGGACCCAAGTCATCTGCCTGCCTCAGCCTCCCAAAGTATTGGGATTACAGGCCTGAGTTATCATGCCCAGCCTCAGAATATCCTTGATAATGATACTTGGCAAGGACACTACAAGAAAGGAAAAGTACACACCAGTCTTATGAACAAATGTGCAAAAATCCTAAGCAACATATTAGCAAATTGAAAAGGATGCTACATCATGATCAAATAAGATTTACTCTAGGAATGTAAGAGTGATTTAACATTGAAGAATCAGTCATTGTAACTCGTCATGTTATCAGAACAAAGAAGAAAAATTATATACTCATCTTAATAGATGTAAAGAGCATTTGATAAGATTCAACACCTATTCATGATTTAACAACAACAATAACAAAAAAAACACCTCTGAGAACTAGGAATAGAAAAATACTTTTTTTTTTTTTTTTTTTTTAAGACAGGGTCTCAGGGTCTCACTCTATTCAAAGTGAGAGTGAGAGGCAGGATTGCAGGAGTACAGTGGCTCTCCTGGGCTTAAGCGATACTCCCACCCCAGCCTCCCAAGTAGCTGGGACTACAGGGACATGGCACCACACTTGGCTAATTCTTGTATTTTTTGCGAAGATGGGATTTCACCATGATGCCCAGTCTGGCCTCAAACTCAAGCTGTCCTCCTGCCTTGGCCTCTCAAAGTTCTGGGATTACAGGTGTGAACTACTGCACCTGGCCCAAAGAGACTTTCTTAATCTGATAAAGGTATCTTTAAAATATCTCTAGGTAACAGCATACTTAATGGTAAAATATAGAATTCTTTAGAATGTTTTTTTCCCTCAGATTAGGAACAAGAAAAAAGATATCCATTCTCTTCACTATTCAATATATTTTTTTTTATTATACTTTAAGTTCTAGGGTACATGTGTATAACGTGCAGGTTTGTTACATATGTATACTTGTGCCATGTTGGTGTGCTGCACCCATCAACTCGTCAGCACCCATCAATTCGTCATTTATATCAGGTATAACTCCCAATGCAATCCCTCCCCCCTCCCCCCTCCCCATGATAGGCCCCGATGTGTGATGTTCCTCTTCCCGAGTCCAAGTGATCTCATTGTTCAGTTCCCACCTATGAGTGAGAACATGCGGTGTTTGGTTTTCTGTTCTTGTGATAGTTTGCTAAGATTATGATGGTTTCCAGCTGCATCCATGTCCCTACAAAGGATGCAAACTCATCCTTTTTTATGGCTGCATAATATTCCATGGTGTATATGTGCCACATTTTCTTAATCCAGTCTGTCACAGATGGACATTTGGGTTGATTCCAAGTCTTTGCTATTGTGAATAGTGCCGCAATAAACATACGTGTGCATGTGTCTTTATAGTACCATGATTTATAATCCTTTGGGTATATACCCAGTAGTGGGATGGCTGGGTCATATGGCACATCT
Organism: Trachypithecus francoisi; assembly: GCF_009764315.1. Lineage (NCBI taxonomy): Eukaryota > Metazoa > Chordata > Mammalia > Primates > Cercopithecidae > Trachypithecus > Trachypithecus francoisi. Next base: position 48,409,548 of record NW_022681457.1, read on the forward strand.
AGTTCTAGATCCTTGAGGAATCGCCATACTGTTTTCCATAATGGTTGAACTAGTTTACAATCCCACCAACAGTGTAAAAGTGTTCCTATTTCTCCACATCCTCTCCAGCACCTGTTGTTTCCTGATTTTTTAATGATTGCCATTCTAACTGGTGTGAGATGGTATCTCATTGTGGTTTTGATTTGCATCTTTCTGATGGCCAGTGATGATGAGCATTTTTTCATGTGTCTGTTGGCTGTATGAATGTCTTCTTTTGAGAAATGTCTGTTCATATCCTTTGCCCACTTTTTGATGGGGTTGTTTGTTTTTTTCTTGTAAATTTGTTTGAGTTCTTTGTAGATTCTGGATATTAGCCTTTTGTCAGATGAGTAGATTGCAAAAATTTTCTCCCATTCTGTAGGTTGCCTGTTCACTCTGATGGTAGTTTCTTTTGCTGTGCAGAAGCTCTTTAGTTTAATTAGATCCCATTTGTCAATTTTGGCTTTTGCTGCCATTGCTTTTGGTGTTTTAGACATGAAGTCCTTGCCCATGCCTATGTCCTGAATGGTACTACCTAGGTTTTCTTCTAGGGTTTTTATGGTATTAGGTCTAACATTTAAGTCTCTAATCCATCTTGAATTAATTTTGTATAAGGAGTAAGGAAAGGATCCAGTTTCAGCTTTCTACTTATGGCTAGCCAATTTTCCCAGCACCATTTATTAAATAGGGAATCCTTTCCCCATTTCTTGTTTCTCTCAGGTTTGTCAAAGATCAGATGGCTGTAGATGTGTGGTATTATTTCTGAGGACTCTGTTCTGTTCCATTGGTCTATATCTCTGTTTTGGTACCAGTACCATGCTGTTTTGGTTACTGTAGCCTTGTAGTATAGTTTGAAGTCAGGTAGCATGATGCCTCCAGCTTTGTTCTTATGACATAGGATTGTCTTGGCAATGCGGGCTCTTTTTTGGTTCCATATGAACTTTAAAGCAGTTTTTTCCAAATCTGTGAAGAAAGTCATTGGTAGCTTGATGGGGATGGCATTGAATCTATAAATAACCTTGGGCAGTATGGCCATTTTCACGATATTGATTCTTCCTATCCATGAGCATGGTATGTTCTTCCATTTGTTAGTGTCCTCTTTGATTTCACTGAGCAGTGGTTTGTAGTTCTCCTTGAAGAGGTCCTTGACATCCCTTGTAAGTTGGATTCCTAGGTATTTTATTCTCTTTGAAGCAATTGTGAATGGAAGTTCATTCTGATTTGGCTCTCTGTTTGTCTGTTACTGGTGTATAAGAATGCTTGTGATTTTTGCACATTAATTTTGTATCCTGAGACTTTGCTAAAGTTGCTTATCAGCTTAAGGAGATTTTGGGCTGAGACAATGGGGTTTTCTAAATATACAATCATGTCATCTGCAAACAGGGACAATTTGACTTCTTCTTTTCCTAACTGGATACACTTGATTCTTTCTCTTGCCTGATTGCCCTAGCCAGAACTTCCAACACTATGTTGAATAGGAGTGGTGAGAGAGGGCATCCCTGTCTTGTGCCAGTTTTCAAAGGGATTTTTCCAGTTTTTCCCATTCAGTATGATATTGGCTGTGGGTTTGTCATAAATAGCTCTTATTATTTTGAGGTACGTTCCATCAATACCGAATTTATTGAGCATTTTTAGCATGAAGGGCTGTTGAATTTTGTCAAAAGCCTTTTCTGCATCTATTGAGATAATCATGTGGTTCTTGTCTTTGGTTCTGTTTATATGCTGGATTACGTTTATTGATTTGCGAATGTTGAACCAGCCTTGCATCCCAGGGATGAAGCCCACTTGATCATGGTGGATAAGCTTTTTGATGTGCTGCTGAATCCGGTTTGCCAGTATTTTATTGAGGATTTTTGCATCGATGTTCATCAGGGATATTGGTCTAAAATTTTCTTTTTTTGTTGTGTCTCTGCCAGGCTTTGGTATCAGGATGATGTTGGCCTCATAAAATGAGTTAGGGAGGATTCCCTCCTTTTCTATTGATTGGAATAGTTTCAGAAGGAATGGTACCAGCTCCTCCTTGTACCTCTGGTAGAATTCAGCTGTGAATCCATCTGGTCCTGGACTTTTTTTGGTTGGTAGGCTATTAATTATTGCTTCAATTTCAGAGCCTGCTATTGGTCTATTCAGGGATTCAACTTCTTCCTGGTTTAGTCTTGGAAGAGTGTAAGTGTCCAGGAAATTATCCATTTCTTCTAGATTTTCTAGTTGATTTGCATAGAGGTGTTTATAGTATTCTCTGATGGTAGTTTGTATTTCTGTGGGGTCCGTGGTGATATCCCCTTTATCATTTTTTATTGCATCTATTTGATTCTTCTCTCTTTTCTTCTTTATTAGTCTTGCTAGTGGTCTGTCAATTTTGTTGATCTTTTCAAAAAACCAACTCCTGGATTCATTGATTTTTGGAGGGTTTTTTGTGTCTCTATCTCCTTCAGTTCTGCTCTGATCTTAGTTATTTCTTGCCTTCTGCTAGCTTTTGAATGTGTTTGCTCTTGCTTCTCCAGTTCTTTTAATTGTGATGTTAGAGTGTCAATTTTAGATCTTTCCAGCTTTCTCTTGTGGGCATTTAGTGCTATAAATTTCCCTCTACACACTGCTTTAAATGTGTCCCAGAGATTCTGGTATGTTGTATCTTTGTTCTCATTGGTTTCAAAGAACATCTTTATTTCTGCCTTCATTTCATTATGTACCCAGTAGTCATTCAGGAGCAGGTTGTTCAGTTTCCATGGAGTTGAGCGGTTTTGATTGAGTTTCTTAGTCCTGAGTTCTAGTTTGATTGCACTGTGGTCTAAGAGACAGTTTGTTATAATTTCTGTTCTTTTACATTTGCTGTGGAGTGCTTTACTTCCAATTATGTGGTCAATTTTGGAATAAGTGCGATGTGGTGCTGAGAAGAATGTATATTCTGTTGATTTGGGGTGGAGAGTTCTATAGATGTCTATTAGGTCCGCTTGGTGCAGAGATGAGTTCAATTCCTGGATATCCTTGTTAACTTTCTGTCTCATTGATCTGTCTAATGTTGACAGTGGAGTGTTGAAGTCTCCCATTATTATTGTATGGGAGTCTAAGTCTCTTTGTAAGTCTCTAAGGACTTGCTTTATGAATTTGGGTGCTCCTGTATTGGGTGCATATATATTTAGGATAGTTAGCTCTTCCTGTTGAATTGATCCCTTTACCATTATGTAATGGCCTTCTTTGTCTCTTTTCATCTTTGATGGTTTAAAGTCTATTTTATCAGAGACTAGGATTGCAACCCCTGCTTTTTTTGTTCTCCATTTGCTTGGTAGATCTTCCTCCATCCCTTTATTTGAGCCTATGTATGTCTCTGCATGTGAGATGGGTCTCCTGAATACAGAAGACTGATGGGTCTTGACTCTTTATCCAGTTTGCCAGTCTGTGTCTTTTAATTGAGCATTTAGTCCATTAACATTTAAGGTTAATATTGTTATGTGTGAACTTGATCCTGCCATTATGATATTAACTGGTTATTTTGCTCGTTAGTTGATGCAGTTTCTTCCTAGCCTCGATGGTCTTTACATTTTGGCATGTTTTTGCAATGGCTGGTACCGGTTGTTCCTTTCCATGTTTAGGGCCTCCTTCAGGGTCTCTTGTAAGGCAGGCCTGGTGGTGACAAAATCTCTAAGCATTTGCTTATCTGTAAAGGATTTTATTTCTCCTTCACTTATGAAACTTAGTTTGGCTGGATATGAAATTCTGGGTTTAAAATTCTTTTCTTTAAGAACGTTGAATATTGGCCCCCACTCTCTTCTGGCTCATAGAGTTTCTGCTGAGAGATCTGCTGTTAGTCTGATGGGCTTCCCTTTGTGGGTAACCCGACCTTTCTCTCTGGCTGCCCTTAAGATTTTTTCCTTCATTTCAACTTTGGTGAATCTGGCAATTATGTGTCTTGGAGTTGCTCTTCTGGAGGAGTATCTTTGTGGCGTTCTCTGTATTTCCTGAATTTGAATGTTGGCCTGTCCTACTAGGTTGGGGAAGTTCTCCTGGATGATATCCTGAAGAGTGTTTTCCAACTTGGTTCCATTTTCCCCCTCACTTTCAGGCACCCCAATCAGACGTAGATTTGGTCTTTTTACATAATCCCATACTTCTTGCAGGCTTTGTTCATTTCTTTTTCTTCTTTTTTCTTTTGGTTTCTCTTCTCGCTTCATTTCATTCATTTGATCCTCAATCGCTGATACTCTTTCTTCCAGTTGATCGAGTCGGTTACTGAAGCTTGTGGATTTGTCACGTATTTCTCGTGTCATGGTTTTCATCTCTGTCATTTCATTTATGACCTTCTCTGCATTAATTATTCTAGCTATCAATTCTTCCACTCTTTTTTCAAGATTTTTAGTTTCTTTGTGCTGGGTACGTAATTCCTCCTTTAGCTCTGAGAAGTTTGATGGACTGAAGCCTTCTTCTCTCATCTCGTCAAAGTCATTCTCTGACCAGCTTTGATCCGTTGCTGGCGATGAGCTGCGCTCCTTTGCAGGGGGAGATGCGCTCTTATTTCTTGAATTTCCAGCTTTTCTGCCCTGCTTCTTCCCCATCTTCGTGGTTTTATCTGCCTCTGGTCTTTCATGATGGTGACGAACTGATGGGGTCTTGGTATAGGTGTTCTTCCTGTTTGATAGTTTTCCTTCTAATAGTCAGGACCCTCAGCTGTAGGTCTGTTGGAGATTGCTTGAGGTCCACTCCAGACCCTGTTTGCCTGGGTATCAGCAGCAGAGGTTGCAGAAGATAGAATATTGCTGAACAGCAAGTGTACCTGTCTGATTCTTACTTTGGAAGCTTCCTCTCAGGGGTGTACTCCACCCTGTGAGGTGTGGGGTGTCAGACTGCCCCTAGTGGGGGATGTCTCCCAGTCAGGCTACTCAGGGGTCAGAGACCCACTTGAGCAGGCAGTCTGTCTGTTCTCAGATCTCAACCTCCGTGTTGGGAAATCCACTGCTCTCTTCAAAGCTGTCAGACAGAGTCGTTCGCATCTGCACAGGCCTCTGCTGCTTCCCCTTTTGTCGTTTAGCTGTGCCCTGTCCCCAGAGGTGGAGTCTACAGAGACAGGCAGGTTTCCTTGAGCTGCTGTGAGCTCCACCCAGTTCAAGCTTCCCAGCGGCTTTGTTTACCTACTTAAGCCTCAGCAATGGCGGGCGCCCCTCCCCCAGCCTCGCTGCTGCCATTTCGGTTAGATCGCAGACTGCTGTGCTAGCAATGAGGGAGGCTCCGTGGCCGTGGGACCCTCCCGGCCAGGTGTGGGTATAATCTCCTGGTGTGCCCATTTGCTTAAAGCGCAGTATTGGGGTGGGAATTACCCGATTTTCCAGGTGTTGTGTGTCTTAGTTCCCCTGGCTAGGAAAAGGGATTCCCTTCCCCCTTGTGCTTCCCAGGTGAGGCAATGCCTCGCCCTGCTTCAGCTCTCACAGGTCGGGCTGCAGCAGCTGACCAGCACCAATTGTCCGGCACTCCCCAGTGAGATGACCCCAGTACCTCAGTTGAAAATGCAGAAATCACCGGTCTTCTGTGTCGCTCACACTGGGAGTTGGAGACTGGAGCTGTTCCTATTCGGCCATCTTGCTCCGCCCCTCCCACTATTCAATATTGTACTCAAGGTCCTAGCTAGTCCAATAAGAGAAGGAAACAAAAATACTGGAAAAGAAGAATCAATATGTTGTTACTCACAGATGACATAATTATATACATATAAAATCCAAAAGAATCTACAATACTAGAAATAAGTGAATTAAACAAGTTCACTAAATTTAAGGTCCATACATAAAAATTTATTTTATTTGTATATACTAGCAATAAGCAATTAGAAAATTGAATTTTATAAAAATACCATTTACAATAGCACCAAGAAAAACCCCTAAGAATAAATCTAATGAAAGATGCACAAGATACCTATCCTGAAAACTATAAACCACAGTTAAGACAAATTAAATAAAACTTAAAATGACGAGACACACCATCTCCATAATTTGAAATACACAATATCATGAAGATGTCAATTTTTCTAAAATTGATCTATAAATTTAATGTACTCCTATAAAATCCAGATTTTTTGTATGTGAAATTGACAAGCTACTTTTAAATTTTATATTGAAATGCATCTAATGTAGCCAAAATAGTCTTCAATAAAAACAAATCTGGACTGTTTACACTACCAGATAATCAAGGTAAGGATAGTCACACAGACCAATGGAACAAGGAACAGAACAGAGAGTTCAGAAGCAGACCTGCACATCTGTAGTCACCTAAGCACAACTGTAATTAAGTAGGGGAAATATGGTCTTTTCAATAAATGCTCTTGGCTTACTGGCTATCACAGAGGAAAACAAAACAAAACAAAAACCTTGAACCTTTCCTCACATCATACACAAAAATATTTTGAGATAGATCAGTATACCTAAATGTTAAAGGTCAAGCAGCAAGGCTTCTAGAATCATATATTGTATAATATCTTCATGAATTTGGGAAGCTGTCTTAAATATGACACAAAAACATTACACATAAAAGATTAAATTGGACTGTACTAAAATTAAAAACCTCTATTCATCTAATGATACTATTAAGGCAAGACACAAACTAGGAGAAGATATTTTCAATATATCTTTCAGTATAAAAGACTCAGTATCCAGAACATATAAAGAACTCCCATAAATCAATAAGAAAAAGACAATTTAATTAAAAATTGTGCAAAAAAAACTTGAAGAGACACTTCACAAAAGACCAATATGTATATAAAAAGGTCCTTAACAACATTAGTCATTAGGGAAAATGCAAATCAAAACCACCAAATAATATGACTACACTCCCAAGAAAATGGATACAGTTAGAAAGACTGACAGTACAATGTACTCGGAATGTGGAATAACTTGAACAACCACTTGAAAAGTATTTGGGAGATCAACATAAGCTAGTGTCAAAGAAAAACTTCATGCAAACACTTGTTAAAGATGGTAAGGGGTGGGGGCCATGGCGATAGTTACAAGGACCATTGCAAGGAGGTCTTGCAGTTGGGGAGAGAGAGTGGATTAACTCCAACTCCAATAAGGACAAGTGGGAATTTATAACCAAGGAGAAGGCTGGAGTCAGTGGATGAAAAATGCCTAAGAGGAAACATCAAGGATAAGGAATGTCTGGCTAAACTGACTCAACAGGGTTTTGCTGAAGGCAGGCCATGGTGGAAAGATGCTGAGAATGGTCAGATACCAAAGATGGGGATTTTCCCTAAACTGACTTAGGATTCTTGCTCAAACTGGATTCTGCAAGGACAGAGAGGGAAGCCCAAGGTCAGACCTAGTCAGAGAAGACTCAGGATACTGACTTAAGTTTTGGTCAAAGGAAGGAGTCTTTGTCACTAGATAGATGTATACCCTGTCACCCAGCAATGTCACTCTTTGTATATTCGCAACTGAAATCAATGCTTACATCCATGGTAGCTTCATTCATAATAGCCCCAAACTGGAAATAGTCCAAATGTTCATCAAGAACAGGTGGTAAGTAAATTGCAGTATATTTTTACAATTCAATGCAATGGAAAAAGAACATATTACTGCTATATTCAACAACTTGGCTGAATCTCTTATAGAAAACGTTATGTCACAGTAACCAAATGCAAGAGTATATATGGCATATTTCTGTTTATATGAAGTTCAAAAACAGGCAAAATTAACCTATGTGGCAATAGAAGTCAGAACAGCGATTATCTTTTGGGGGGATTGACTGGAAGGGAATGCAAAGGAATCTTCCAGAATGCTGGAAATATTCTTTGGTGAAAGCTTGTCCCTTAGGGTGCTAACTCCCTGCACCTCTGGTTTGTGTTATTTGGCCCATTTGGGCTGCCTCTGACAAAGCCAGATCCCAGTGCCATGGTGCAGTGCTTTATCTGAGCCAAAGCCTCCGCACATCCATTTCAAGCCAGACTTGGGCACGGGAGAGAATAGAGGAGCTGCCCACACAATCTGCACAGTGAAGGCCATGCTAAACTAGGCCCTCTTCCTGGGGAAAGCTAAGAAGAAACACTGGTTTTAGGAGATGTGTGAATTTTAGCAGCAGCCAAGACTCTCCATTGAGCAAGCAGCCAAGACCCAACTTGCAGGGAATGCCAAGCAAATTTGGAGAGCACTTAAACTGGGTCTGTCACACCAGATGACCCTTGTCACAGGGAAATGCAGCAGCTGCAGCCAACAAGGGCAAGACAACTAAAGACCCCACTCAGGGATGAAAGGTGGGATTACCCCAACAAGAGAACAAACAATACAGATCAGCCAAAATGCTGAGTAAAAGTGAGGGAAATAGGTGATAAAGGAGGGAGATTATAAATGTCTTGAGATCAGCTGTAGCAGCAGGCATTGCAATTTATTTCAATAACCCTCTTGCCTCATGCATTTGAGCAGATTGCAATTGACCACCACCTTGAAGGAGATTCTGTAAATGATTAAACTTGTACCTTCTCTCAGGGAAAAAGTGAGACAGCTTGTGCTCACACACAGAGAAATGCAAATCCTACATTATAATACTGGAGCTAGATATCATGAAAGTACAAGAGTGAATCTGAGAAGCTCAAAGAGTGAAGAGAGTGAACTATATCAGACTCTTCTTATTGAACCTCCTCAGACTTGCTTGGTTCCATCTGTCTACTGGGCACTCAGTCACTTGCTCCACCTCAGTCACTATCCACTCCTTGCAGGTCCAAGCAGTTCCACTGCCTGAGGTCAAGGTAGAACCTCTTGTAACCCCTGGCTCCTCACATACCACAAGGCATGGAGGTCTCTCTTTCTAAGCAATGACTGAAAGGGCTGGATGACACAGCCAGAAAGTCTAGGGGGAGATGATCACCTGTAGAAGATAAGAAGGAGCCAAACAGTTTTCCTTCCTCTCTCCAAAGGGCTGCTCCAAGGCATGGTTTCTTTGCACAGCCCCTCAGGAGACATCCCACACAGGAAGGCAAGGGCGCCTGTGGGCTGGCCTGCTGGGTCTCTCCATTGCATGGCTTAGTAATGTTCCTCCTTCAGTAATGATTCCCAGCCCCACCTGACTCATTTCCCCATTCCCTCATTCTCACTGCTCTGGGATTAAACTCTCAAACTCTTAGCACATATGCCTGCCTTAGGCTCTGTTTTTCAGGGAACCCAGGCACATACATTTGGAGTCTGAGATAACTTGAGATAACTTGGCATCTAAATTTTTAAATTTTGTATGAATAATAAATGTATACATATTTTGATATAAAAGCATATTTTGGATCATCTGGACAACCACATTATAATTGAGTATTTCCACTCTATTTCAGTGTTTCTCTTTTAATTGCTTAAGATTATGCTAGCAAAAAGTACTGATTTAATTTTTATGAAAAGGCACAGACAAGATGAAATTGATGCTTACCACCATCTGAAGACAAAATGAAGTGATGGATGTAGAGATATTTCAAGTATTTCAATACAAGAAAATGGTGGGCCAATTTGAGGTTCCACCTGAGGTTTGGCAAATGGAAAGAATATATACAGTTGCTGACAGTCGTAATTCATGTTCCAAGGGACATTTCATTTCGCCAAAATAATTTAATGTTGTTAATTGGAATTATATTGACTGGTAGGAGCTATGGAATAGAGAAAGCAGAGGTCTGATGAGGAACTTGAAGGAGTATGCTTTGTAAAGTAAGATATACATTTTATCTTTACTCTCCATTATAAAATATTCAATAATATCTACATCACTTGCTAATGCTTTTGGTACAAATGGATATGGAATATAATTGAATATTTTCTTATTTAAGGGGAGCATGAAGAGGTGTTGAGGTTATGTCAAGGTAAACAAAACCACCATTGTGGTAAAGACCACCATGAGGGATAACTAGATATATGGTTTACAAGATGTTTATTGAATACACAGAACAGTCTAGATGTTCCTAGGCAGGAGGGGGTTGCGGTGACTTTGGGTGGGTTGGTGTCCATGGCTGGGTAAACATTTATTTATTTATTTATTTATTTATTTATTATAATTTAAGTTCTAGGGTACAGGTGCATAACATGCAGGTTTGTTACATATGTATACTTGTGCCATGTTGGTGTGCTGCACCCATCAACTCGTCAGCACCCATCAATTCATCATTTATATCAGGTATAACTCCTAGTGCAATCCCTCCCCCCTTCCCCCTCCCCATGATAGGCCCCGATGTGTGATGTTCCCCTTCCCGAGTCCAAGTGATTTCATTGTTCAGTTCCCACGTATGAGTGAGAACATGCGGTGTTTACATTTCTAAGAAGTAAACAAACCTATCAATGGCCAAGCTGCTTGTCACCTGTGAAGACTTCCATGGAACCGGATGTGGGCTCCCCCACCCTTACCCCAGCATCTGGCACACCTGAAGGCAAATTGAAATATTTACAAGTACACAATTTGAGACTAAGATATTGTTATCATTCTCCTATTGAAGACAAAAGCAATAGTAAAACACAAAGACCTGTGATAAACCCCCTCTGATAAGTTGGAAATGTGTGTCTTTATTTTCATATCTACATACATATATGTATATATATAATGGTAAAGAAAGACACCTTCATAACCCACATTTTCCAAAGAGAGAAATCACAGGGAGATGTACAGCAATGGGGCCATTTAAGAGTTCTGTGTTCATCCTGATTCTTCACCTTCTAGAAGGGGCCCTGAGTAATTCACTCATTCAGCTGAACAACAATGGCTATGAAGGCATTGTCATTGCAATCGACCCCAATGTGCCAGAAGATGAAACACTCATTCAACAAATAAAAGTAAGTTCTTAGTAATTATCCATGCTTTTTAAAACATAGCATAATGTTGTGACAGAGAGAACATGAGTGCCCTATTCCAGCTGCACGACACTGGCATGTATTTTTGTGTCTAAGTCTCAGTTTCTTCATCTGTAAAATGGAAATAAGTTAACCATTAGGATTCTTGTGTCAGATAAGATAATAAATGCAATTCACATAATTCAGGGTGATACATTGTTGGCAATTGATAACTGATAAATTGATATGTACTGCTGTGGATTATGTCACTGAAAATTTAGTTCTATAGTACGGCAGGGTCAGCTACATTTGACAGATACTGTGAGATGCACAGACCCTTTGCCTGATTTTACCCTTGGCACGTATCAGACTCTCCGTTTATTCTCCTAATTGGAACCCCCTTCCCTGTGATCCTAAAAGGAGCCCAAGATGCAAATCTCTGATGTAAGAACAACACTGACCCTCTGATGGGAGAAAACCTTGCATTTTATCAGCCCCAATTCAAGGGATCCTTTCAAGGATTTCTTGCTACCTCTTACATAGCAGAAGGGAAAGGAAGAAGGCTTCCTGTCCTGGCAGGGGCATCTATACCATTGAAGAAGGTCTTGTACAACAACAAACAGCTAAAACTAAGAGGGAAATGCTTTATGAAAGACCACCCTGGAATCTGGTTGTAGCACATCCAGAGGCAGTGCTGTACTAGTAAGAGGACTAGTCTGTAAAATGGGAATAATAATAATAAATATCTCTCTTATTGGATTTTGTGAGGATCAAAGTTTAAAATGCATGCACATAAAGGGAAGCTGGGTGGAGTATGTAAGAATATGGTGTAATATTTTGCATGTCTTCTGTTAATCTAAATTTATTCCAGAACTTTAAAAAATAACTTTAAAAATGCATGCATTAGTGCCTGGTACATAGTAAGAGCTCATAAATAAATGGTGGATATAGTCATCAGCTCTCTCTAGATGGAAAACCAGAGGGATTTCCCCCAGAGATCCATTGCTCTAAGCAGAAGCAAATACAGAAAGATAATGTTTGGAAAGAAAACCATCTCTACCTGCCGGGAGTGTGTGGTTAGAGAATTGGAGCAGTAGGGGATGGGGAACAGAGTGGAGGGTGTCATTCACCATAAAGTTTACCTACTTAACCCAAAGAGAATCAGGCTGTCTGTAATAAAAGGGAGATTCAGACCTCTTGAATCTCTCAGTCATCTCAAATGTTGAGTGAGTTTTTGATTGTTTCTGAATTTGGAAGTGGCATCAGCAAACGTGTGACCAGTGTGTTTCGGTCTCTGGCTAGACAGTGGGGTTCAGCAATATGCCAGAAGGAGAATGTAGATGCCATATTCATCTTCAATGACCCTAGTGATTTGTATCTACAGTATATAGTGCTTAGAGCTTTCAAAGTGCTTCCACTTCATTGTCCTTGGAGGTTTTCCTCCTGAGATGTGTACTTCTCACTACAATTATTAAATTGGCTTTCTAGTATGGATCCTGAAGTTGGGGGTAAGATAAGTTGGCTTCCATTATTTCCTTCTCTGTAACAAGAACACTTAAGTGAATAGAATGCTCAGAGTCCCTAACTCCCTCCTATTCCATGTCCCAGATCTGCAGAGTTGAGGGACCTCATCGAGGGCTTAGCCACCTTTCCCGACCATTCCTCCCTCTGCTCCAACAACCTTCTTGCTGATGAGAGACTCTCCCCTGGTGCCCCTGTTGGGACAGAAGCCTCTAAGTCAGCCTTTAAAATACTTGCTTCAGCAGGACAGTCCCCAGATTTCCCTACCTACAAGAGCAGTTGATGGCTCTGCACCACTTCCATCCACTGCATTCTTGCTAATATTAGTAGGGTGAGTACACGTCACAAGCTGAGGAAGGGAGAGTCAGAGAGAAACTCTCTCTCCCCCTGTCAAATATACATACACACGCACACACACGTTTGCACACACACATGCCCATGCACACACGCAGACATACACGCGGGCATGCATACACACACACGAGAAGGTACACAATAGGGTTATTTTGGAGTCTCTGCAATGCACAGGACCCCACGCACTGCCTGTCTTGGCACTTCTATACCAGTTTGTCACTTACCAAATCCACTTTATTTATCCATTCATTTGTTTATTCATTCAACAAATATTTACAGAGCATCTAAATTATGTCAGGTACTCGAAGTCCAGTGGTCAATATACTGTCCCTGTCCTGAAGGAATTTCTAGCCCATCCTATAAACTGTCACCCCCAACCTTCTCTCAGCCTGAGAGTCTACGTGTGTATTAGGATGTGAGGTCATTTTCTGAAAATCTGGAACAGATGCCAAAACAAAGATCCCTTAGTATTGTTTCTATTACAATGTGGAAGACAAGAGCATTCCATGTTACTCATTCTTCCTGGGAGACACTGGAAATTCCCATTTCACAAGTCAAATGGTAATATAATACTCTAATATATGAAGTTTTATACCTACTTTTCAAGTTTTTGGTGATCTTGGCTCATTTTTTAATTTTATTTTTTAAAGTGACATAATATTAAACTCTCCTAGTGAGTGTTAAAAATCCAGGAGTTTTAGAAGAAAAAAATGTAAATCATTAAGAACACTTAAAAAAATAGAGGCAACCATTATTATCACTATTTGAAAGGGAGAAACTGAAGCTCAGAGAGGTAAAATAAGTTCCTCAAGTTGACCTCTTAGGAAGAGGCACAGCAGGATTTCCCCTTGCGCTAATACCCAAGTCCTGCTTCCCCATAAAATGATGAAGTGTTTCCGCTCGGAAGACAACCCCCACTAGGCAATGGAGTCTGGTCACTCTGGTCTGTTCCCACAAGGACTTTGCTTCTGCAATGACCCCTTTTTCTCTTACATTTTTGGTTTTTTTCCCATTAGCATAGAAATATTGTATAATAGTTCCCATTAAAACAAACAAAACTGTCTTGTCCTGAAGTCCACTTCCAGCTACTGCCTATTTCTCCCTTCCCTTTTAGTTCACAGAAAAACTTCTGAACCTGTTGTTGTCTGTATTCACTGTCTCCACTGCCTCACCTCCCACTTTCTCGAATCCACTCTATGGAGCTGCTGTCTTTATTCTGCCACAAGGGCTCACCATGCTGCCAAGTCCAGCAATCAGTTCTTAGTCCTCATATGAAGTGATGGCTCAGCAGTGCTTGACACTGATGATCACACCCTCCTCCCTACAACACTCTCATCCCACAGCTCCTTACTTCCTCTGCAGGCACTGGCTGCCCTTCTGAGGCCCCTGTACTGGCTCCTCCTCTTCCTACCTCTGAATGCTGGGGTCCCCCACATTCACTAGGCTCAGTCTTCAGCCTCTTCTTTCCTGTCTATGCTCACTTTCGAAGCAAATGGTTTTCAGTCCTAACAGACATACTGCCCCCTTTCTGTAACAGTATCTTCTATCACTCTCCCTGCTCTCTTGTCATAACGTGTCTCAGGGAATCTGCAGACACATTTATAATTTAACACTGTAGCTATTTCATTTTAGAGAAGTAAAATTAGGTGTAATTTGAAAGTATATAATTATGCTATTTTCTTATATCTAACTCTTAGTACCACGCTGTACAAAAAATAAATACTTCTACAGCCCTTGGCAAAGTTTAAGAAAAAGAAAAATAAATAAATAAACAAATACTACCATAACATTTAGTATTACATTTAATTTGACTTAGTATATAATCCCAAAATGATTACAAGAGTCAGCAGGTGTTAAAATCATATTCACTTTTTCTCTTCATTACTACTTGCTGTGAGACCTTGAGAATTGTACTAAGTCTCAGTTTCACCCTCAAAGATTTATTGATCCTCAAAGAAGCGAGTGAAATGAAATGCGTAGCTAACATTCTATACTTGCTTGTGCGAAGTAAACATTGTTCCTAGCACATCACATGTTTCACTTTGTTCCTCACCACGACCTTATCAGCCAGTTACTATAATATAATATTCCATTTCGTAAATGGGAAAACTGAGGCTCAGAATTAGAAATTGCCGAATGTCCCACAAAAAGTGGTGCAGCCAGGATTAGAGTCTGTCTCTAGAGTCTACATTGCTAGTGATTTTTCGATGACACAGGGTATATGGCAGATGCTCACAAAGCTTAGCTATTATTATTAAAATGTGTTTCTACATTTCTTCTTCCCATCCTAACAAATAACTAGTTTTTGAAAATGTGAAATTCCGATGTGAATTTGAATGACTGATAATTTAATTTATTTTCAGTCAATTGTTATGTATGTTTTTTTTTTCTTCCCAGGACATGGTGACCCAGGCATCTCCATACCTGTTTGAAGCCACAGAAAAACGATTTTATTTCAAAAATGTTGCCATTTTGATTCCGGAAACATGGAAGACAAAAGCTGACTATGTGAGACCAAAACTCGAGACCTACAAAAATGTGAGCATATCAAGTTCTTCTTTAAAATTCCATTTCCTCCTGTAACCCAGATTTTTTAAAATCAAAATGCTCTAAAATCAAACGTGATTGTTTAAAACTTACTCCAGCACGAATATGGAGTTTGCTGAAACTTTGTGATGATAAAAACTGTTTCTTAAATTTCAGGCTGATGTTCTGGTTGCTGAGTCTACTCCTCCAGATGATGATGAACCCTACACTGAGCACATAGGCAAGTGTGGAGACAAGGGTGAAAGGATCCACCTCACTCCTAATTTCATAGCAGGAAAAAAGTTAAATGAATATGGACCACAAGGTATGAACTATTCTACCATACTTCTCATACGATTTAACTATTTTATGTTCAAAGTGTATAAACACTAGCATTATCTTTGGGAGTAAGCGCGTATAAGCCAAATTATTAGAGTTTAAAACATCATCGCATTTTTCACTTGAAATGGAACATGCATTTCACTTAGAATTTCTAGCATTTCTCAGCTATGAATTTAATTTACTTTAGATACATGTATAAATATAGTATTTTGAATTTTCATAAATTATTGTAGCATCATACTATAACTGTAAAAGAATTTATTTTGTATTATTAAGTTTCTATGGATATGTAAGAAGACAACGGAATTAAATCTTCTGTCTGCGATTCATATGATAGCCACGAGATGGCGTATATGTGCAGTGTTCTCAGACGTGCAAGCAAATTATGAATGAATCTTGTTACATTGTGGATTCTTCTTTAGGAGACCGAGGCGGGCGGATCACGAGGTCAGGAAATCAAGACCATCCTGGCTAACACAGTGAAACCCCGTCTCTACTAAAAAATACAAAAAAATTAGCCGGACGTGGTGGCGGACGCCTGTAGTCCCAGTTAACTTGGGAGGCTGAGGCAGCAGAATGGCGTGAACCCGGGAGGCGGAGGTTGCAGTGAGCCGAGATTGCGCCACTGCACTCCAGTCTGGGTGACAGAGCGAGACACCGTCTCAAAAAAAAAAAAAAAAAAAAAAAGTGGATTCTCATTCATTAGGTGTGGAGTGGGACTCAAGAATCTGCATTTTTAACAAGCTCAGAGGAGATGTTGATTCTAGTTGTCTGTGGCTCACACTTTGAGTAGCAGACAGAATACCTTTGCAATTCAGCTCTCAAAAACATGTAACTAAAGAAAGAACTCCAATGATAAACAAACTTTATCATTTATATATGAGGTATACATAATAATTATTGGAGGAAGTATTAAGTAATGACGTATATATAAACTGTACTTTTCAAGTATAATCAAATGTGATTCATTACTAAATAACTAGCATTAGATTTCTTTATCTCAAAAAAGATTTGGATCCCCTAGAACCAGCTTGATTTTCTTTTTTTAAACACATAAGGCAGAGAAAACAAGCAAACAAAAGAACACTATCCAAGCCCCATTCACTCCCAAATACACTACAGCGCTTAAAGACCTGATCAAGAGGATGTGTCAAGCGTACCTCTCTGTTGTTCTACAACACATTTCACCTCCATAACAGAACAGAACATTCTCAATGTATGGCTCAACAAATAAGTGTTGAATTGATTGACCTAACTGCCCCATCCCACTCCTGAGCCCACTCCAGCCATCGTGATCATATATATAACCATTCCTTTATAATGTCTCCTTTCTGTACTGTGACTCCACTCCAATTCTCTCACAATCTTCCTTTAAAGAGACCACAAACACCTACAAAATAAAGTCCCAATCCTTAGTGTGGGATACTAGAGTTTCCACACAATGCCCCACGTCACATAACCATCCAAATTCAGCCTTCCTTGAATTTACATTTCAGAAAAACTGAGCTGTACATAAGTCATTAAGATTTCATACAAGTTTAACAAATATCACTGAATGCCTGCTAAGTTCTAGACACTATGTGCCCAGATAGGACAATGAAGAAGTCATATTGTCGATCCTCATGGAGACAATTTTCTATTGCGGGAGACTGGCAATTAAGTAGCAATGACTATTTATCATTGTAAGTTCCTAACAGGAGATAGTGAAATGCAAATGGGGAGTACTGGGCCTAGGATGAGGATGTCAGGGCAGGCTTCTAGGCACATAGAAGCTTGATTTTCAAAGAAGAATAGGGGTTATCCAGGCAAAGATAGGAAGGAAGTATTCCAAGCTAAGGAAACACAGGTAAAAAAGACCAGAGTTGAACAAGAGCATGATGTGACCTAGGAAAAAAGGAGTTCAGGAACTCATCCTAATTCTAGAATTTTGGAAGTGAGTGGAGAACAGCAAGAAACAAGGTTGCAGAGAAGAGCAGGCCTGAGGCATCAGGGACCTTGTACACCATGTTGAGAAGTTAGACTTTCCCTGAAGGATGGAGACATGGAAGCCAATCTGGTGACTATTGCAGCAATTCAGGAGTAAGTGGCAATGGGCCTGGAAAGGTGAAAATGAATAAAACAGACAGAGATGGAGTAAGCAGACCTTGAGGTTTGATGAGATAGGAGCCATGAGGAAGAAGAATTGGTTGAGGATGTTGCCCTGGCTGCTGTGGGAATGCCTGGGCTCCCATAGCCACCTTTGTTGACCTGTGTCATCATGCCTGCACCACCAGGCATTTTAGCTTCTAATCACACATGCCCTCCACTATACCAGGAGCTATGTGAGGACAGGGCAGCTGTTTCTCTGTATCTGAATGGCTGCTTGGCACTTACGAGGTGCCTGATTAACATTTGATAAGCCAAAATAAGTATTTATATTTCAAGAAAATGTACAGCTATGATATTAGATCTAAAGAAATCAAGTCTTTCATTTAAAAAATTAACACAGCAAAGCATAAATATTCCAAAACATTGCTTTCTCCTAGTCTGAGAAGGTAATTTTGCCATTCTTATTGTAATCAGTTTTTTAAAATACTTTCTCACAGCTAGGGCATTTGTCCATGAGTGGGCTCATCTACGATGGGGAGTATTTGATGAGTACAATAATGATGAGAAATTCTACTTATCCAATGGAAGAATCCAAGCAGTAAGGTATGTATATTTTTATTTAACTTGTTCCAAACTATTTTATTTATTTATTTATTTATTTTTTTGAGATGGAGTCTCACTCTGTCGCCCAGGCTGGAGTGCAGTGGCGCAATCTTGGCTCACTGCAAGCTCCGCCTCCCGGGTTTACGCCATTCTCCTGCCTCAGCCTCCCAAGTAGCTGGGACTACAGGCGCCCGCCATCTCACCGGGCTAGTTTTTTGTACTTTTTTTTTTTTTTAGTAGAGACGGGGTTTCACCGTGTAGGCCAGGATGGTCTCGATCTCCTGACCTCGTGATCCACCCGTCTCGGCCTCCCAAAGTGCTGGGATTACAGGCTTGAACCACCCCGCCCGGCCCCAAACTATTTTAAATTGCAACCTTTTTTTTCTTGAATTGATTACTTTAAAAAATGCGTGTCCTGTCTTATTTTCTAATTCAAATTCATTCTTAGTGCCTTCTTTTTCAGAGTTCCACAAAACCACTGTTTGGTTACTTTACAAGTGTTTCAGTTCATTGAATTCTTCACTCTGCAGCTAGAAATCATTTGCCTCCTTTTTTTTTTTTTTTAACTGTACCAACTATACAAAATCTACAGGTGCTGTGTTCAGTGTCTCCATCATCCCATACCAGCACCAGTGACATAAACAGAGCTAATGAGGCTCTTCAGTGCCTTGAGAGCAGAATAATATCTTTTTTTTTTTTTTTTTTTTTGAGAAAGGGTGTTGCTCTGTCACCCAGGCTGGAGTGTAGTGATGCAATCACAGCTCACCCCAGCTTCAACCTCCGAGCTCAAGCAATCCTCCCGCCTAAGCCTCCTGAGTAGCTGGGACTACAGGCACACATTCACATCAGACTAATTTTTATATTTTCCATAGAGATGGAGTCTCACCATGTTGCCCAGGCTGGTCTTAAGTTTTTGTACAGACAGGGTGTCCTTATGCTGCCCAGGCTGGTGTTGAACTCCTGGGCTCAACAGATCTTCCCACTTCAGCCTGTCAAAGTGCTGGGATTATTTCTGCCATCACGGTAGTGTGAGCCACCATGCCCACCCAGCCTAGAATGGTATCTGTGTGGACTTTGTCAGTATGAATGGGCTTGGGAGGGACTGTGAAACGTATCTGAAAAACAGTTTGAATATCAAAGCAAAACAGAAACTCCTCCCAGTTTGAATTAAACCTTGCGCGATGTCAGTAGAAATCAAGCACAACCCTTGGAAAGAACACTTGGTTGCCGTGAATTTATGGGCTAATTCTTGCAACCAGCAGTCTCAGTGCACAAAAGCTGCTTTAGTGCAAACAGAAGTGATAGGGAACGTCCCAATGTATTTTAAAGAGTTAGTATAACTCAGACACTAAAACCTGACAAATGGAATGAAAAAAATTCTGTAGCTACAGCCTCTCTAAAAAGATAGAGGCGAAGATTTCCAATAAAAGGATAGCAAATTACATCTGGCAAAATTAAGGGAATAACAAACACATTAAAACCAAGTAAGAATGTGTTCCAGAAATCCAAAAATGTTGTAATAGTAAGTAATGAATATAGTATATGAAGAAAAGAAGAAAATAAATGATTGTTTCAATAGATTCTCAAAAGAAACTTGATAAAATGCATATTTATTCCTGCATTTAAGAACAATACCCTCTTTTTAAGTAGAAGTTGGTACAGCGTCCTCTCCATGTCTGCTTCCAGTCTTGCTTGCCTGATAGCCCTTTAAGAAGATGCACTCAGCTTTGATTCCTGTCTCCGCCTAGTACAATTTTTTCAAAAGGGGCTCAGAACTCAGTTCTGGCTTCCATTTATCCCACAAGACCATTACTGCTCTTTACTTTTCCCTTTCTTTATCACAGTCAGACTCTGTACACTTGGTCCATTTCCATTATATTATGCCTCAGTGTTGGATCTCTTCAGGCATAAAGAGGCACCAAGTGGGCTGGGCACAGTGGCTCACATCTGTAATCCCAGCACTTTGGGAGGCCCAGGCAGGATCGCCTGAGGTCAGGAGTTCGAAACCAGCCTGGCCAACATGGCAAAACTCTGTCTCTACTAAAAATACAAAAAAACTGGCCAGGTGTGGTGGCACACACCTATAATCCCAGCTACTCAGGAGGCTGAGGCAGGAGAATTGGTTGAACCCGGGAGGCGGAGGTTGCAGTGAGCCAAGATGACGCCACTGTACTCCAGCCTGGGACACAGAGCAAGACTCCACCATAAAAAAAAGAGAGAGAGAGAGAGACAGTGAGAGAGAGACACCAAGTGCACTGCTGCCTCCTAGAGCCATGCACAGTCTTCCTGATGCCTTCAGCCTATACATGCTGCACTGCATGGACCATAGCCCAGAGGAGCTTCTCTGATGCAATCATGTTGCTTTGACTTTTCTTTTTTTTTTTTTTTTTTTTTTTTTGAGACGGAGTCTTGCTCTGTCACCCAAGCTGGAGTGCACTGGCCAGATCTCAGCTCACTGCAAGCTCCGCCTCCTGGGTTCACGCCATTCTCCTGCCTCAGCCTCCCGAGTAGCTGGGACTACAGGCGCCCGCCACCTCGCCCGGCTAGTTTTTTGTATTTTTTAGTAGAGATGGGGTTTCACCGTATTAGCCAGGATGGTCTCGATCTCCTGACCTTGTGATCCGCCCACCTCGGCCTCCCAAAGTGCTGGGATTACAGGCTTGAGCCACCGCGCCCGGCCTGCTTTGACTTTTCAAACGCAATGGGCACCATTCCAAACCTGATATCTCTTTCCCAGTTCTCTTTCCTATGCTTCCAGCCAGTTAGACACTGTATATTGCCTTGGCAGACAGGGTGATTAGTATTATTTCTTTCCAGAGATATTCTAGAAACGAGTACATATACAACACGTTTTTCTTTCCACGGATAAGACATGATCACCATGTCCTCTTTAAACCTTTTAATTTTAATATATTAATAATACGTATTGTTCATTATCTTCCAAATGTTTAAATTATTTGTAAGGCTTAGAAGCAATCACACAAATGACAGCACTGCCCAGGACAGGAGGTTACTTCATTCATATGATACAGAACATCTGTTTAGAGCCAACAATCTACCTCATATTTAATAGGGAAACACTAGAGACACTGCCAGGACTAAGAATGGCCACTGTTATCACAATTATTCAACCTTGCTTAGGAAACTGTGTCCAACGTAACAAAACCGGGGAGGTAAAAAGATGGAAAGGCTGTAATCCCAGCATTTTGGGAGGCCGAGGCGGGCGGATCACAAGGTCAGGAGATCAAGACCACGGTGAAACTCCGTCTCTACTAAAAATACAAAAAATTAGCCGAGTGCGGTGGCGGGCGCCTATAGTCCCAGCTACTCAGGAGGCTGAGGCAGGAGAATGGCGTGAACCCGGGAGGCAGAGCTTGCAGTGAGCCAAGATCGCGCCACTGCACTCCAGCCTGGGCGACAGAGCAAGACTCCGTCTCAAAAAAAAAAAAAAAGACAGAAAGGAAGAGAGAAAATCACTGTTACACAGATGATCTGTGATCCACTTAGAAAACACAAGGAAATAAATTGAAATTAAAATTGACAAGGGAAGCCAATAAGGTGACCAGGTACAAAATAAATATTCAAATTACTTTTCCATATGTTAGCAATAACCAGTTCAAAAATATAATACTCCAAGACAGCAATGAAAGGTATAATAAAAGTAGAAACAATGCTAAAAAATGTGGAAGACATATTTAAAGAAAACTATAAAATCCTTCTCAAGGGGTTAAAAGAAAACCAAGATAAATTGAGAGACATTCAATTCATGGAAGACATAAACAAATTTCATATATAGGTTTTATGAAATTCTAGTCAAAAGTACATCAATTTTTACCTCATTAAAAAAATCCAGGAGTTCGTTTAGTAGATAGTAGCTAAGATCATTTTGGGGAAAAGATGTCCTTATTTCTTGGATCATGAGAGGAAAATCACAGGAAGGCAATCTGTCAGAAACTGAGCATAGACTCTGACCCTTTGAAATGACGACATCACCTAAACATCTAACCTTCCTATATTTTCAGATGTTCAGTAGGTATTACTGGTAGAAATTACTGGTAGTAATGAGAGATGTAAATTTGACAAGGATGAGGTTCATGTATTATCTAGTAAGTTACTGTCAGTGGGATGAAAGCTCTCACAGATGGTTGTTAGAGGCCTAAATTCATAAAGGGGATTCTTACTTTTCAAATTTTAAATATGCTATAAAACTACATTAATTAAAATAATGTGGGCCGGGGCACAGTGGCTCACCACACCTGTAATTCCAGCACTTTAGGAGGCCGAGGCAGGCGGATCAGGAGTCAGGAGATCAAGACCTTCCTGGCTAACACGGTGAAACCCCATCTCTACTAAAAACACAAAAAATTAGCCAGGCGTGGTGACGGGCGCCTGTAGTCCCAGCTACTCAGGGGGCTGAGGCAGGAGAATGGCGTGAACTTGGGAGGTGGAGCTTGCAGTGAGCCGAGATCACGCCACTGCACGCCAGCCTGGGCAACAGAGCGAGACTCTGTCTCAAGAAAAAAAAAAAAGAAACAATGTGGGTAGATATTTACACTTACACATATAATTTAGTTATTATAGGTAGAATTACAAATCTGAAGAAAGGTAGGCTTTCTTGAGATAGACATTTTTTTAACTATGTGGGGAAAATATTAAGACTCTTTTCCAATTGGATGAACTCTTTAAAGATAAAAAGCAAATTATTAATGAAAACTAGAAGAATGTTAATAAGTATCAAATCCCTAGATAGCAAAACTCTTTCAATGCATTCAATCATTGAAAAATATAACTAAGAGAATAATAAATGTGGCTACATAGAAATTAAAAATTTTGTTGCACACAAACCAAACATTAAATAAAAAGGAAAAACAGAAAAAGATATTTGCAAAAATAAAAAAGAAAGCCTTTAGAAGCTTAGTATTGTAATACATAAAGAGCTTTTGAAAAATCAGTAAAACAGTAACATCCAAATAGAAAAACAGACCAAGGAGAAGGGTAGATAATTTACAAAAGAAGAAATTAAAATGCCCAGGAGTTTGAGACCAGCCTTGGCAACACGGTGAAACCCTTTCTCTACAAAAAATAAAAATTGGCCTGGCATGGTGGCACGTGCCTGTGATCCTGGCTACTGGAGAGGCTGAGGTGGAAGGATCACCTGAGTCTGGGGGTGAGGTTGAAGCTGCAGTGAGCCATGATCACACCACTACATTCTAACCTGGGCAACAAGAGTGAGACCCTGTCTCAAGAAAAAGAAAATTAAAGAAATGAAATAATACTAGTAATGAGAGATGTAAATTTGACAAGGATGAGGTTCATGTATTATCTAGTAAGTTACTGTCGGTGGGATGAAAACTCTCACAGATGGTTGTTAGAGGCATAAATTCATGTAACTTTTCTGGAAAGCAATTTGGGTGACACATATTAAATTTAAAAATTTATTGATCCTGTGATTTCATGTTTAAAAATGCATTTCATGTTTAAAAATGCATTGTAAGGACATGATAGAGAAGCTGTATCAACAGGCTTTAAAATGTTCAAACTTTTGGATCTAGTAATTACTCAGGGAATCAATCACAGGGCAAACTTGGAAATACAGTCAAAATTGGATATGAAATTTTGTTTATTCATTGATGTTTTATTTATAGTACTGACAAATTGGGAGGGGAAACTAAGTTCAACAAGTTAGTCTGAATACATGTGATGGTATTAAACGATATAAAATTATTAAGATCACATTTTGAAATTTTTTTTTTTTTTGAGGCAGTCTCAACTGTGTCTCCCAGGCCGGAGTGCAGTGGTGCGATCTCAGCTCACTGCAACCTCTGCGTTCCAGGTTCAAGTGATTGTCGTGCCTTAGCTTCCCAAGTAGCTGGGATGACAGGTGCACACCACCCTGCCCAGCTAATTTTTATTGTATTTCTGGTAGAGTTGGGTTTCACCACATTGCCCAGGCTGGTCTCAAATTCCTGGCCTCAAGCAATCCACCCGCCTCAGCCTCCCGAAGTGCTGGGATTATAGGTATGAGTCACCGCATCCAGCCACATTTTGAAAAATATTAAATAATATATAAATATATAAATAATAATATTAAAAAGTTAAATATGCTAAGATTTTTTAAAGCAGGAAACAAAGCTATATGTGCAGTGTTATGTTAATATATACATATTCAACATGGTAACAGTAGCTCATTTCTGATGGTGAGACATGTTTTTTTCTTTTCTTCATGCTTTTTGCCATTTTCCAAATTTTCTGTAGTGCTCATGCATTGTTATATGGTTAAAAAATAAAATTAAACAATAAGATGTAGGGGGAAAGCATTCCAACTGTAATAGCAACAAAACTCATAAATACCTAATGCATGGAAACATTTAAAATACCTGTGAACATACCAGAACTCCGCAAAAGTCGTATGCAATAAACTAATTAGAAAACAAACAAATAAGAAATGTCAGCAAATCTTTTGTGGGAAATAAAAGAGGGCTCTTGACCTTCTAGGGATGAAGGGAATAGATTCAGAGGTGCCTGAGGACTTAAGTCTGTATTAATGCTAACAACAGCCCTAAACCAGACTTGGCTCTTCTGCTGCCTAGAAATATATTCTAATACCATTTTTGGAATCCCCCAGATACTTTCTGGCAAACAGAAATGACTCTGATGACAGTTTAACAATTTTGCTATGATGGGATGTCCTTGTTTCTTGGATCATGAGAGGAAAATCACAGAAAAGCAATCTGTCAGAAACTGAGCATAGACTCTGACCCTTTGAAATGACGACATCACCTAAACATCTAACCTTCCTATATTTTCAGATGTTCAGTAGGTATTACTGGTAAAACTGAAGTAAAGAAGTGTCAGGGAGGCAGCTGTTACAGCAAAAAATGCACATTCAATAAAGTAACAGGACTCTACGAAAAAGGATGTGAGTTTATACCCTATCCCTCACAGACCGAGAAGGCTTCTATAATGTTTGCACAACATGTTGGCTCTGTAAGTACCTTGTTTTCCCCCTTGTCCCCACCCCCCGCCCAGATTCTTTTGAATTTAGTGAGGCTTTTACTCCAAGTGCTCCAAGGCAGAATCAAAGTTTACAGAAATCATCAGTGAGCAGTGGATTATCTCTGGGACAAGCTGGGCGTGCAAGTCAAGGATAAAGTCCTATCTTCCTTCCCCTCACCCTCCTCGTGTCCACGCTTTCTTCTCCATCATCCTCCCCCAACTAGTTTTTAGTTCAAGTGCTTAGCATTACTTTAAATACTCACAAAGGCATACAAGCACACACATTCTTACTTAAATAAGGACTTTACCCAGGGGGATTAGGCAGTTCCTTTTGTTAGTTAATAAAGACATGATCAGTAGGCTCTTTTTTTTTTTTTTTGAGACGGAGTCTCCCTCTGTCACCCAGGCTGGAGTGCAGTGGCCGGATCTCAGCTCACTGCAAGCTCTGTCTCCCGGGTTCACGCCATTCTCCTGCCTCAGCCTCCCGAGCAGCTGGGACTACAGGCGCCCGTCACCTCACCCAGCTAGTTTTTTGTTTTTTTTTTTTTTTTTTTTTTTTTGAGACGGAGTCTCGCTCTGTCGCCCAGGCTGGAGTGCAGTGGCCGGATCTCAGCTCACTGCAAGCTTCGCCTCCCGGGTTTACGCCATTCTCCCGCCTCAGCCTCCCCAGTAGCTGGGACTACAGGCGCCCGCCACCTCGCCCGGCTAGTTTTTTGTATTTTTTTTAGTAGAGACGGGGCTTCACCATGTTAGCCAGGATGGTCTCGATCTCCTGACCTCGTGATCCGCCCGTCTCGGCCTCCCAAAGTGCTGGGATTACAGGCTTGAGCCACCGCACCCGGCCAACTTTTCAGAGAGTTCTTTTCAGCCTGCATGTTTGCTTTTGGTTAACTGAAATTTTCTATCTTTTTAAGAGTATTGGTTACGTTAGGGAGGTCATATATAGTTTAAATAGCTTTAAAGTTTTAAAATTCTTAATTTTTTTAATGACCAACTGGTCATAAAATGAACTTGGCCAGTTATTGATATTACTGTTAAATATATAAATCAGAAATTTTGCACAAAATGAGATTGAAGGCATCAGTTAACTGACTTCAGTGGGAAATCTCTCTTATCTTCCAGTCTCATATAAAATTACATTTTCCTTTTGGAATGGAGGTTGAAATAAATTGCAAGAGTCTGTCAATAGGAATGTAGCATAAGTTTTTAAAATGTGATGCACCATGGCTCACCAGGCCCATTGTCCTTCAATTTGGCATTGCAGTCCATTCCCGGGCCTATTCAGAAACTTCCAGGAGGAGGCCCAGATTATATATTTTAAATTAACCACAGAGTTAAATCTGATGCCTAGTCAGGTGTGGTAGCCTCTGCCTGGGGTTTACACAAAAGTTTTTCAGGTCTTCTTCCTAAAAAGTATCCATACTGATAACATAAAAACATTACCAAAACACGTGACCTGAAAAATGCACATAAAGAGAAAAATGTTGTACAACTAATGATTACTTTCTAAATTAATAGAATCCTAGATACTAGGATTTATAATTGAATGATAATATTGTAAAGTCACTGAGAGGAGGAATCATGTTACTTCTCTTTTATATACTGTGTCTTAATAAAAAATCCCCCACATGTGAGGGATATAAATACTAGCAAGTGTTATATGACATAGGAAAGGGAAAGGAACCATCATTTATTGGCTGTGTTAGTATTGACCCTAGTGCCTATATTCTCATTTATTCCTTGCATAATAACTATCACTATTTTATAGATTTAATAATTCAGGTGCAGAGAGGTTAAGGTTAGTCAAAAAACAAAGTTATATTGAGTTTTTGTTATGTGTCAGACACTAGGGCTAAATTTTGAGGAAGCAAAATTTAGTAAGCAGGTTTTTGTAATAGATGGTGTATTAATTCATTTTCACACCACTATAAACTATACCTAAGACTGAGTCATTTATAAATGAAAGAGGTTTCACTGACTCACAGTTCCACATGGCTAAGGTGGCCTCAGGAAACTTACAATCATGGTGGAAGGTGAAGGGGAAGCAAGGCACACCTTACGAGGTGGCAGGAGAGAGAGAATGCAGGGGAAACTGCCACTTACAAAATCATCAGATCCCGTGGGAACTCACTCAGTATCACAAGAACAGCATGAGGGAAACCATGTGAATAATCCAATCACCTCCCACCAGATCCCTCCCTCAACACGTGGAGATTACAAATCAAGATGAGATTTGGGTGAGGATACAGAACCAAACCATATCAGATGGATTTACAGTCCAATAAGTGCATTGCAATGTTAAAGGGGCCTTAATGAAATTTCTACAAGATACTACGAAGCTGTAAAGGGCAGAATGGAAATTCTCAGGAGGAAAAGTAGAAAATGAAGAAACATTTCGGAAGTGACTTTTTGGCTGAACATGAAGGTAGTTTACAACATAGAAGACAGAGGAGGAGCAAAGCCTTAGAGATGCCAAAGGCTAGCAAGTTTGGGAACTGACAGGCTATAGTGGGGTAAATTAAGAGACATGGAACACACAGCCAGAATGAGAATAGAGAAGGAAGCAAAGTTCCAAGTCATAGAGTTTGCCGTTGGTATATGAAGGAGCGGATTGTAATGTATGAACAATCATGAGCCAACAAAGGGTGTTAAGCAGAGGAATAAGAGGAAAGACTCTCAGGCAGCTGGGAGGTGGACCAAACAGAGAGAAAACAAGACGGAAAAGTTACATAGGAAACTGCAATCATCTGAGGGAGGGACTGTGATGGCTTGGGTGATGGATATTTCATTGGAGATGGAGAAAAGATGATGAAATGGAGAGACAGTGAAATGTATTGGTCTTGGTTACTTTTTAGGAGGGAAAAGGTAGGAAAACTTCCAGTTTCCTAATTTTGGTGATGGAGTGCAAGGTGGTGACATCAAGTTAGGAAATACATGAGGAGGAGGAGCAGATGGGAGGAAGGTGATAAGGTCAATAATGAACATGAGGAGTTTGAGGAGCATGTGAGACCTCCAAGTGGATTTTGGAGAGAGCTGGAAGATTGGGAGTTGAAGGTTGGAATATAGTGTGTTAGGAAATAGGTGGGAAGTAAGGAAATGGAGTTTGGTAGTATAAGGATGGAGAGATAAGATGGTTCCAAGAGAGGAATGCTGAAAAGGGTGCCATGGAGAGAGTAGTGATGGCTTGAAATGGTAAATTTGAGGAGTAGGAAGGAAACCAGAAAGAGGAGGTAAATGGATTGCCGAGGAGCACTAAGGGTCTAATGAGATTGAAGGCCTGGTTTAAGGTAGGAAGTCTCCATTATGACCATGATTTTCCCCAGCACTGTTTTACAGTGATTGTGCAATTGAGCCAAGGTTATGCAATAGCAGAGCAGACAGGAAAAGGACAGAGGATTAAACTATTTTAAACGTGGATTTAGAATATTTCTATCAGGCTGGGCATAGTGGCTCATGCCTGTAATCCCAGCACTGTGGGAGGCCAAAGTGGGCAGATCACTTTAGCTCAGGAGTTCAAGACCAGCCTGAGCAACATGGAAAAACCCCATCTCTACTAAAAATACAAAAATAAGCCAGGCATGGTGGCACAAACCTGTAGTCCCAACTACGCGGAAGGCTGAGGTGGGAGGCTTACTTGAGCCCAGGAGGCAAAAGCTGCAGTGAGCTAAGATTGTGCCACTGCACTCCAGCGGCTGACTAAGTGATACCTGTCTCAAAATAAAATAAAATATTTCTAACAAATTATCAAATATTTTACCATGTAGTTTACCATTATCTATATCATTTCATTGACAATTTCAGGTAGTTGAATTCTGTACAGAACAAAACCACAACAAAGAAGCTCCAAACATGCAAAATACAAAATGCAGTCTCCGAAGCACATGGGAAGTGATCCGTGATTCTGAGGACTTTAAGAAAACCACTCCTACGACAACACAGCCACCCAATCCCACCTTCTCATTGCTGCAGACTGGACAAAGAATTGTGTGTTTAGTCCTTGATAAATCTGGAAGCATGGCGGTATGTTCAATGAGTCTTGGTCTTCTGGATGCTGGTCACAGATATGCATATTCTGGACCCTGACTCGGAACTGGTTGGGAATAAACATAACCCGAGGGCCAGAATAGTTGTAACTATAACATTGTCTTCAGAAATGCCCACTTCACCTTTGTTCAACAAAGATTCAGCATATACTATCTCATTTGCCAAATTGAATTAATTTTCAATTTATGAGCCAAGATCTGATGAATTATATGAGCTTAACATTTTTAATGTTTCACTGACGATATATAAGTCTATAGGTCCACAGCCTTATGTATTACTCTGTTCTCATACTGCTATAAAGAAATACCCAAGACTGGGTAATTTATAAAGGGAAGAGTTTAATTGATGCACAGTTCCCCATGGCTGGGGAGGCCTCAGGAAATTTACAATCATGGTGGAAGGGGAAGCAGGGATGTCTTACATGGCAGCAGGAGAGACAGAGAGTGAAAGAGTGAGAGAGAGTGAGAGAGAGAGAGAGAGAGAGAGCACACAAAGTGGGAAGAATCCCTTATAAAACATCAGATCTTGTGAGAACTCACTCACTATAGCGAGAACATCATGGAAGAAACCACCTCCATGTTCCAATCACCTCCCACCAGGTCCCTCTGTTGACATGTGGGGATTATGGGGATTACAATTTGAGGTGAGATTTGGTTGAGGACACAGAGCCAAACCATATCACCTGATACAGAACTTATATAGAATTATTACTAATGCATTGAACTTTAATGATTATGTAATCTGTTTTTATCTTTTACTATTTATATACTGACCCTAAAATTCTACCCAAAGATGCTGCTAAATATAAATAAGAAATTTTTCCCCCTAGGATATGCCTCAAGTAAGCTTATGGTCATTTGCTCTACATTTATGCAACCACTTCCAAATTCCCTATTGCCTTTTCTGTTATTAGTCTTTCCATCTAAATGTAACCTGTTTTTCTTTTGCTTCTCCATTTAGACTGGTAACCGCCTCAATCGACTGAATCAAGCAGGCCAGCTTTTCCTGCTGCAGATAATTGAGCTGCGGTCCTGGGTTGGGATGGTGACATTTGACAGTGCTGCCCATGTACAAAGTGAACTCATACAGATAAACAGTGGCAGTGACAGGGACACACTCACCAAAAGTTTACCTACAGCAGCTTCAGGA
The DNA here is from genome assembly GCF_009764315.1 of Trachypithecus francoisi. Taxonomy (NCBI): domain Eukaryota; kingdom Metazoa; phylum Chordata; class Mammalia; order Primates; family Cercopithecidae; genus Trachypithecus; species Trachypithecus francoisi. The sequence continues at coordinate 48,439,955 of NW_022681457.1, forward strand.
GGGACGTCCATCTGCTCTGGGCTTCGATCGGCATTTACTGTGAGATGTGTTTTTCTATTGTAGTTTAGAATGTTTGCAATTTATGTTGCTTAACAAATTTCCATTTCCAGTGTTTTCATGCATGCCTAGGGTCCAACTGGATGAGAGAGCCAAGGTCAGAGCAATGGTTCAAATGATGCAAAGATACAAACCTCCAAAGATACGTGCATTCATGCTTTTCTGCATGCGTATCTGCATTCAAAATATTCGTGGTGTGCCTTCTACGTGCCAGGCAATGTGCTAGGCCCTAAGAATACCATGAGGGCCAAATAGACACTACCCTTCTGTCATGGAACTTACCATCTTATTGGGGGAGACACCTTAACCAAAATATAACACAAATAAGTATATATTTACAAACTGCAATGAATGCTGTGAAGGAAAGGTACACAATGATGTAAAAAAGTATCTTCTGTGGGAATAAAGAGGTCTGTGAATATGGTTAAGCTTTGAGGCAACTGAACACTCCAAACTTTAGGGCATATCAGACCTCCTTTTGGGAAAGCAAATAGTTTATTTATTGAAGCAGGAGGGCTTGGGGACTGTAACTATGATTGTATTGGGGTAATACCTAAAAATCTCTCATCTGACCATCCAATCACATCATTCCTCTACTTAGATGTCCTGTCTCCCCATTTTCAGCGAAATTAAGAAAAAATTTCTCTATCTAATGTGTAAGATCTATCATGATGCAGCCTTTATCTACCTTTCCAGGCTTAAGCACCAGGGACTCTCTGCCAGGCAGCCTGTGTTTAAGCAAACGGGATAACCTGTCCTTCAGAGCTTCCACATCTTTGCCACACTAGGTCCTCACCAGAGCACTGTCTCCTCCCTTCTTTGAACTTTTAATCACGCTCATTCTTCAAAGACCCATCTCAGACACCACCTGCTTCTTGACATCTTTCCTGATTCTTTCAACCATATAGAATTGCTTCCTAAACCCTATAACTCTTAAAAGAAATGCCCTCTTATAATATCTAGCTAGTCTGTCTTACATTCTAATTATCCATTGCAATTGAGAATAACTACTTTAGGAATACGACTTATCTTCTTACCTCCTAGACTGCTAGCACAATATCATTTATGCAGGAGGTTCTTAGTAAATAAAATTGAATTCATTGTTTGATGCACTAATAACACCTGATGTTTAGTTGCTGCAAGTATAAAATGCAATATTCCATCTTTACCTGGAGGCTCTTTAGCCACATGAAACAGAACAGGAGATTGAAAGGGGCTGGCAGGGATAAGGTCTCAGAACCTCGCAGTATCTTAGGCAAGTTTGCCCTAAGCCTGCTCGTTGGGCACATCACACTCAATAGTGCTGTTCCATTTTCCCACGTGGCAGCAGAAATCTGTAGTTTCCAGCTGACACTGCTTGATGTGGACAATGGGCTTGACCATTTCTTCAAGTGCTTCTGTCCCTCTGACCATTTTGGTCCACTTTGAAGATCAGTTCCCTGAAAGTGGTTTTTATCGCATATACAGTTAGCTACGAAACCCTTCTCCAGATGCCTGCATGCATCTGCGTTTCATTACCCTGTCACCCACCCAAGCCTTGACTAAAAGAGCAAATAAGGGAGGAAAACAGACAATGAAATCACTTGTGCTGTACGAAACTCTCGCTATGCAAGACCCTAGGGGAGATGACTAATGCCAGATGGCACGGTGGTGAAGAGAAAACTTCTGATTCTGCATTTTCCATTCAGATGAGTAAGAGAGAGAGTGGTATACCAGTGGAATTTAGGATGTCCCCTGGAGTGGAGTCTGGGTGTGGGGTGAGAGAAGCTCATGTGGCTTCAGGGTGATGAGGCAAAGGACCTTGGATGTTATACTGTCTTCAAGATCCCTGCTAGTCCTGCTGCAGGCCCTGGTCAGGTCTGCCCTGGGCTCCTTGCAGTGGTGTCTGCTGTAGCCATAGCAGTTTGGCTTGTTCTCTTTTGTTCTCTTGGCTTGCTCAGGGCCCAGTGGTCCTTCCCCACTGACTCAGTCCCACCCTGGCTCTCCCTGTTGGAGAGGAGCCCTGAGCACCACCCTGTCCTCCGTCCAGCCTCTAGCCACACTGTTCACTCCTCAACCTCTGTGGCAGGATTATCTTTCTCTCACCTGCCAACACTCAACTCAGTTGTCTTCTGTCTCCCCTTTAGGATATGTGGGAACATTTGCCTATTTTCCATGACACACGGCAGTTATGGGAAGTGAGACAAGAAAATCCAAATTGGGCCTCTCTGGCCTGCAGCTTATTAAGGCCAAAGCCATGATCACAGCTGACAGGCTTCTGGGCTCTGGGCTCCTTGACACAGCAACAGTCACAGTTCTGTTCTCTTCTAGGGAGTGAAGGCAGCCTCCTCTAATAGCTGAAACAGGGAGAGAGGTGGAAGCCTCCTTTCCCTTCAACCTTCAGAGGACACCTTCTTTTCTGAGATTCTAGGCCTTTGGAGGATGCCTTCTTTTTTTTTTTTTTTTTTTTATTATTATACTTTAGTTCTAGGGTACATGTGCATGACGTTTATATCATGTATACTCCCCAATGCAATCCCTCCCTCCTCCCCCCTCCCCATGATAGGCCCCAGTGTGTGATGTTCCCCTTCCCGAGTCCAAGTGATCTCATTGTTCAGTTCCCACCTATGAGTGAGAACATGCGGTGTTTGGTTTTCTCTTCTTGTGATAGTTTGCTAAGAATGATGGATTCCAGCTGCATCCATGTCCCTACAAAGGACGCAAACTCATCCTTTTTTATGGCTGCATAGGATGCCTTCTTATCTGAGATTCTAGGTCAGAGAGATGCTTAGGCTTGACTGCTTGTTTCCCCTATTTCTGGGTCTCTCCTTCCACTCTTTTTAGGGGAAGAGTGGACTCTTGCTTTCTTTTCTTAAATAGATAGCATTATTATTTTATCTAATTTTCCTCCCATCCTAATCTTATTCAACATTGGCAGGAGTATCCTCTCTATGCCATGTAAAAAAATAAATAAATAATCCAAATGTACCAGGAATAGTTGAGACACAGGTGTCACACAACAACTAGGAACTGAGATTAATGGAAACGAAATGTTTTGCTTTAATCAGAAAGACTGTTAAAAATATTGACAACTCATGTGACCTAGGTAATGACCAATCAAAACCAATGCCAGGCATAAATAGTTGGTATTGTCCGACTGGTGAATATCATACAAATTAAAGTCTGCCCTGGGTCTAATATCCCCCCAATATAATCCCCGTTAAATGAGGATGGTTTCTGAAGGCGTCTTGGAAGCTCTGAAAGCCTATCAAGGAGAGACCACGTGAAGGAAACTAGGAACACCTCCTTTGCTGTTTCCCCAGTGCTGTCCACCCCTAGAGTTGCCCTGCATCCCACACCATCCCTCTCTACAGCAGACTAGCCAAGGGGAAAGACAGCAGTCAAGTTCCATGAATGCTGCTGGGTTAAGATTGTATCATTTCAAGGCAGACAGATATTTGGTCATTCCCAGACACTTTGGTTTATTCCTTCTGGAATTTCTTTTCTCCTTTCCTGTAAGCAGAATTTTCATAAACACCTTGGCCACCCTGAGTCTGATAACTCATGACCTGAATTCTGTCCTTAGGTGATTAAGAAGAAATATCCAACGGATGGATCTGAAATTGTGCTGCTGACGGATGGGGAAGACAACTCTATAAGCGGGTGCTTTAACGAGGTCAAACAAAGTGGTGCCATCATCCACACAGTCGCCTTGGGGCCCTCTGCGGCTCGAGAACTAGAGGAACTGTCCAAAATGACAGGTGAGGGATGATTTGCTGAGACCCCCGGTATTGTCTCTCCTACTGGACTGTGAGCTCCAGTGAACTGGGGAGTGGGGGAAAGATGGGATGGAGAGAGAGAAGATAACCTAATTGGCCAACTAGCCACCCTTACCCCCAAATGACTATTTGAATGGACTCTGCTGATTTATTTTAAAGCTTTGGATCTAGGACTAGGGCAGTGTGGAGAAGAGAGAACTAGCACAGCACTCTAGTGAGGACTTAAGACCTTCTTCCTGAGCCAAGAACCACTCCCTTCCAGTGGCAGCTGGCCAAGAGACCCAGAGGAGACAGATGACAAGCCACTAACTACATAACACCATGGCACAAGTGCTACATTAGCAATAGAAAGTACAATAAAGCACAAATAAGGGAGCCTTTAACTTTACCTAGAGAAGAAGCGTTCAAGAAACAGGAGGAGCAGCAAGGAAGGGCAAAGAGCCTGTTAAACAAGGCAAAAGATCACTCCCAAAATAGAACACAATGCAGTTTCTCCATAAAACCTTAACGTATTGTGTGTCTAACTCTCATACACAGTCAGATGGTTAAAATAGATTCCATATGTCACCAGTTTCTTTAGCAGAGTAGGTGAACACATTTTTTTTCTTTTTTAGGGATAATATTGTGGATCTCAATTATCATACTGAGTTGCCTTCTGAGGCCACTAAAATGCCAGAGCTGTATATTCCTAGTACTATCTGTCCTAGACTGGGTTTCTTAGAAGCAGAGCCTGAGACAGGGATTTGGGTGCATGCAATTTATAGGGGAGAGAGTGCTCAGGAGAAAAGGAAGGAGGAAAGGATAGGGCCAAGGAAGGAGCTAAGCACTGATGCAGACGTAGGCAGTCTAGCTGCGCCCCCAGGGGACTCTGGAATTGAAAGCGCATCACAGACTTTTCTCACCTTGAGGCAGGAGGGTGGCCTTTTCCACCACTGTGTCTATCAGTCTTTGACTGTGGACTGTCAGAACAGGGCAGAGGAGGGGGCATGTTATTTCTCTATGCAGGGTGGCCCCTTTTAGTAAGACAATTCTCTGGAAGAGGAGGCAGCTATAAGCCAACGCCTAGAGCAGCTGGGAAGAGATGCACTTGGCTAGGTACGGAGATGTGGGTGGGGCATCAACAGCCTTACTGAAATTACTTCCTTAACTTCAGATGGAATCATAATAGTTAAAAAGTACTTTCACATCAACTAACTTAGTGACACCTATTCTAAATAGCCCAAGATTGCCTGGCCTGGTGTAAAATCCTGTTTTTATGATATACTACTCTGTAACTGTCCCTTTGTCCACTGTTGTTTCTTGCTGTTGTCACATATCTGTCTTTCCTCATTTAGAAGAAAACTCTAAAGCCAGGTTTGTTAGAATTATGTTTCAAATAAATCAATAGTCTTGGAGTACGGCTTAATTAATTCTCTCAAGTAAAAGTAGAGGACCTTTAATATGTAGATTTCATGACATAAGTTTATATCATAAGTTGATATCAAATTGTATCAGAGATTCATGGCTGCTTTGCAGATAGTTAAAGTAACCAGGTAACTGAGATGTTGCTAAAGCTATTATGTACTAAGATTTAAAAATTAGTGGCTGGGTCTGGTGGCTCACTCCTATAATCCTAGAATTTGGGGAGGCCAAGGCCGGTGGATTCATTGAGCCCAGGAGTTCAAGACCAGCCTGAGCAACATGGTGAAACTCATCTCTAAAAACAAAAAAAAAAAAAACAAAAATTAGCCAGACATGGTGGTATATGCCTGTAATCCCAGCTACTTGGGGGCTGAGGTAGGAAGATCACTCGAGCCTGGGAGGTGGGGATTGTAGTGAGCCAAGATCATGCCAGTGTACTCCACCCTGGGCAACAGAGCAAGAGCCTGTCTCAGAAAAAAAAAAAAAAAGTTAAAATAGTATCAAAGTCTGAGTTAATGTAGGCACCTATTTGATGTTGATCTATTTACACTTTAATAACACAATGGGATATTTATTTTGTATATTCTCTAAACAACAGCTAAAATGTTGCAAATATTTGCTTACTGGTAAGTAATTTCTGAAAATGTATTGCATTTTAGGAGGTTTACAGACATATGCTTCAGATCAAGTTCAGAACAATGGCCTCATTGATGCTTTTGGAGCCCTTTCATCAGGAAATGGAGCTGTCTCTGAGCACTCCATCCAGGTTGGAGTTCTTAATCTTTGGTTTTTCATATTTACACATAATCATAGCCAAGATGAAGAATTTAATGGCTAAAAGTTTTAAGTTTTACACTCTTCTGGTACTGAATTAAAATTAAAATAGAAGGTCCAGCCTGATATTAGACATTATTCCTAAAATGCAACACTACTCATTTAAACAAGACAATTAGTGTTTACTTGTTTGGAAGCAATACCACGTGACTTCTTCATAGAAATCAGCAGATAAAATGTCGTAGGTCCAAGAATTCTTTTTTAACATCTCTAAACAAGCAACTAGAGCAATGTAGTTGGCTCAGAATTTTCTTCAGAGTAGATCATCTCAATTACAAATGTTCTGGGACAAGTATCCAGGGACTACTTGTTTTACTTTTCCATTACATCAAATTTCTGATGTTTGCCAAGATTTACATATAATGGACAGAAAGTGCTTTGTACTGTAAAAAGCCAGCGGTGTCAGTCCAGATGCCTGGATCTTGGCCCTGGGTCTGTCATTAACTATGTGACCTGGGCAATGAACTTCACCTCTGTGGACTTTCATTTCTCCGCCAGGTATAGACCAGAAAACTTCCAATGGCCCATCTGGTTCTAAAATTTCAGGAAAACCAAATTGCCTTTCAAAAGTCTTGGGACTATTAAGAAAAAAGAAAAAAATGCATCTTTTTTCAATGCTTTTTTTAAGTAATTGCAGAAGTTATTTGCGTTAATTTTTAAACTAGAGAGAGTGAACAATCAGCATTCACACTGGTGTGAATTATAATTTTTATGATGAAAGTTCAGATAAAGATAAAGGAATACCGTAATGTCAAAGCCTAATAATGACAGATTTTGAAACCACAGGCTTTCTGGCTTATCAATGGAGCATTTACTCAATCTAGGAAGACACCAATTATACCCATCTGGGTTATTCTGGTTCAGATTTAGAAAATTAAACTCAAGGGCCTGGTTTGGGAAAATGGAGGAATGTGTCCTAGAAAAGTAATTAAAGTGATAAAAGGACAAGTTCACATTTAGGAAATTTCTGCCTGTGATTTTTGTATTTAAGAAACCTAACAGAGAGAGAGCGAGAGAGATGGAGAAATGAGCAAGACTCATTCACCAGCGTGCCACAAGAACCAGGTCTAATAGCCCTTTACTTTCTCCACATGCCAGCTTTTAATCTACCTGTGAAACTAGGAAATCTGGCTCCATGACCAGCCCAGTCTGTCTTCTAATAGGTGCTAACTTTGAGACAATAACTACCTAGGAGATAATCCTCAAAATCACATTTTCTAAAAAAGTCTTCCCTACCTCACTCCCTGCTCTGCAGCTCCCACATCTATTCCAAAAAAGTTGGCCTTGGCTTACTTCATTTATCTCCACGGGACCTGCAATACTCCCTGACCTAGCAATTAGGTAATTCAGACAATTTCACCCACAATGTGTAGGTGTCACACACACCCACAATGTGTGGGTGTGATGAATGTCAAAGGATTGATAGAAATAAAATCCTATAGGAGATCAGAGGAAAAGGGGAATTTTTTTACAACTGGTAAATGAGATGGACAGCAGAGAAACCTTTACGGAGAAGGTAAAATTTGAATTTTGAAGGATGAGTAAGGCTTGGACAAATAGAGAAGACTAAGAAGGCTTAGATAAATGGAGAAGACAAATGTAAAGCCTTCTAGGAAAAGTAAAGAGTATGATAATAAAGGCAAAGAGTCAGGGATTCACAAGGATATTTTGGGGAAGTGGTCTTGTTTGGGTGGAGGAAGGGAAATTGTGGAAGCTAAGGCTAGAAAGATAACTTAGAACTGCATCATAATTGCTCCTAACACCAAATCAAGGACTCAGGCATCACTGAAGTCTTTTTGATGGGGCACTGGGAAGAGAGGGGCAGAAGGGAAAAGACCATGTGATGGGAGCTGTATTCTCCAGAAAGTAAGAGCTGTTTTTCTTAACAGCTTGAGAGTAAGGGATCAACCCTCCAGAACAGCCAGTGGATGAATGGCACAGTGATCGTGGACAGCACAGTGGGAAAGGACACTTTGTTTCTTATCACCTGGACAACACAGCCTCCCCAAATCCTTCTCTGGGATCCCAGTGGACAGAAGCAAGAAGGCTTTGTAGTGGACAAAAACACCAAAATGGCCTTCCTCCAAATCCCAGGCATCGCTAAGGTATGGAGTCAGCTTTTTTTGTTTCTCATAATTCAACAAGATAAAATAAAGCTTTTACAGTATAATTGTAGCATTTTAAATGTTAGTGGTGGCTAAAAGGAGAGTCAGTATTGAATCAAAGAGAGAACAAGGAAAAAAGTCTCCATCCAATGAAAATCACTCAGTACGCCAGCAAGTAAAGAGAAAGGAAATAGGTGATATTTTGTCCAGGTACTAAATGGAGAACCTTCAAATTACATAGTAATCAAGATGCAAAATGATCCTCGACGTTTTGGGGTCACAAAAACGATTTGCTTTATCTCAGAGACTCGTCTCTTATAAAAACAAAGCAACAATAAGCATACAGCTTTCAGACCTCACCATCCCCCTGACACCCCCCGTGGAATTTTCTTGACAATGGGAACGATATAGTTAGTTCAAGCACACTGAAGCTCCCCATGGCTGACAGAGTATCAAACATGCACACCTCTTCTTAGATATGCTTCCAACATGCGTGTATCAGAGGCTTTTCCTTTACGTGACATTGAAGTCAGGTCTGTGTCACCTGAAGTTATTCATTGGAAATGTTTACACGTGTTTTGGTTCAGGTTGGCACCTGGAAATACAGTCTGCAAGCAAGCTCACAAACCTTGACTCTGACTGTCACGTCCCGTGCATCCAATGCTACCCTGCCTCCAATTACAGTGACTTCCAAAATGAACAAGGACACTGGCAAATTCCCCAGCCCTATGATAGTTTATGCAAATATTCGCCAAGGAGCCTCTCCGATTCTCAGGGCCAGTGTCACAGCCCTGATTGAATCAGAGAATGGAAAAACAGTTACCTTGGAACTACTGGATAATGGAGCAGGTAATCACCCAAGAAATTGGAAAGTATATATTTCTTTTTCCAAGAAGCAACCAGGGAATGCCAAAAGGGCACAGTCTGGTGAGGGCAGTTAGACAGGCAAGGCAGAACAGCACTGGGGTCCGGTTGGGAGAGTTCTCCATTTCCCCACAATTCCTACGTTTATAAATGCTGGAAGATATGAAGGCTTCTGCAAGCCCCAAAACACATTAATAGCTCAACCTCAATGGATTCAGAGTCTCTAGGGAGTTGTCATAGGGTATTCCACAAACCCCAAAAAAAGAAAAAGAGGAAAATTCATAACTATATTGTGGTAGGTGCTTTGTATATACACACACATATGTGTGTATGTATATACACAAATGCATATATACAAAGACATATATAATCTTTGTTTTTACAATATCTTCACTGAGGCTTTCACTTTTAGAAAGCAGCAGACGTAGATTCAAGCACAGTCCTATATGATTCCTGTATCTATGCAGATTCTATATTAGCTTGCCCCAAAAGTGAAAATTCTGCCCCTTATTCTTGTCTTTAAGAAGTCTATCGGGGAGAGACAGAAAGAGAATTCTACATTTCTTTTTAGAAAAAAACATGTCTTCTTACTGTGAAGCAAGTAATCATACTAGAATGAATCCTGTGAATGAATTTCCCACCTCAATCTACCTTGGGGAGAAGTCATGAATTTTATTAAATAACCATACAACATTTTTTTCCTCCACAGTTGCATATAGCAGTTTAATTTAGTTCAACAGATGCTTATTGACTAGTTACCTTGTGCTGTGTTGGGTGTAACAAAGAAACAATATCATCTTCGATTTCATTAAAAAAGTCAACAATTCAAGAAGACAGAATGTATACCTAAAACCACACACACTACACACACAGTGATAAAAGAAGTAAGCCTCACCCTCAACACACCAAAATCTTAAGGTCTCCTGGAGCTAATGCTGAATTTCTTGTTGCTTTGAAAATTCTTAGCCTACATATGAGTTGGAAATATACAAATACCCTCCCAGTTACCTTTAGGATATTTATTAATTCCTTCATTCTTTATCAAGGTGCTGATGCTGCTAAGGATGACGGTGTCTACTCAAGGTATTTCACAACTTACGACACGAATGGTAGATACAGTGTAAAAGTGCGGGCTCTGGGAGGAGTCAACGCAGTCAGACGGAGAGCGATACCCCAGCAGAGTGGAGTAATGTACATACCTGGCTGGATTGAGAATGGTAAGCAATCTGTAATAACACACCTGGCTTGTGCAAAAGGATTGGTTTCAAGAGGAAACTATTAAGCCTGTGGGGCAGAATGGTGCATGATTAAATCAGGGTTTCTCAACCTTGGCACTACTAAGATTTTAAGCCAGACAATCCTTTATTGTGGAGGGCTATCCTGCACATTGTGGGATGTTTAGCAGCATCCTTAACCTCTATCCATTATTTGTCAATAGCAATTCCCTAGTCATGACAATCAAAAATGTCTCCATATGTCATCCACTGTCCCTTAGGGGGGCAAACTAGCCCCCGGCTGAAAATCACTAGATAGAACACAGCTTTTGACTGCCTCACTTCAAAGCCCAGCCCTCTATCAAATACAGTATTTTGTATAATCTTTTGTACTTCACTCTCCTCAGTTGTAAAATAAGGATAATAATGGCAGTTACCTGATAGCATGGTCACAAAGAATAAATAACACATCTAACAAACTGTTACTGGTAAATAGTATTTAATAAAGGTTTTATCATTATTTTAAAAACATTTTTAATGAAGTTCTTTCCATGGAAGCATTTCTAATTTATCCTAATGAATCATTTAAACAGAATTTAAAAAGCAGTAATTTAGGGTTTGTTAACTACATCAATATCATTATCCAAGTCCACTGTCTGTCTTTCCTCTTTTCTCCTCCTGCTCAGGCCAGGGAGCATAGTAGATGAATTTCATGCGGGCCAGCACACTGACCCCATGTGTTAGCAGGTGAGAAAATTATGTCCATGAAACAGACAGTCCCATACCACTTTTGGTTACAAACACTTGCCCTGGACTAGAGAAGGAGTTGAGACCAAGTTTGTGTCCCAGTGGATTCCCAGACTAGTTTTCCATCAATCTCCACCCTGTCCTGGGCAGGCTTTTTCTTGATGTTGGTGTGGGGGAAGGAGAAGAGCTCCTTTGAGAACCTTCCCACTGTCATCTTTACTTGGCTGTGTGCTTAGTGAAGAGAGAGAGGATTCAGTGACACATGGTGTCCCTCATGCAAAGGTGATAATAGAGGGGAAATGTTTTAAAAGATGCCACTGCCTTTTTTTTTTTTTTTTTTAAGACAGTTTTGCTCTGTTGCCAGGCTGGAGTGCAGTGGCGTGATCTCAGCTCACTGCAACCTCCGCCTCCTGGGTTCAAGAGATTCTCCTGCCTCAGCCTCCCGAGTAGCTGGGACTACAGGTGCACGCCACCACGCCCAGCTAAGTTTTGTATTTTTAGTAAAGACAGGGTTTCACCATGTTGGCCAGGATGGTCTTGATCTCTTGACCTTGTGATCTGCCCACCTCGGACTCCCAAAGTGCTGGGATTACAAGCGTGAGCCACTGCGCCCAGCCAATGCCACTGCTTTTTGAGTTAGGGGAAGGAGGCAGAAGGGGACTGGTTAAGTGACTAAGTCTAGCCTTATCACAGCATTTTACTTACAGTAATACATTTCATTCTTGTAAGTATCCATTTTTAAAGATGGGGAAACAGAAGCTAGAGAGGTTATGGGTTCATATAACTAATAGTGTTAGTGCCTCGCATAACAGTAGGCCATGTTCTTCCCTCTATCCCTCGATAAGCCGTAATGGCAGTCTCTACTGGTGCTTTCAGTATGAACCCTGAACCTGCTAGAGCATTCACTTCATCTTTGCCAAAGACCAGATTAATGGGTATGAAGATTAAATGGTCTTTAACAGATAAAAATTTTATAAAGAGGTAGAGTTTATGAGAAAACAAATTCTAAGTAATGCCATGTTAGGATCTTATGAGATATTTTTATTGAAAAGAAAAGAGAACCTGAGAACTCTACAGATTGAACAGACCAGGGTATTTTTTAAATTCCAGGATTACTTTTATACCTATCTTTGATAAGAATGGGGATGAAATTGGAATTACTACAATAACTAGATTCCCATGCATTCACTGAGAAAATCAGAAGTCTTTCAAAAGCACAAAATTTTGGAACCTCTAACATAAAACATTTCATTAAAAACTGAAATTTAATAAGAAACATGAAACGCAAACATGGAGAAAGTAAAAGAAATATGCATAAACAATCAAGGCATTCTTGAAGGTCCAGTTGATTAGTTGCCAAATAAATAGGAAAGATAATGAAACCCACACTACTATTTAGGTGGAAGACATTTCTTGAGGCAGTCTGAGGTTTAAAACAGAGTTAGTATTTAGGCCGGGCAGAGTGACCCACTCCGTAATCCCAGCACTTTGGGAGGCCGAGGCAGGTGGATCACCTGAGGTCAAGAGTTCGAGACCACCCTGGCCAACATAGTAAAACCCCATCTCTACTAAAAATACAAAAAATAGCTCGGTGTGGTGACACATGCCTGTAATCCCAGCTACTCAGGAGGCTGAGGCAGGAGAATCACCTGAACCCGGGAGGCAGAGGTGGTAGTGAGCTGAGATCGCACCACTGCACTCCAGCCTGGATGACAAGAGCGAAACTTCATCTCAAAAACATAAACGAAAGAAAGGAAAGGAAAGGAGAGGAGAGGACAGGACAGGACAGGACAGGACAGGACAGGAAAGGAAAGGAAAAACAGAGGTAGTATTTAAACTGACCTTGCGGAAAGACAAGATCAGGATGGGCAAAGAGATGGAAAAAGAAGCAATTTCAGGACAAATGTCATGAAAATAAATTCCAAAAGGTTATTCCACTAAATATCCAGGGAATACCTTAAGAGATAAAAAGCTGTGATTCTCTGTTTGCTCTTTTCCCTCTGATGAAACCGTATTTGGGGTCTTGTCTCCAAATATTTAAAATTAATTCTGTGTGTGGAAGTAAAGAAGCAGAAGTGGGGAATAGGAAGAGGGTGATCCGATAATAAAACAGACGGAGGTATCACCATTTAGTGATGTTGCTTACCATATTTCGCATAATTTTTTTTAATACAGATGAAATACAATGGAATCCACCAAGACCTGAAATTGAGGACAATGTTCAACGCAAGCAAGTATGTTTCAGCAGAACATCCTCGGGAGGCTCATTTGTGGCTTCTGGTGTCCCAAATGCTCCCATACCTGATCTCTTCCCACCTTGCCAAATCACCGACCTGAAGGCGGAAATTCACGGGGGCAGTCTCATTAATCTGACTTGGACAGCTCCTGGGGACGATTATGACCATGGAACAGGTAAGCTGAACCTGGTGTGGACCCTGTAAAGGAGTTTACCAGCCAAGCAGAGGAGCAGAAGCGGGTGAGGCAGGCACCTGTGTTCTGATGCTTGGGGGCAGAAGGCAGGAGGGATCTTGCTGGTCCTTTGAAATGAGGGATAAATGTATTTAAAGAAGAGAGATTTAAAACCTGAAAAACTGGTATACTTTGGGAGTAAGAGGTTTCAGCCAGGAAAGGTAAACCTCACTTAGTTTCTGAAAACTTGCCAAACTGTCCTTTGACAAACTCCATTTTCTGGGGAGCAGTGACCCCTGGAGAAGAACTGGGAATACAGCATAGATGTCTATAGAGCAGAGCTCTTTTGGAAGGAACCTCAGGTCCTACCAGACTTTCTCTTTCAAAGTGCGGTCTGCGGACTACAGCATGCGGATACCATGAACACTTGTTAGAAAGTGTTTTCAGATCTGCATTTTCAGATCCCTGGGTGATTTGTACACACATTACAGTTTGAGAAGCACTGGTGCAAACTCCCTCTATAAATAATAAAATAATAAACAGTTGTTAAACAACCTCTTCTTTCTGCCAGGCACTATGCCCAGAAATGCTGACCAAGGCTTTAAGTCATGCCCAATCCAGTTTTATGCTTATCACTGTGTCATTATATACAAAGAAGAATGTAAAAGAGATAGTGACCCTTGTAAATAGGACCATCGGTTCATTTATTTGGGAATCTTATGTGGTGATGATATGATTTCTAATAGACTTTTAAAGCTTTTTAAATATTTTTTAAAGCTCTACAGCTTAGGAAGTTTCTTTAAGATTTCAGAATTGAAGTCACATTCTTCTTGTTTTTCTTTTTAGCTCACAAGTATATCATTCGAATAAGTACAAGTATTCTTGATCTCAGAGATAAGTTCAATGAATCTCTTCAAGTGAATACTACTGCTCTCATCCCAAAGGAAGCCAACTCTGAGGAAGTCTTTTGGTTTAAACCAGAAAACATTACTTTTGAAAATGGCACAGATGTTTTCATTGCTATTCAAGCTGTTGATAAGGTCGATCTAAAATCAGAAATATCCAACATTGCACGAGTATCTTTGTTTATTCCTCCACAGACTCTGCCAGAGACACCTAGTCCTGATGAAACGTCTGCTCCTTGTCCTAATATTAGTATCAACAGCACCATTCCTGGCATTCACATTTTAAAAATTATGTGGAAGTGGATAGGAGAACTGCAGCTGTCAATAGGCTAGGGCTGAATTTTTGTGAGATAAATAAAATAAATCATTCATCCTTTTTTTTTTTTTTTTTTTGATTATAAAATGTTCTAAAATGTATTTTAGATTTCCTGTAGGGGGCGATATATTAAATGTATTTCCTGTAGGGGGCGATATACTAAATGTATTTTAGACTTCCTGTAGGGGGCGATAAAATAAAATGCTAAACAACTGGGTATATATGCATAAAACTATGCATTCAAATCCAAAAATTTAATAATCATTGAGTCTTTTATTAATGAATTTAAATACTAGAAAGAAACAGGGCTTGCATCAATAAATGGAAGTATGTTTTTATTTGTTTTAAGGAGCTTTGTCCCTTAAAAACAACATGCAATTGCATAAATCTAACAGAGTTGCTAAAAGTTGTTTTGGTGAAGAAAAGACCAAACTAAATTATTTAAATATAAAAGTCGTGACTTGTTATGTAGGGGTTTTGGACCAGCATCACCAGGAACATGTCTTATTTTCTCTAAATTTGAGCAATGATGGTGCATTTAAGGAAGTGATGGCATTGAAGAAAGAAAGAACAGCATAATGAAAGTTCTCTAGGCACAGAAATAATGTTATGTGCATGAAATTACAAGAGTTAGCGATGCTTTAAGCCATGGCAGTGGGGATAAGGTGGGAAAGACAGTTTCAGGCCAGGTGTGAAGGGAAAGTGATTGAGAAAAAATATTTATTGTGTACTTTGTCCAAGGGTCCTTCTAATGCCTTATATGTATTACTTTATTTAATGTAATTCAGTTCTTTCAACAAATGTACACCAGCTGCTTATTATTTTCCAGGCCAATGCTAGGTTCTAAGGATAGAAAGATAAGTAAGCATTGGATTTTTTCCTGTACACTAAAAAGAGCATTTGAGGATTTATTTTTGAAGTCAGGAGGCAGATATGCTCAGAGATATGCTTGAGAAGGGGGTCTTTGAGAACCACATGAAGGCCTTAATAAGCGTGAGAAAGGCGGGTAGCATGACAGATGAAAGGGGAAGGAGAAGAGGAAAAAGGGCTGCAAGTGTAGGCCTAGCAGTATGGCAGTCTTTGTGAAGGACTAGTCACAGATTCCAGTGCCTGCAGGAGTAGATATTTCTGTGAAAATTGTTTCCGAGTTCTCAGTTATTAGCACAATGAGTTCAAGATGTGGGTGGCTTTCTTTATGATTGAAAACAAAATATCTAGCATATCGTTTTTGTGTCAACCCAAATTTCTTTATGTGTAGACCTTTCTTATTTCAAAACCAGATTTGAGGCATCTTAGTGATACATGCAATAAACATAAAAATAAAGAAATAAAATATATAATAAAAACTAGAAGAAGTGGTCAGCTATAAACCTATAAAGAACGCATGGGGGAAAAAAAACTAAAGGAAAAATCACCACACCAAATGCCTAATACAATGTTCTGTACAATTGGTACAGCCAAGTCACATATTTCACTTTGTGGCAAGTAGGCAGGACAAATGAGGCATATATAGTAACAAGATTAACAGAGTCTATAGTGAAAAGCAAGCCAGAAGCAGCTCAGGAGAAACATGGTTTTTCCTAGTCATGAGACCCAGGAGAAGTTTTATCTATGGATCCTCAGTTTATTAGGGCACTGTGATGTTAAGGGCTGCAGCAGCATCCTTACAGTAATCATAACAAAAGTTTAATATAGTGCTAATTACATCCTTCACAGTAAGCCAAAGGAGCAACACCACAGCATTGTTCAGGAAAGGCAATTATACAGGGACCCCAAAAATGCGGGCCTAGCAATTAGCTCTTGAGCTTGCCCCAGAGGTAAAATTTGGAGTGAATGGGTTGCATGTCCTTCAGGCTGTTTCCTAGGACCCATGTCTCTTACATACAAATTTGTTATAAAAACTGAACAGTAGAGAGTTCCAAGACTATGAAGACCCTGATGTTCCCAAAGTCAGTACTGTTTATTGAGGGCACAACCAGTTGCTTTGCCAGCCAAATGGTCACAGGGTTGTTGGGGGTGCATGGCAATATATTCAAGCTTGTGTACAAGGCATTTGAGGTTGGGGGCATGGAAAAATACTGAGGCACTGTGTGTATGATATTTGTGCATGGGAATGTAACTCCTTGACCCTGAAAACAGAACAAGGAATGGAGTGTGTCATAAGAAACGCTGAAAACAGCCTCCCGAGAATGCAGTTTGGGAGCTTTTACAAGGCCATAGGTGCCTCGCGACCCGACCTCAAAAGGCCATCTAGTGGATGTTTGTAGTTTAACAAGCCCTTTCAATAAATACTTGGCAGATAGATTCTGGGGTGACTCTCTCTCTCTCAGAAGAGTGGTCCCCCGCTCCGCTCAGCTCGAATCGTCTGATAACTCATTCTTGGTGTTCACTGCAAGCTATAAGCTCTGCAAGGGTCAGTTTGGAGTCCTCTTCTGAATGTTACAAAACCAAACCAAGCACATACCTGATGAGAAGGCCACTTACCTGCCCCATGTGACAAATGAGTCTGAGGTCCCAACTTCATAGAACATGGTTGCCATGGGTCTCGCCTGGAAAATTTCCAATAAGTTACTCACTGAGATTTTAATTTCCCATTTAGGTGAACTCCGAGAAATGTAGCATGGGCTATAGTAGTAACCTGCAGAGAGGCTTACCATGTGACTTCGGAGAAGAAGAGATAAATTTCATCATGTAGATAAGATAGAAAATAGAGAACAACAAAGAAAAATCATTCTTATGTACTCTGGGTTATAGGAAAGTTTATTGCAAAATGGATCTGTATTGTCATAGGAGATAAATAAGCCAAATTTTTGCCTTATGCCATCATTGACTCGCAATGGCCTTAGTTTCTTTAGTTTCTGATAAGCCAATTAAGTGAGTGAGTAAATCTGGTAAATCTGTCCCAGACATTGGTACTTCTCTTAATATCCAAGTATCCAGCATCAAAAGAGGGTAGGGAGAAATATTCTCCAAGCTCCCCTTGGCAACTTCCAAGCTAGGCTGTTACCCCTATGATCTAATGTGGTTTGTTTAGAGCCTCCATCCTATGTCATTGATCTATGCTGTTTTTTATCCCTTCTCTTCACTGTTATCTACTATCCTCACCCAAGCTAGACACAACACTCTTCCTCCTTCACCTCTTAAAATCACTCCGAGTGGGATCAGAATCTATATGAATGAGTCAATTAATATCTCAGGCTCAAAAGTCCTTGATTGTCACCCCACTTCCACTAAAATTTAGCAAACTATTGGTTTGAATAATAAAACTGTCTCTTTATAAGTAAAAAATTCGAATACTGGCAATTCCATGTGGTTTGACCAAGTACAGCTAAGGCCGCATTTTGACCTAGTCATGACCTGAAACAACTCCACCTGTGAAATCTTAAAATCCAGTATCCTATTCTGGCCACAACCTCCTAACCCTCCGTGCTGTTCACTTCCTACCCCACTGAACTGATATTGTAATTTCATGATGACTGTCATCACTTGATTGTTTCTTTTCACCTGGTCCATTATCTTTTTCTTTCTATGGCCCCTATATGCCTTGGGGTGTCACTTCAAGTCCTCCTTTGACAATTCCTTCAACTCCCACATCTACTTACCCTCTTAACACACCTGCCCTGAAATCCTCTAGCTTTGCATTTAGCATACTGTCTGTGCGATTGAGACATTTATTGATCTATTCAGCAAATATTTTTAAAGTACCCACATTGTATTCCAAGTTCCATGTTAGACACTAAGATTACAATGGGTAATAAGCTATATGGTTTCTGCCAACTAAAGTACAATGAAGCCAACAGACACTTAACAATGCTCAGATCTATAAGGAACTTAAATTTACAAGAGAAAAACAAACAACCCCTTTAAAAAGTGGGCAAAGAACATAAACAGACACTTCTCAAAAGAAGACATACATGCAGCCAACAAGCATATAAAAAAATGCCCAACATCACTAATTATTAGAGAAACGTAAATCAAAACCACAATGAGATACCACCTCACACAAGTCAGAATGGCTATTTTTAAAAAGTCAAAAAATAACAGATGCTGGCAAGATTGCAGAGAAAAGGGGGACACTTATACACTGTTGGTGGGAGTGTAAATTAGTTCAACCATTGTGGAAAGCAGTATGGTGATTCCTCAAAGAGCTGAAAGCAGAACTACATTTGACCCAGCAAACCCATTACTGGGTATATACCCAGAGAAACATAAACCATTCTACCATAAAGACACACACATGTGAATGTTAACTCCACCACTATTCATAATAGCAAAGACATGGAATCCACCTAAATTCCCATCAATGATAGACTGGATAAAGAAAATGTGGTGCATATACACCATGGAATACTATGCAGCCACAAAAAAAGAACAGATCTTGTCTTCTGTGGGAACATGGATGGAGCTGGAGGTTATTATCCTTAGCAAACTAATGCAGGAACAGAAAACCAAATACCACATGTTCTCAATTATAAGTGGGAGTTAAATGATGAGAACTCGTGAACATAAAGAAGAGAACTACAGACACTGGGGTCTACTTAAGGATGGAGGGTGAGAGGAAGGAGAGGAGGAGGAAAAAATAACTATTGTCCTCTGGTCTTTATACCTGGATGATGAAATAATCTGTACAACAAACCCTCATGACACAAGTTTACCTATGTACATGTACCCCCAAACCTAAAATAAAAGTTAAAAACAAACAAACAAAGCAATGCACAGTATGTAGGGTCTATTTCAGGGGAAACGCATATTATAGGAACTCATGCTATATATACCTAATCCACATGTGGTATCTGCCAGAGAAAGTGATCCTTTTACTTTAATGGTGTCTGGGTATATGTATAAAATAAGAAGAGAAAAGCAAGAGAAAGAAATGAAGCAAAATAACCCTAATCAAACCTCTGTTTCTCCAAATATTTCTACATCTTGGAATTAGTCATACTGGGCAAAATCTACTTCCAGGTATACTCTGGAATTCCTCTAGGGATCAAATTCTTTTCTAATTAATTTTTTGTTGGATATTGGCAAGTTATAATTATATATTTTATGAGGTACAAAATGATTCTAATATATATATACACACACACACACAATATAGAATGATTGAACCCAATTAATTAAGAAATCCATCACCTTAAATTCTTATCATTTATTCCTCCTGTCTGGCTGAAACATTATATACTTTGACCAACATCTCCCCATTCCCTTAACTCTCCAGCCTCTGTTAATCCCCATTCTACTCTGTTTCTATGTGTTCAATTTTTTTGGCTTCCACATATAGATGAGAACATAAGGCATTTGTCTTTTGTGCCTGGCTTATTTCACTTAGAATAATGTCCTTCTGGTTCATCCATGTTGTCACAACATAACCTCTTTTTTTAAGGCTGAATAGTATTCCACTGTGTGAATATATAGATATGTGGTATACATATATATATACAACTGTATATGTATGCATATACAGATACATATACATTCATCCAAATAGATGAATGGATAAAGAAAATGTTCTATATATGGATGGACACTTAGATTGATTCCATAACTTGGCTATTGTGACTGATGCTGTAATGAACATGGAAGTACAAATATTTCTTCAACATAGTGATTTAAAAACTTTTGAATATGTACCCAGAAGAGGAATTGGTGGGTTATATGGTAATTTAGTCTTTTAGGAGACCTCAATACTGTTTTCCATAATTGCTGTCTTAGCATACATTCCCACCAACAGTATACTAGGTTCCCCATTCTCTACATCCTCACCAACAACTGTTTTTTGTCTTTATTATAATTGCCATTCTGATAGGTATTTGATAGGTATTAAGTGATATCTCATTGTGGTTTTAATTTGCATTTCCCCAGTGATGTTGACCAGTTTTTTCACGTATTATTGACTATTTCTTGTCCTCTGTGTTACTTCGGCCCATTTATTGAGTGACCCGAAAGGCTGCCAGTTTTCAGTGGGGTCCAGAACAGAAGGCTTTGCAACAAGCCCAGGCTGCCGTGCAAGCTGCTCTGCCACTTGGGCCACATGACCAGCAAATCCAATGGTGCTTGAGGTGTCAGTGGCAGACAGGGATGCTGTTTAGAGCCTTTTGCAGGCCCCCATAGGTGAATCTCAGTGGAGGCCTCTAGGATTTTGGAGCAAGGCCCTGCCATCTTCTGCAGATAACTACTCTCCTTTTGAGAGACAGCTCTTGGCCTGTTACTTAGCTTTGGTGGAAACTGAATATTTGACTATGGGTCATGAAGTCACCATGCTCTCTGAACTGCCTATCATGAACTGGGTGCTTTCTGATCCATCTAGTTATAAAGTGGATCATGCACAGCAGCATTCCATCATCAAATGGAAGTGGTATATAATGTGATCTGGCTCGAGTAGGTACTGAAGGCACAAGTAAGTTACACGAGGACGTGGTTCAAATGCCCATGGTCTCCACTCCTGCCACCTTGCCTTCTCTCCTCCAGCCTGCACCGATGGCCTCATGGGGCGTTCCCTATGGTCAACTGACAGAGGAAGAGAAGACTAGGGCCTGGTTCACAGATGATTCTGCACAATATGCAGGCACTACCTGAAAGTGGACAGCTGCAGCAATACAGCCCCTTTCTAGGACATCCTTGAAAGATAGTGAAGGGAAATCTTCCCAGTAGGCAGAACTTCCAGCAGTTCACTTGGTTGTGCACTTTGCTTGAAATTAGAGATGGCCAGATGTGCAATTATATACTGATTCATGGGCTGGAGCCAATGGTTTGGCTGGATGGTCAGGGACTTGGAAGAAGCATGATTGGAAAACTGATGACAAAGAAATCTGGGGAAGAGGTTTGTGCATAGACTTCTCTGAGTGGTCAAAAACTGAAGATATTTGTATCCCATGTGAGTGCTCACCAATGGGTGACCTCAGCAGAGGAGGATTTTAATAATCAAGTGGACCAGGTGACCCATTCTGTAGACATCACTCAGCCTCTTTCCCCAGTCACCCCTGTCATCGTCCAGTGGACCCATGAACAAAGTGGTCATGGTGGCAAGGATGGAGGTTACTCATGGGCTCAGCAACATGGACTTCCATTCACCAAGACTGACCTGGCTATGGTCATTACTGAGTGCCCAATTTGCCAGCAGAAGAGACCCACACTGAGCCCTCCATATGTGAATGGCCCCATTTCTTGGGGTGATCAGCCAGCTATCTGGTGGCAGATTGATTATATTGGACCTCTTTCATCATGGAACAGGCAGAGGTTTGTCCTCACTGGATAGAATAAGTGCCTATCTGGAATAGACACTTACTCTGGATATGGATTTGCCTATCCTACATGAACTGCTTCTGCCAAGACTACATCCATGGACTCACAGAATGCCTTATCCGCCGTTGTTATATTCCACACAGCATTGCCTCTGACCAAGGTACTCATTTTACGGTCAAAGAAGTGTGGCAGTGGGCTCATGCTTATGGAATTCACTGTTCTTACCATGTTTCCCAACATTCTGAAGCAGCTGGATTGATAAAATGGTGGAAAGGCCTTTTGAAGTCAAAATTACAAAGCCAACTAGGTGACAATACTTTACAGGGCTGAGGCAAAGGTCTCCAGAAGGCCATGTATGCTCTGAATCAGCATCCAACATATGGTACTGTTTCTCCCATAGCCAGGATTCATGGGTCCAGGAATCAAGGGGTGGAAGTGGAAGTCGCACCGCTCACCATCACCCCTAGTGATTCACTAGCAAAATTTTTGTTTCCTGTTCTCGTGACATTACATTCTGCTGGCCTGGAGGTCTTAGTTCCAGAGGGAGGAACGCTGCCACCAGGAGACACAACGATTCAATTAAACTGGAAGTTAAGATTGCCACCTGGACACTTTGGGCTCCTCCTACCTTTAAGTCAACAGGCTAAGAAGGGAGTTACAGTGTTGGCGGGGTGATTGACCCAGACTATCAAGATGAAATCAGTCCACCACTCCACAACAGAGGTAAGGAAGAATATGCATGGAATACAGGAGATCCATTAGGGCGTCTCTTAGTATTACCGTGCCCTGTGATTAAGGTCAATGGGAAAGTACAATAGCCCAATCCAGGCAGGACTACAAATGGCCCAGGCCCTTCAGGAATAAAGGGTTGGGTCACTCCACTAGGGAAAAAACTATGTCTGCTGAGGTGCTTGCTGAAAGCAAATGGGATACAAAATGGGTAATAGAACAAGGTAGTCATCGATATCAGCTACCATGACAGGACCAGCTGTAGAAACAAGAACTATAATTGTCATGAGTATTTCCTCCTTCTTTTGTTAAAAACATGTTTGTACATGTATACACTCACACCAAGAAAATATCTTCATTTTACTTCCTTTCTCCTTTATCATGTGACATAAGATTTATTGACTTCACATCAGCATTTAAGTATCATTAACTTTGTGTCATAGTATTTGGGTTGGGGATTGGTGCATTTCAGTTGTATGAAGGACAGTTGTATTATGTTAGGCATAATCATAACCTTATTATTATCTCTATTTGAAGATTATGTGTGATCTTAGGAGATGTATATGCGTTCAAGTTGACAAGGGATGGTTAATACTGAGTGTCAACTTGATTCAATTGGAGGATACAAAGTATTGATCCTGGGTGTGTCCTTGAGGGTGTGGCCAAAGGAGATTAACATTTGAGTCAGTGGGCTGGGGAAGGCAGACCCACCCTCAGTCTGGGTGGGCATAATCTCATCAGCTGCCAGTGCAGGTAGAATACAAACAGGCAGAAAAATGTGAAATGAAAGACTGGCCTAGCCTCTCAGCCTACATCTTTCTCCTGTGCTGGATGCTTCCTGCCCTTGAACATCAAACTCAAAGTTCTTCAGTTTTGGAACTTGGACTGGCTCTTCTTGCTACTCAGCCTGGAGATGGCCTATTGTGGGACCTTGTGATTGTGTGACATAATACTTAATAAAATCCCCTTTATATATTCCATTAGCTCTGTCCCTCTAGAGAACTCTGACTAATACATCCCCTTTTGAGAAATGTCTATTTAGGCCCTTTGCTTATCTTTTAATCAGGTCATTTTCTTGTTATTGAGTTGTTTGAGTTCCTTCTATATTTTAGATATTCTCTCTTTATTAGATATATGGCCTTGCAAATATTTCCTCCCATTTCACAGGTTGCCTGTTCACTCTGTTATTTGTTTCCTTTGCTGTGCAGGAGCTTTTTCGTTTGATGTAATCCCACTTGCCTATTTTTGTTTTGTTGCCTGAGCTTTGGAGTCGAATCCAAAAAAAATTACCCAGAACAATAACAAATATAAAGAAAATACAAGCACTATAATCTTTAAATTATACTTTAAAAATACACCTGACATATGGCCTCAATAGATTTTCATTGCCTCCAAGTAATCCTACACAGTTTCAGACTTTTAAAGAAATGCCAAAATCTTTCCCAAACAAATGTTTTAGAGTGATTCATTAAACTAAGAAAGATAAGACAAATCAACAAAGCAGTGTTCAAGGAGGCTTACAGTAAAATTTCACACAGACAGTAACATTTAACAACCCAGGTGAGAACTAAATAATGACAAGAAAGTTATTCAATCTTTCCAACCTGGAAGTATACATACCTTTGTCACAATCTTCCCTAGGAAGAACCAGCCCTGGCACCCAAGTCAGTTCTGGCACACACAGACCATGGAAGGAGGATGGGTCATTTGTCAGGGAATTTCAGGTTGGCTATGTTATGCATGTTCTAGAAATGTGGGGCTCTGGGAGGACACACACTGGGTGTCACAACCCCTTGGTCCTGTGGACTCTCCACTCCATTGGAAGAGGACAGGACATATTACACAATTTTGGGGAGCCAGTACAAAATGAAAATGAAGGACCAAGGCCTTATTCAAATATCAGGAAAAAAAGTGTTATTAAAGTTAGTAAAATATAAAGCTTTTTTCTTTCTTCCACAGTGCATCTCAGCTTGTCATGGTATATATATATTTTTTTTTGTCATTTAATGTTCTCCACAAAGAAAAATTATAACTCTAAAGTATTCATATGAATTTCACCATGCATCTACATTGTGGTGCCAGTGTTAAACACACATGTAAGAACTTTTAACTTGTATATTGAATACACAATTTGTATTTTGTAGCTTGTACATGCATACTTTGTTTAGTCAAAACAATGAAAATACTGCATAAAACTGGCTCAAGTGTTTTTATTTCACTTAATATGTTCACATTCTATCAACACACTCTACCTTCAGCTGACTGATGAATAAGAAAAGACTGAAAGGAAAAGGAAATATGGGCTGCTTCATCTTCTTCCTTCTATGTCATCATTTTCAGCACAAGTAATTGGCAAATACAGGGAAGTAACACAAATAAGAAAGGATAGGTAGAATTGCGTGGTCATTTATGTTTCTTAGAATGTCGTTGCTTTCTTTCTGTGTTGGAAGAAAGTTCTGATTTGAACTGAAAGTGTGGTCTCAAGATGTCAGGGCACCTGCTTACTCAGTCCTAGAAATGGCATGCTTATCTGGTACTTTGAGTCTCACTGATTTTCCATGCATTCTAGGTCTACCCAAATTCTTTGTACATGAGCCATCAGGAACCTGTATGCAAATGGCACAGTACGGAATGGCAAATACGCATATTACACCTATCTCCACTAGTTACACACGTTCTCTATTGTCCCATCAGAGTTCCCTTATAAAACACAAATTAAAAGATAAAATTATTAAGAATTTTAAGACACCTGAAGCAGAGGAACAAACCAAGCACAGGACCCCTTGAGTGCAGGGCCATAAGTGACTACACAGGACTCTCATGCCCTTGAAACTGGCCCTGGGCCCACTAAGGGGAAGAAATGTCTTATCAAAAGGCTGTGTAGATGGACAACTAAGACTGAAAGTTAAATGATCTGCCTGCAAACTCATTTGGTAAGCGACTTAAGCAGTATGTAAATCAGAGTTAGTCTGACTCTGGAAGCCAATCTCTTTCACCAGTTTATTATATTTCCTCTTGAAAGAAGCTTAGTTGCATGAACTGAGCGAACACTGTACAAGCCTCAGATGTTCAACAGCTTTAGTCCCTATAGCCAAGAAGCATTTTCAGGTTAATTCATTGGCAGGCTCACTCCAGAAACACAGTCGCAATTATATTAATGCTATTCACAAGACATTATTTGCTGGATGAAGAAAGAAGCGGAAAAACTACTTTCCTTACAGCAGTAACAGAATACTTAGAATAATAACAAAATACTTATCATTGCTTAGTAATAATACTAAGAATTGCTACTATTTACTAAGCACTTTCCATGTGTCAAGCACTACTCTAAGAGCTTCCGCTATATTATCTCATTTTTCTTCACAGAAACCCTAGGTCAATGATATTATTATCTGTATTTACAAATCAGGAAGCTGAGGCAAAGAGTGGTTCAACAAGTTGAGTAAGGTCATATGGCCAGTTAGTGACAAAGCACTAGGTTAGTTGAACCCAGACAGCTTTGCTACTTTGAACCGTCTCTCTCTATGCATGGATCCATCTCTGTGTTAGTAAGCTCTATCTGCAGGCAGATAGAACTAAAGCAATTGACCCAGACAAGATAATCTGTAAATATTTCCAGAGTAATAGTACAAGTAACTTCAGGAACGTTTTAGTTTATCTGATGAACATCTAACATTAGTCATTTTTTTTCTTGCATTTTACTTTTCAGAAAATAATTTTTAATGCTTTCATTAAAGATCTAACTTTTTGTCATGTAGCCAAAGTCCCATATGCAGGAAATATTTTGTATTTAATTCAATGCCCTGTGTACCTTCCTTACCTGTATTTCCAGGAACCAGGAAATCAGGGGAAATTCCTATGGATTCAGGGAGGAACTGTTACAAGGGACTATTCTCAACATAACTATTGACTTTGGAATTTTTATGACTGTGCGTCCATCAAATTTACTAACTTAAAGTATGTAGTTAATGGCCTAGCTTGCTTGTCTGTTTTGTTTTTCTGTTTTAACACCGGATAAGGCGTGTCAATCAAATTTGCTAATTTAACACAGTTGACATAGTTGTCTAGTGAGTTGGAGTTTTTTGTTTTGTTGTTCTGTTTTACTGCTGAATGGATTCTTAAATTAGGAGAACTGGCATCTTACTAATCTTTGTCACTGTGGGTTAGACGGTTTGAGAATCTAGTGGGACTTTGAATCAGAATCCCAAAAGTGGTTGTAGATGCTTTAAATTCTTACCACTTTTCTATCTTTTTTTTTTTTTTTTTTTTTTTAAATAATGGAGACAGGGATCTTGCTATGTTGACCCAGGCTGGTCTCGAACTCCTGGCCTCAAGTGATCCTCCCACCTCAGCTTCCCAAAATGCTGAGACTACAAGTATAAGCCACCTTACCCAGCCCATTCTCTTAAAAGAAAAAAACAAATCACCACTTGAAATGATTTAAACCATTCACCAATAAAAAGCTACTATAGAAAAAACATCTATCATATTTTAATTTAATTCATCAACAATAAGTGACACAAACAATTCTGTGTAAAAAGTCAATATTCTTTGGAACTGTCCTTTAATCCTTTGGGAATCTGTTGTAATCAACCTTCATTTTGACTAATAGCAAAGACACAATCTGATTTTTTAAAGCTCTGATATGCAGAGAAGATAAAGAGAATAGTTGATTCTTGAAAATGTTTTCGCTCCACTCAACCGAAGAACAAATTATTTACCGTCAAAAAGCATTTTCTAGACTTTACCTGGAATAAGCTAGAAAAAAGGATTGGTAAATTTAAGAAACCTGTTTCTTTCTTTTCCTTCCTTCCTTCCTTCCTTCCTTCCTTCCTCCTTCCTTCCTTCCTTCATTCCTCCCTCCCTCCCTCCCTCTTTCTTTCTTTCTTTCCTTCTTTCGTTCCTTTCTTTCTTTCTTTCTTTTTGAGACAGAGTCTCAATATCATGTAGAGAAAACATAATTAGTGTGAGGCCCAAAGAGGAAATAAGTCACTGCTATAGAAATAGGTATTTCCCGGTACCAGTATCTAGTCTCTGGGGTGAATTTGTTTTAAAAAAAATAGATAATTTATTATAGAAATGATGGGAGAGTAAAGTAAGTCTGAATGTCTATTTTTTTGCATATATGACAAACTATTCTAGAGAAAAACAGCAAATATTTCTCTGTAAAATTTCTTCCAAAAGAAAATTGCAAAACTTTTCAAGATACTGTTGTATTCTATGTTTTAAACACAAGATAATCTTACAAACATTTCCTTGCAATACCACTTGCTACAACTTAAAATCAATACTAATTTTCCCAGTCTCAGAAAAAATAGAGAACTGTTGTTCCTGGTTAATGCGTTCTATGCCTCTTAAACTTGAGTGTGTACATGAAACACTTGGGAGCTAGTTAAAATGCAGATTTTGGTTCAGTAAGTTCAGGAGCCCAAGATTCTTTATGTCTAATAAGCTCCAGATGATGCTGGAGGACATCATTTTGCATGAGACTGCCCCACTTCTCATACCTTTGGCTATCTGCCCCTTCCCTCCTTGCTATCACTGATTTACCCTGGGTGGGCACCTGACTCAGAAGGCTTATCAGAGCTCTTCTCCAGGACTTATTCAACAGGAGCCAGTGAAGGAGATCAATGTCTCTGACAGAAAAACTACGTGTTGTAAGGCTCGGGGCTCCTCTCTATCCATTTTTCCTGCTGAAAGAGGGAAGCTGGTATAAGAGGTGAGGCCAGTAGACCAAGAGATGGTCAGAACGCTGGCTACATTCATGTCCCCAGTTTTCCCAATTCCCTTTGAACCTGAGCTCTAGGGGCAGCCTCACCTTACAATGCTATTTGAGACATGCCCAATACTTTTTACATATACTGTACATTTAACTAACTTATTTGAGTTGGTTTTCTGTCACATGCAACCATCAGAGTGCTGCCTAAGTATAATACTCATACAGTACAATTAAATTTCAGAAAATAACTTGTTTACGTTAATTTCCTTTTTGAGCTAACTAAATCATTTAGTGTAACCTTTGTATGCAGAACCTATTTCCTAAATTTTTGTTTCTTACCTCTTGGTCTGAGTCTAACACTGTCTAGCACTTGAGACATAGTATTTGTTGTCTGGGATTCATCTACTCATGGAGAACAATCTGTACCACATGTCAGGCACTGTGCTGGAGGTGGGACCATGTGGTCCCTGTTTTCCAGTAGTTTACAATTTAGTAGGGGATATGGATAAAGCAACAAAGTAATGTAATGTGATGTAATATAATGTCATATTAATATAGGAGCATAAAGGAGACAGTATCATGGAGAGGGTGGCACCTCCTCAAAGTCTTGATGGATAAAGAAGGAAGAAGGAAATTCCAGCCAGAAAGATTCAAATAGGCAAAGGTACATAAATGAGAATTATAATGCTTTATGTAGAAAAGTGCAAATGTTTCATCCCAAAGCATGAAGAGGAGAGAATAAGAGGGTCAAGGGTACAGAGGCAATAGGGAAGTAGCCAACACAAATCAGGAAAGGCTTTGAATAACATGACAGTGATCTTGGACTTTTATCCTGTAGGCAATGGATAATGATTGTGAAAAGCAGCAACAGGTGTGGATCATGTTTTACTTAGACTGTGTTGCAGGACATATTGGGAGCAATCAAGTTAGAGACAAAGAGTTCTGTAAAACAGAGTTGGCAATCTTTGAGCTAGTGAGCTATTGAGCAAAGCTATAATGAGGCAGAATAAAATATTTTAGGGTCAACTGATTTTTTCTTTTTCATTACCTGTTACAAATATCCTAACTTTCATACATTTTCTTTTACACATAGGTAATTTTGGAATTGTTACATTACCATTTAAAATATTTGTCGATGAACCTTATACTATTGCATCATTAAAAATCTATACTGAGAGTCTCTGTCTTACTAAAAGTGAGTTTAACTAATTCACGAAGGTTTATCATTATTTATTTATTTATTGCATTTATTTCTTCATTTTATGTATTTCCTTTGTGTTTCTTCTGTTTCCCTCCTTTCCTAACATCTATTGGATAGGTTGAGTTTTACTCTGCTGGTTTGAAAATTACACATTATGATTTTTAGTCTTCTGGTATTTTTCTCAACTTAAGATGTGTTCTTATCTCTAGTATTTATTGATTTATTTCCTACAGTAATAGAATTCTAAAGCTTGTCAGTAGCTATATTTTCCTTATCCCCTTCATTTTCAACAGAAATGCCTTAGTAAGCTCTTTTGTCTCTCTGGACTCCAACACCAACCTGACTCATGTTGGTGTTTTCTAAAGTTTAAACATTGATAGACTTTTGTTGTTGTTATTCTTTACTTTAGACAAGAAATTTTACTAAATTATTTACTGATATTTATTTCCTATATCATATTTGCTTCTAACTGGATAATTTCCTCCAACAGTGCTTTTAACATGTGTGTTAGGTGGTCTGAGTCTTAGTATCCACTTCATGCAAATATGTAAGTGATAATTTAAAATACTAGGTTTAATTTGTTTCTTTAAACACTTTGAAAATACATTCTACCACTTCTTGTACCTAGAGCTGCTGTTCAGAAGTCTGAGCTGGATGTGTAGTTGGTCATCATCAGCATACAGAGGATAACTGAAGCCATGTGTGGGAGGGAGATCACCAACTGGAACACAAATGGGAGAAGAGAAGGGAGCCAAGAATGAACTCTGAGAAAAGCTAACATTTAAGGAGGGGATACAAGAAGAGGCATTGTGAGCTAGACTGAGAAGGAATGGCCAGAGTTTTGCAAATGTAATCAGAAGTCATGAAAACTAAGAAAGGGGGCAGTTTCAACAAAGGGGGATGATCAGCAACAACCTCAAATATTACAGAAAGATCTAGCAATACAAGTATTTCAAACTGTTTTTCGCATGTAACAATATGTACAAGTTACTGCATTTTCTTTAAGATGAGAAAGGTTTGTATCATTTTTCTATGTTGGGGGGGGCAGGGGGAGGAGTAGGAAACCAGTAGAGAAGAGGACATAAAAAAGAGAGGAGACAAATAGCACATCAAGAAGGTACTGAAAGAGAATGGAGGATAAAGAGCACAAGTGCACAGAGATTACCCTTTACAAAGGTAATGATCAGTGCTCTCTGATGATTAAGGAAAGAAATAGTCACGAAGGCAAGCATTTGAGGGAATTCATGTCTAGGAGCTTCTATATTCTTTGTGAAGTAGGAATCAAGGCCTTTTGCTGATAGATAGGGAGTGAAGTGAGTTAATAGTGCCAGTAGTATTGGAACTATTAATGATACCAGTAAATAGCACCAGTAGTACTGGTCTACTTGTACTTGTCGTATGAGATATCGCTTCTAATTAGACCAAAGAACAAAAATATTTGCCCAGAGTAAATAATTAGATTTCCCCCACTGATTCCCCAGAATCAAAAACCAAAAATAAACCTAAGAGAAAGTGTTGCTTCTATGTCCTTAAAAAGTTGTGAAAAGGAACCATAGTGCTTTAATTGCATGTTTAAGAATTTATTACATTTTCCTTTTAATGTTATGAGGTGGAAGTTGTCTGACGAGTCTCTGGTTCTTTGGGGAAAATTTTGGTTCCAACCTAGATTTTTGTAATTCTAAGCTCTATAATTAAGGCTAAGACTCAGTTAACAAAATTTTACAAAGTTAAAGAATGATCAGGGAGCAAAATTTTGGTCGCTGTATAGTTTCCTAGGGTTGCAATAACAAAGTGCCACAAACATGGCAGAATTTTATTGTCTCATAGTTCTGGAAACTAGGAGTTCAAGATCAAGGGGTTGGCAGGTTGAATCCTTCTGAGTTTTTGAGGGCTGTGAGACAGAATTCGTTCCATTCCTTTCTCCCCCTAGCTTCTGGTAGTTTGCTGGCAATCTCTGGCATTCCTTGACTTATAGACACATCACCTGATCCCTTGCCTTCATGTCTACATGGTGTTGTCCCTATGTGAGGGTCTGTGTCTAAATTTCCCCATTTTATAAGTACACTAGTTATATTGAAATAGGAGCTTCACCAGTATGATCTCTTAATTAATTACATCTTTAATGGCCTTATTTTCAAATAAAGTTATATTCTGAAGTACTAGGGGTCCAGACTTCAACATAGGAATTTTGGGGTAATAAGATTTAACCCATAATAGCCCTTTTCCAAACTTCCAAAACTCTTTCCAAAGAGCCCCTTTCAAAACTTTTCAGGTCATGAAAGTGACTCAGGGTATTTCAAACTCTCAGTCTATGGTTATTACTTTTGTTTTTATTTTTATTTTTTCCCAGGTTTTCTGCTTATGAGAAGAAAAGCAAAAGTGAAAAGGAGGAAGCCATTTATGTAACAACCTAGGAGGAAGGTGCTGGCAGCCTAAAGAAACAGATGTGAGAGGAATTCTGGTCTATATAAGAAGTCTGACTGCCATTTAAAAATTCAGGATTTTAAAAAATAATTTTGTTTAAACAAGAGCGTTAAAAATACCAGCTATTCAATAATTCAAAAGAATTAAGAATTAGTGAGTGCCATAAACTATACATCTGACAAAGGTCTAATACCCGGAATTTATAAGGAACTTAAACAATTCAACAAGCAAAAAACAACCCCATTAAAAAGTGGGCAATCACGCCTGTAATCCCAGCACTTTGGGAGGACAAGGCAGGTGGATCACAAGGTCAGGAGTTCGAGACCAGCTGACCAACACGGTGAAACCCATCTCTAGTAGAAATACAAAAATCAGTTGGGCGTGGTGGCACACACCTGGAATCCCAGCTACTCAGGAGGCTGAGGCAGGAGAATCGCTTGAACCCGGGAGGCGGAGGTTGCAGTGAGCCGAGATCGTGCCACTGCACTCCAGCCTGGAGTCAACAGAGACGCCATCTCAAAAAAAAAGAAAAAAAAAGTGGGCAAAAGACGTGAACAGATGCTTCTCAAAAGAAAACATATAAGTAGCCAACAAACATATGAAAAAAATGCTCAGCATCACCAGTAGTCAGAAAAACGCAAATCAAAACCACAATGAGATACCATCTCACACCAGTCTGAATGACTATTATTAAAAAGTCAAAAAACAATAGATGTTGGCAAGGCTGCAGAGAAAAGGGAACACTTATATATTGTCAGTAGAAAAGTAGATTTGTTCAGCCACTGCAGAAAGCAATTTGGAAATTCCTCAAGGAACTAAAAATAGAATTATCATTCAATCCAGCAACCCCATTAGTGGGTATATACCAAAAGGAAAGAAATGGTTCTACCAAAAGGACACATGCACTCATAAGTTCATCATCACACTATTCACAATAGCAAAGACATGGAATCAACCCAGGTGACCATCAATAGTAGATCAAATAAAGAAAATTTGGAATATATATACACCATGGAATACAATGAAGCCATAAAAAGGAACAAAATCACGTCCTTTGCAGGAATATGGATGGGTCTGGAGGCCACAATTGTAAGCAAATTAATGCAGGAACAGAAAACCAAACACCATATGTTCTCCCTTGCAAGTGTGAGCTGAACATTGAGCACACATGGATATAAACATGGGAACAATAGACACTAGGGAGGAAGAGAGGGGTGCGTGAGTTTAAAACTACCTATTGTGTACTATGCCCACAACCTGGGTGATGGGATCATTCCTACCCCAAAACTCAGCATCATGCAATATACCCATGTAGCAAACATGCACATGTACCCCTGAATCTAAAGTAAAAGTCGAAATTATTTTTTAAAAATTAGTGAATGTAATCCTGATAAAATGAATAGAATTTTAGAGTTGAAAAGAATCTTAGGAATTACCTATTCTAATATCTTAATTTGCTACATCATATTATAGAAGGCCAGAGAGATGGCAAAGTTAGACCCAGAAACCATTTCTCCAGATTTCTAATACAGTGGTTCTTCCTCTGTCTCTTATGATACCCAGTGTGTTCTACATGACAGTAAATCAACCAGTAAATACCTGATAAAAATCCTTAATTATGGAAGAAAGCAAAATATAAGGCATGACTGATACTTCAAAGAAGCTTACAATTTTGTTAGAGAAATAAGACATGTACACTATATAAAGATGATAGTAGGTAATTTTAGGGTTTTGTCTTTCTGGATGAGAACTGCCTCCTGCATCCAGATCTCTATGACTAGAACTTTTCCGCCATAAGACCCCCATATTCTGGCCACAGGTGATTGGTTTAGAGACTGGTATATGACCCATGATGGGCCAATTATAGTATCTCATCCCCCTCCCACTCTGGTAATTGACCAAGGGATGGGTACCTAATCCAAGTCAGGCCAATCAAAGTATTCGCCTAAGAGACTGAATGAATCCATTCTTTTCCAGTGAGAGAAGCTTTAACACATAAAACTCAGTTTCTGTTCTTGGCTCTGTTTCTTGTCATATGGACAAGGTCAGCCTTCATAAGAGAGAATGGAAGTGACTAAAGAAAGTAGAAACAAAGGAGAGAGAGAGAAATGGGTAAGTTCCTGGTTTCGACTGCTCTTGAAATTAGCTGTACCTTGACCTTCCCACACTTCCTTGTTCAATCTTCATTGGGATCTAGTAAGTATTTACCACATGTTAAGCCCTATTCTAAGCATTTCACAATAACAACCCATTTAATCCTCACAACAATCCTATGAGGTAAGAATCATTACTACCCCCATTTTACAGAAACTAAAGCACAGATTTAGTAACTTGCTTAAGATCACACTTCTGGTAAAAAGTAATCAAGCCAGGATTCAAATTCAGGCAGTGTGTTCCAGAAACTGTTCTTTCAACCAGAATTTCATATATATTTCTGTTATACATTGCATTACACTAAGTTGCAGTCATTTGTCTCCATGTCTGTCTTCTGTGACCTCATTTGTCTCCATGCTAATCTGTGACCTCACTAAAGTCAAGGGCTATATTTAACGTCTTTTTGTATCTTTAAGGCCCGCTACAGTGCCTGGTTAATAGTCAGCAGGGCACTGAGCAAATGCTTGTTGGACTATTGGTAACCCTGGAAAACTGAGGTTACCAATACCTGACACCAACCTACCTAATAAAGCTACCTAATAAAGGCAATAACACTGTGGTGTTTAACTCATTAACTTAAACATGAGATAATAGAAAGTGTTAAACCTTCATCCTCTTAAGTTTCTAAATTTTTCCTTATGGCAAAATATATGTAAAATAAAATTTACCTTTTTAACCATTTTTAAGTACACAACTTAGTGGCACTAGATACATTCACACTTTGGTGCAACCATCACTCCCATCCATCTGTAGAACATTTTCATCTTCCCAAACTGAAACTCTACCCATTAAAAATAATTTCCCATTCCTGCCTCTCCCCAGTTCCTGGAACCACCATTCTACTTTGTCTCTCTATGAATCTGACTTCCGTGGGTACCTCATAAAAATTGACTCATACAATATTTGTGTCCTTTTGTGACTGGCTTGTTCCACATAGCATAATGTCTTCAAGGTTCATCCATGTTGTAGCATGTGTCAAAATTTCCTTCCTTTTTAAGGCTGAATAATATTCAATTGTGTCAAGACCAGCTCAGTCAGGGAAACCCTAACCCAGTGGTGCTAGAGGAATTAAAGACACACACACAGAAATACAGAGGTGTGAAGTGGGAAATCAGGGGTCTCAGCCTTCAGAACTGAGAGCCCCGAACAGAGATTTACCCACATACTTGTTAACAGCAAGTCAGTCGTTAGCATTGTTTCTATAGACATTAAATGAACTAAAAGCATCCCTTATGGGAAACGGAGGGATGGGCCGAATTAAAGGAATAGGTTGGGCTAGTTAACTGCAGCAGGAGCATGTCCTTAAGGCCCAGATCATTCATGCTATTTTTGTGGCTTAAGAATCCCTTTAAGCGGTTTTCCGCCCTGGGTGGGCCAGGTGTTCCTTGCCCTCATTGCGGTAAACCCACAACCTTCCAGCTTGGGCGTTATGGCCATCATGAACATGTCACAGTGCTGCAGAGATTTTGTTTATGGCCAGTTTTGGGGCCAGCTTATGGTCACATTTTGGGGGGTTTGTTCCCAACACAACTGCACGTAGATATCACATTTTTTCTTAGTTCATTCATCCATCAATGAACAGTTTGGTTGTTAACTGTAAATAATGCTGCTATGAACATGGGTGTACAAATATATGTTCAAGTTCCTATTTTCAATTCTTTTGGGTATATACCCAGAAGTGAAATCGCTGAATTATATGATTATTCTGTGTTTAAATTTTTGAAGATCACCATACTATTTTTCAAGATTGCTGCATCATTTTACATTCCCACCAGCAATGCAAGAGGGTCCCAAATTCTCCACATCCTTGCCAACACTCGTTATTTTATGTTTTTTGTTTTGTTGGTTTGATGATAATAGCTTTCTAGCAAGTGTGAAGCAGTGTCTCATTGTGAAGTTTCTAACATTTTTGACCAGTGTTTATCTTTCTGACAACTCTGAATATTCTAAATTTCATACTACTCTTGAATCCTACACTGAAAGAAAACTTATTTCAAATCATAGAAATAAAGAACACTTCCCAAAGGATAGTATTCTTTCTATTTTATGCATATTGGTATGGAGGTGTTGAAATACTCTACGTTTTGTGCTTAATATACAAAATTCACACTTTTTTCCTAGTTAACCCTGTGTTAGTCTTTGTCCTGTCTTTAATTGAGCAGTTCATTTAGACCCTATTTATCTTTATTCTATTTAGATCAGCTTTACAATTTTTCAGTCATTCAAACTTTTTATCCAGTTCTTCAGGTAAGAGTCATCAACAAGTGAATGAAGAAGCACGTTATTTATCAACTGCATTTTCTAAAATCGAGGGGCAAATTTTAAAACATTTTATGCTCTTTATATTATATATTATTTATTTAAACATTGTATATTATTACTTTATATTATTTATATTATTTTATATTATTACTTATGAAGTATATTATTACTTTATGAAGTTTTCTCCCTTAAAAACATATTGTCTTAAATAACAGTCAAAAGAATTTACTTACAAAAAAAAAAAAAAAAACACAGCAAACTTTATTGACAGGCACTTTGTCTAAAAGAAAATTAAAATTGATTTGCTCTGTGACAATCTTCTGAATAAAATACCTCAAAGTATACAGAAACATTAAATTTCTATCTAGAGGGAAAACCCATTATATAAACACTGTATTTCACTAAATAAGGAGTTCAATAATAATTTTCAACTTGCTTACTTTGAAGCACACATATGTAGAAAGAAGAAAAACAAGTAGCCCAACCAATAATTAGTTGGGCAAGTATTTAACCGAAAGAGGGACCTTTCCTTCCAATCATCCCTCCCCCAAGTGGCAAGAGAATTGTCTGAGCAGGTTTTACAAGAATAATTCAAAAGCTAAAATAGGATATGAATGGCACAGCTGACTCTGTACCAAGAATGAAGGGCATGCTTGGTAAAGAAATGCAAAGATGTGAATGCCTAGCAAAGAAAGTAGATCAGGCATGAAAGATTGTGGGTGGCAGTGCTGCCACCATAAGCCTGTTTGACTGTAGCAGATAAATGATTTATAATAATGCATTTATATCCAAGTCAAACAAACAAAGGCATAGTCTGGCCATTATAGTCAATATGGTGAACATTAGTGTTTCTCAAAATGTATTGTGCATATGAATCATTGGAGAACCTGTTAAAATGCAGATTCTGATTCAGTAGGTCTGGGATAATGCCTGAAACTGCATTTCTAACAAGCTCCCAGCTGATGACAATGTAGCAATGCAGCTGGTCCACAGACCACGCTTTTTTTTTTTTTTTTTACTTTTTTTTTTTTTTTTTTTTTGAGACAAAGTCTCGCTTTGTCACCCAGGCTGAAGTGCAGTGGTGCAATATCTTGGCTCATTGCAACCTATTTCTCCCAGGTCAAGCTATTCTTTTGCCTTAGCCTCCCTAGTAGCCTGGGATTACAGGCATGAGCTACTGTGCCCAGACCATAGATCACACTTCTAATAGCATGACATACAGAATCAAGAGATACAGCGAATTAGATGGAAATTGAAATTTTCTGAAGCTCTTGGTGGTGTGCGCCTGTAATCCCACCTACTCAGGAGGCTGAGGCAGGAGAATCGCTTGAACCCGGGAGGCGGAGGTTGCAGTGAGCCAAGATCGTGCCACTGCAATCCAGCCTGGGCAACAGAGGAAGACTCCTCTAAAAAAAAAAAAAAAAGAAAGAAATTGCATTCTGATAAAAGAGCAGGCATTGTTGGGGCCACCACAGTCCTCCATAGCTGCAGCAGCCATCTTATGATGAGTAAAAAGCCACCAATCCAAAGGTGGTGAAGAAATATAGAAAGAACCTGTGTCCTTATTGCCATCATTAAGCTACTATACTAGCCCTAGACTGCCTTATAAAGAAAATCAGTCCATATTTGGTTCAGCCACTATTAATCAGGTGTTACAACTGAAAACACTCCTAATAAATAGATATAGGCTAAAAGTACTAATGTGTCAAGTGTGGACAAACAAGCTAGCAGGACAGAGAGAGAAAGAAGAAATGAAAGACCTGGGTAGTCTGGCCGGGCGCGGTGGCTCACGCCTGTAATCCCAGTATTTTGGGAGGCCAAGGCAGGTAGATCACGAGGTCAAGAGATCAAGATCATCCTGGCCAACATGGTGAAACTCCATCTCTACTAAAAATACAAAAATTATTCAGGTGTGGTGGCACAGGCCTGTAGTCCCAGCTACTCATGAGCCTGAGGCAGGGGAATTGCTTGAACCCGGGAGCCGGAGGTGGCAGTGAGCTGAGATCGTGCCATTGCACTCCAGCCTGGGCAACACAGCAAGACTCCGTCTCAAAAAAAAAAAAAAGACCTGGGTAATCCCAACTGAGATAAGCTTCTGTGAATAAGCAAGAATCCACCATGGACTAGAAATCCCCAGCTTTTTATAGACTTCATTTTTTTTTGAAGCAATTTCAGGTTCACAGCAAAATTGAGAAAAAGGTAGAGATTTCCCATATATCCCAGTTTCCCACACATGCATAGCTTCCCCTGTTATCCACATCCCTACCAAATATAGTGATATATTTGTTATAATTGATAAACCTACATTGACACTATAGTTTACATTAGGGTTCACTCTTGGTATTGTACATTCTATGTGTTTTCACAAATGTATAATGACGTGTCCACCATTATAGTATCATACAAAGTATAAATCTGTGCTTTGACTTTTTATCCTCACCCTCCCCCACTCAATCTCTAGCAATCACTCACCTTTTTACTGTCTCCAAATTTTTGCCTCCAAATTGTGCCAGAATGTCAAATAGTTGGAATTCTACAGTATGCAGTCTTTTCAAATTGGCTTCTTTCATTTAGTAATATTTATTTAAGATTCCTCCATGTCTTTTCATGGCTTTGTAACTCATTTCTTTTTAGTGGTAAATAATATTTCATTGTCTGGATGTAACACAGTTTAATCATCCTCTCATCTACTGAAGGATATCTTGACTGCTTCCAAGTTTTGGCAATTATGAATAAAGCTGCTATAATAATCCATGTGCAGGTTTTTGTGTAGACATGTCTTCAACTTTTTGGATAGATACCAAGGAATAGAATTGCTGAATCATATAGTAAGAGTATATTTAGCTTTGTAAGACACTGTCTCCCAAAGTGGCTATGCCATTTTGTATTCCTGCCAATGAGAGTTCTTGTTGCTCCAGTATTGCTGTCATTCGATCTTGTCAGTATTCAGAATTTTGGCCATTCAAATTGGTGAGCAGTGGTAGTTCATTGTGGTTTTACTTTGCATTTCCCTGATGACCTATGATGTGGAGCATGTTTTCATATGCTTATGTTCCATCTGCATATCTTCTTTGGTGAGGTGTCTGTT
The DNA here is from genome assembly GCF_009764315.1 of Trachypithecus francoisi. Taxonomy (NCBI): domain Eukaryota; kingdom Metazoa; phylum Chordata; class Mammalia; order Primates; family Cercopithecidae; genus Trachypithecus; species Trachypithecus francoisi. The sequence goes on from NW_022681457.1 coordinate 48,479,384, forward strand.
AAGGTCCTTGGCCCATTTTTTAATTAGGTTGGTTTTCTTATTGTTGAATTTTCAGAATCCTTTGTATGTTTTGAGTAACTGTCCTTTCTCAGATGTGTCTTTTGCAAATATTTTCTCCCAATCTCTGGCTTATCTTCTTATTCACTTGACATTGTATTTTGCAGAGCAGAAGTTTTAAATGTTGATAAAATACAGCCTATCAATGATTTCCTTCATGAATTGTGCCTTTGTACTGTATTTAATAAGTCATCACCATATACAGGTCGTTTAAGTTTTCTCTTATGTTATCTTCAAGGAGTTTTATAGTTTTGCATTTCACATTTAGGTCTATGATCCATTTTGGGTTAACTTTTTGTGAAGGGTGTAAGGTTTGTGACTAAATTCTTTTTTGTTTTGCATGTGGATGTCCAGTTGTTCTACCACCAAACTATCTTTACTTCATTGTGTTTCCTTTGCTCCCTTGTCATAAGTTATGATCAGTTGAGCATATTTGTTGATCTATTTCTGGGCTGTCTATTCTGTGTCCTTGATCTATTTACCTATTCTTTTGCCAATACCACACTGTCTGAATTACTATAGCTTTGTAGTAAGTCCCGAAGTCAGGTAGTGTCAATCATCCAATTTTGTTCTTCTCCTTCAATATTATATTAACTATTCTGGGTATTGGCTTTCCGTATAAACATTAAAATGAGTCTGTTGATATCCACAGAATAACTTTCTTGGATTTAGATTGGGGTTGCATTGAATCTAAAGATCAAGTTGGGAAGAACTGACATCTTGACAATATTGAATCTTCTTATCCATGAACATGAAATATCTTTCCATTGTAGTTCTTTGATATCTTTCATCAGAGTTTTGTAGCTTTCCATATACAGATCATAAAAATATTTTATTACACTATATTTATTTCTTCTTTTCAGTTCTAATGTAAATGATATTGTGTTTTTCATTTCAAATTCTTTTTGGTCATTTGGTGTATAGGAAAATGACTAACCTTTGTATATTAACTTTGGATCCTGCAACTTTACTATAATTATTTATTAGTTTCAGGATTTTTTTTGTCAACTTTTGCAAATTTTCTACATAGTCACTCAAGTCATCTGTGAACAATGGCAATTTTATTTCTTGGTTCCCAATCTGTATATCTTTTATTTCTCCCTCCCGCACCCTTCCCCCATCCCCACATTTTTTTCTTATTGCGTTAACTAGAATTATCAGTATGTTGTTGAGGAGTGGTGAGAGGGACACTTTTGCCTTGGTCTGATCTTGGAGGAAAAGCTCTGATTTCTCACTATTAAGGAAAATGTTAACTGTGGGGTTTTTTGTAGATATTCTTTGTCAAGTTCAGGAAATGCTCCTCTATCCCTGGTTTACTGAGAATTTTTATCATGAATGGGTGTTTGGTTTGTCAAATGCTTTTTTTGAATCATTGATATGATCATGTGATTTTCCCATTTTACCCTATTGATGTGATGAATTAGATTAATTCATTTTCCAAAGTTGAATCAACCTTGTATAAAGGGATAAAAACCTAGGGTATATCCTATTTGGTCATGGTATGTAATTCTTTGTATACATTTTTTGATCCACTTTACTAATATTTTGTTGAGGACTTTTGCATGAGAGATATTGGTCTGTAGTTGTCTTTTTCTTATAATGTCTTTGTCTAGTATTGGTTTTAGAATAACATTTGCCTTATAGAATGAGTTGGAAAATAACCCCTCTGCTTCTAGCCTCTGAAAGAGATTGTCAAGAATTGGTTTAATTTCTTTCTTAAATGTTGGGTATAAATCACCAGTGAACCCATCTGGACTTGTTGCTTTCTGTAGGAAGTTATTATTATTGATTCAATGTCTTTAACAGATACAGGCCTATTCCAATGGTCTATTTGTGCCTGTGTGAGTCTTGGCCGATTGTGACTTTCAAGGTCCATTTCATCTAGTTATCAAATTGTAGGCATAAAGCTGTTCATAGTATTTCCTTATTAACCTTCTAATGTCCATGGGATCTGTAGTAATATGCTTTATTTCATTTCTTCTATCAACAATTTATGTCCTCTCTCTTTTTTCTTAGCCTGGCTAGAGACTTACCAGTTTTACTGTTCTTTTCAAAGAACCAGATTTTGGTTTCACTGATTTTCTCTATTAATGTCCTGTTTTAAATGCTATTGTTCTTTGTTCACTTATTTCTTTTCTTCCGCACAGTTTAAATTTTCCCTTTTTTTTTTTTTTTAGTTTCCTAAGGTTTTTTCTATCCTTTTACTTTTAATCTTATGTGTCTTTATATTTAGAGTGAGTTTCTTATAAACAAGAAGATGGATCTTGTTTTTATAGATGGATCTTGTTTTTTGATTCACTCTGACAATCTCTGACTTTTAATTGGTTCATTTAGACTATTGATGCTCAAAGTGATTATTGATGTAGTTGGATTACTGTCTACCATATTTGTTACTATTTTTCTATTTGTTTTCCTTGCTATTTTTTTATTTGTTTTCCTTTGTTACTATTTTTGTCTTCCTCTCTTTTCCTGCCTTTGGTGGTTTTAACTGAGGATTTTATATCATCTATTTTCTCTTCTTTCTTAGCATTATTCATTATTATTCTTTTTACTTTTTTTAGTGGTTGCCCTAGAATTTGCAATATACACTTACAACTAACCCAACTCCATTTTCAAATAACACTACATCACTTCACAGGTAGTGTGAGTACCTTATAATACAAAATAATTCTAATTCATCTGCCCCATTTTTTGTATCATTGCTGTCATTCATTTTACCAAAATATAAGCACATATATTATATATATAAAAGAAAGACAGACGTTATATCTACATATGTAGATATATATAGCATACATCTATCTATAAATGAGATATATAATACATACCCATAAGCATACATAATCTAATATACTGTTACTATTACTTTTGAACAATTGAACATAAGATAAATAGAAGTTTTTACCTGCACTTATTCCTCCTTCAGTGCTTTTCTCTTCTTTATGAAGATCTGAGTTTCTGACCTATATTATTTTCCTCTTCTCTAAAGAACTTTTTAAAACATATTTTGCAAGGCAGGACTGCTGGCAATAAATTTCCTTAATTTTTGTTTGAGAAACTCTTTATTACTCTCTCAATTTTGGGAGGTACAGAACTCTGGGTTGATGGATTTCTTTTTTTTTCTCTCAACACTTTAAATATTTTATTTCACTCTCTTCTTGATTACGTGGCTTCTGAGGAAAGTCAAATGTAATTCATTGTTTCTCTACAGGTGAAATCCTCGTTGAGAATTTTTTTTAATCTTTAATTTTTTGTAGTTTAAAAATGATAAGCCTAAGTGTAATTTTTTGACATTCGTCCCACTTGGTGTTCTCTGAGCTTCCTGGATTGGTACATTAATTTGGAAAAATTCTCAGTCTTTATTATGTCAAATATGACTTCTATTCCTTTCTCTCTTTCTTCTCTTTCTGGTATTCCCATCATGCCCATATTACACCTATTGCAGTTGTCCTACAATTCTTGGACATTCTTTTCTATTTTTTTTTTCAGTGTTTGTTCTCTTTGCTTTTCAGTTTTGGAGGTTGGTGTTGATATACCCATAACCTTAGAGATTGCTTCGTAAGTTGTGTCCAGTCTACTAGTAGGCATGCCAAAGTATTCTTCATTTCTATTACAATATTTTTTTATCTCTAGCATTTTTTTTCACTCTTTCTTAGGATTTCCATCTCTCTGCTTACATTGCCCATCTGGTTTTGCATGTTAGTTCCTTTATCCATTAGTATATGAGTCACTTTTGTTTACAATTTCTGGTCTGATTCCAATATCCTTGCCATGTCTGGTGATTCCAATATCCCTGCCATGTCTGGTTCTGATCTTTCCTGTCTCTCTTCACGTTGTTGTTATTTTGCTTTTTAGTATGCCTTATATTTTTTTCTTGATAGTTGAACATGATATACTGAGTGAAAGGAACTGCCACAAGTAGACCTGTAAAAATGTGGTGGTAAGGTTGGGGGTGGAGGAAGAGGGAAAATGTCCTATCATCCTATGATTAGTCTTTCAGTGAGCCTATACCTCTGGACTGGAAAATGTTACAAATGTGTCTCAGGTTTTTCTCCCTCTTTAGATGGAACAGGATGGCTACAGTTGGCTGGAGCTAGGTAGTTCCCTTCCTTCAAGTCAGTTAGGCTCTGAAGAAACCCCAGCAGGTTGGGCTCTGGTTAAATAGTTTTTCCTGAGAGCAGGCCTTGTTAAGAACAGAGTGCTCTGACATATTTTTAAATAGTTTTTCCCTCTCCTGCTACTGGAAGCATAAAGTTTTTGTTTGTTTTGTTTGTTTTTTTCTAGTATTTACTATGAGAATCTGGTCAGGCTTCTAGAGGTAAAACTTACATAAATGTTGCACCTGCTCTGCCCCGCACTCATGGCTGGCTCACCCTGGAGTTTTTAACTCTCAGACTTGTCCACACTGAGCTTCCAGCAAGTAGTCAATTACAGTTCAGATTTCCTACCTTGGCACTGGTTCTCATGGTGGTTTCCACTCCTAAGTCTATACACCAGTAAGCTAAGACTTCCTGTATTTACCTGTGTGCTCCTATTTTGGGGGCAGCAGTTTTCCCTGTGTCCTCACCTCTCTTAGATATCCAAGAAGAGTTGTTGATTTTTCAGTATGTTCAACATTTTACTTGTTAGAATGGAGTAGAAACTTCAAAGCTCCTTACCTGTGAAATGGGAAATGAGAAGTTGATCCCCAGCTTTTTCATAAATAATGTAGTATTTTTTAAATGTCAAAAGAATATCAGGAATCTACTTCCCCAGTTCACATATATAATAATAACAGCCTCTATTTGTTGAGCACTTACTATGTGTCAGGCAGTGTTCTAAGTGTCATATAATATATGTATATGTATATATCTATATAAAAATATGTATTTTTTAATTCTTCGTGTTAGAATTTTAATTAGAAGTAGAAATATAGGCCACTTTCTAGCTCTGTGATTTTGACCTCTCTTTCAAACACAATTCTGGTACATGTTCTTTCTTCATAAAATATAGAATAGAATAGTAAAATAAAATAAAAATAATAGAGTAAAATAAAATATTAAAATTCTACCAATTCTTTAAGACCTAGTTGAAATATCATTTTCTAACTCCATCACTAGCCCTGACTCACCGAGGGAACGCCCAGGGTCATGATTCCTTGTTCTTTCCTCCTACTATCATATAATTTTATTATGGCACTTAGGAGATTGTATCATAGGTCCTCACTGGGACATTGCCTTCACGAGATTATGGATTCCTTAAGGGCAACAACGTTTTATTTTCTCAGCTTATAACAAAGGAAATATATCATAAACATTTAAGGAATGAGTCTCATCACTATATGACCTGCTAAATTTGTTTCTCCCAGACAAGATTTCTATTGCTTCCCAGTAACAAAAGTTAAAGGCTTCTGCATTAGAAAAAAGAAAATTGTAAAATTTGTCAGAATCTGGTTTTTGCACTGGCATTTTAATCATTTGCTTTTAATATTCTTCCTCAAATAGAGGGGTTGACTGATCACAAGTTGGTCTCCTTGCCAGGGAAAATGGTGTATCTTCAAGGAATGCAGCATAAGGATTATGAGTGTGACTTGGAGATGGACCAGGGTTTTGGTTTAGTTCTAACAGCCACTGGCTGTTATTAAAGCTGTGGCAAGTTATTAAAGCTGAGTTTTCTCATTTGTAAAATGAGATATAGTGTCTGCTCATGCTGTTGTTGTGAGGATTAAATAAGTTAATACATATAAACAATGTAATATAGTGCTTAGCATACATACAATAGGTGGTTAATAAATATTATTTGTTAAGACATGACACCCTATCTTAGGCTGGTTTTCCTGAAGCAGGTCCTGGGACAAGGATTTGTGTACAAGTAATTCACCAAATAAGTTCTCAAGAAAGAAAGAAAAAAAAAGTTACAGGAGGAAGGTGGACAAGAGAAGAATCCAAGCAGGGATATGAGTACAAGCAAAGTCCCACGGGGGCAGCATCAAGTTGGTCCACAGGGGTCTCCAGTGTGTACATTACACCTCAGAACTGGTCCCAACCCAAAGTGAAGGAATTCAGATTTCATATTGCTGCACTGTCAGTCATCGGCTATGTACCGCTTCAGAGGATGTAAAGTACCTTCTGGCTCCCTGTGTAAGTGGGTAAAATAGCTCTAGTAGTCTGAAGTCTGTCCTCCAAAGAAAAGTTGCAGGTATGGGCCTTTGCAAGCAAAGGCATGTTATGCACAAAGAAGGAACACACAGGAACACTCAAAGAGATATGAGGGGATTTGGGCAGTGCACCATACTCCAAGGTATAATCAATCAGGCAAAACATAACTACCCATTGCATGGCATAAAGACAAATACACACAGGTTCAAATCCCATCTCCTCCCTTTTCCTGGCTATACAAACTTTGACAATTTACTTAATATCTCTGGGTATCTATTTCACCATTTGCAGAAAGGGGATGATAATACCTATCTCAAAGAGTGATTATGAAAATTAAATAAGTTCATGTCATGTAAAGTAACTATCAAAATATCTGAGAGTTATCAGGCAACTCTCAGAATATAGTTATCAGAATATCAGACATAGTTATATAGTTATCAGAATATTAGACATACTCAAATATGCTCTGTAAATATTAATTCTCCCCAATCTTTATAGGATTTCTTATATATAAAAAAGAATGGATTGTAGACTACGAATTGAGGAATCTATAAGAACTTTCTCCTGGCATAACATTCTTTGGACAAACTCTCTTCAAAGCAATTTTGTTCAAAGGCTATTTCTCTTTGTGACTTTTTTAATTCTTCTGATTATACAAAGATAAATATTTAAATTTAAGAACCATATGTTAGAATATTTCTGAGGCATCCGCTAAACTTACAGCTTCTAAGAAGAAAGAGGTGCTTTAAGCTCAGGGTATAGCTGGTGTACAAATAGTAGCAACAGAAGCAGCAGCTAGAGAGAGTAAGGAGAGGTTGGTGCAGTGCTGGTGAGCAGAAAGCCATGGGAAGAGATCACATGGGGCTAAAAGTCAAATGTCTCCAGTTTAAGTTTTGCCATTAAGTCAGTTACCCTCCTTGGACATCAGTGTTTTCATCTGTAACATCAGTGGTTGAATTAGATGGTCTCTAAGGTATTTTCCAGCATGAAAATTCTCTCATATGGATATTCAAAATCTCAGCTCTTAAATCCTGGATCTAGAAGATTTCCTGTTATGGTAAAAAGGGTACAAAAGTTCAGAGAAGGGAAACGACAGGCTAGAATGGTCAGGGGAGTCTTCATAAAGAAGTAGAATGTAAGCTGGATAGAATTAGAAAAATGAATATGGTCAAGGGGACAATAGTGGAAAGTAAAAATAATTTCCCACAAATTTTGACTAGAGAAAAATATTTATCATAGGTAATATTGGGAGATAAAACTGGAAATGATAATTTGGAACTACATTATGATGAATTCTGAATAGCAAGTAAAGGATTGTGCCAACCTAAAGGTAATGATGAACTCTTGAAGAACTTGAGAAAGAAAAGTTAGTATTATACATTAGGTAATTTGATGTTGTGCAAGACTGGACTGGAAGATATTGCTAAGAAATCTTTAAGAAGGCTGCCAAATTGTCCAGTTATGAGATGAAATGAGGGATTGTACCATTTTGTTAATCTGTAGAGAGGTTAAACAGAACACAGTCCTCTGTGGACTGGAATAGTCTCCAACAGTTTATCTATACATAGAGAAGCTGTAAATTTCCCTTTGTTCATGTAAGACTGTATTACCCTTTATATATATCATCACCTCCCCCTGATGGGTTTGAATGTGCAGGTTTGGGAGTAGGAGCAGGAAAGAGCTGAAGCACTACTTTGTAGAACAGAGAAAAAGTATTTGGAGTTCCAGAAATTTAACAATCCTAGAAGGAAGGGGTAAAAAGCAGAGAATGAAGGAAGGTGAGGGGAAAACTGGACACTAAGTAGGAAGAAAGGCAGGCCAGTGAGAAATCCTTAATGGTGGGATTCCCAAGAATGTACAAAAATAGGTGACTTCATATTGTTTCCTGTTTAGTGTACTTAGTATATGAAAATGGCAAAAACAGGGCCAGGCATGGTCACTCATCCCTGTAATCCCAGCACTTTGGAAGGCCGAGGCAGGTGGATCACTTGAGGTCAGGAGTTTGAGATCAGCCAGGCCAACATGGTGAAATCATATCTTTACTAAAAATACAAAAATTAGCCAGGTGTGGTGGCACACACTTGTAATTCCAGCTACTTGGGAGGCTGGGGTAGGAGGATCGCTTGAACCCAGGAGGCAGAGGTTGCTGTGAGCCGAGATCGTGCCACTGCACTCCAGCCTAGACAACAGAGCAAGACTCTGTCTCAAAATAAATAAATAAATGAATAAATAAATAAAATGGCAAAAACAAAACTGAAACTCATCAAACCCTGCCATTTTCCTTTTCAGAGTTTGGAACTGATTTGGAAATAGACGTAGGAGTCAGACAGATTATAAAAATATTAGCACCATATATGCTGCAGCTAAATTAATAAGTATGGCTTGAGCTCAAGTCACAAATGGGATTTCTAATGCTTCTTTCCAAGTGTAGAGCTCATAGAGATACTCCCTCTTTCACAGATACCTGCATCTGACTAGGTACAAAGGGAATCCCAACCTCACATAAGTTGGCACTAGGAATAGGGAAGAGAGACTGGTTTCTGGATCTGCCTCTAGAAGGTAAGACATGATCCTGAACCACATGTACTTAGCACAAGGAATCCAGAGCACAAGGAATACACACACTACAGATAGAAAGATCCAAAAGGAAAGAGGAAGAAACTAAGCCTCACATAATAAATTCCAACTTATTTATATCTCAGGTTCTGTGTTGATAGTGAATAGCTTATAATAATTAAAATCCAATGTTGCCTTCCGAAAATTGTATAAGTAACTCAGTTTTTCAGTTCAAAAAGAGGCTCTTTTCATTTTTTTAAATAAAAAGTTTACAAATATTATTTATTCCGGAAATAAAAAATGAAATCATAGACCACATGTCTACCTCAGTAAGAATTCAAATTTTCTCATAAAGAAAATGACTATTACTATCTTAGCATGTAACTGACTCATGATTTGAAAGTCCAGTGACAGGAGACCTCTTTGTTGCCATGGCAATCAGAAGTCCTGACTCTCTCAGGAGAATTCAGTGTTAATGGAGCTAGAGAGTAGAATGATAATTACCAGAGGGTGGGAACATGGGAGGATGAAGACAGGTTGGTTAATGGGTACAAACACACAGTTAGGTAGAAGGAATAAGTTCTAATGTTCAGTAGCAGCATAGTAGGGTTACTACAGTTAACAGTAATTTATTGTATATTTCAAAAGAGCTAGAGGCCGGGCATAATGGCTCACACTTGTAATCCCAGCCAAGGCAGATGGATCATCTGAGGTCAGGAGTTCGAACCAGCATGGCCAACATAGTGAAACCCTGTCTTTACTAAATACAAAATTAGCTGGCATGGTGCACGCCTGTAATCCCAGCTACTTGGGAGGCTGAGGCTAGAAAAAAAAAAAGATTTAAAATGTTTCCAACACACACACACACAAAAAATGATAAATATTTGAGGTGATGGATATTCTAATGACCCTGATGTGATCATCGTTATGCATGTACCAGAATATCACATGAAGCTCATAAATATGTACAATTACTATTTCACAATAAAAAAGAGAGAAAAACAAATATGGTGTTACTCTGACAGTAGTATCTGTACAAACACAAGTTTGTTATGTTGGGTACATTTTTCTATCACACACTAAACAAATACATAACAACTGATTTTTTATAGTTCTTTTTTGACCTGGTAACAGACAAGGAAACTCATTCCTTTTGAGTGACTCAAGTGAGCCTGTTTGCCTGAGTTGAATTAAATCTAGGTTTGACTCACTTAGCACAGTCTTTTCTGATTTGTGACAAGCCAGCTTCTGCTGGAATGTCTACCTGAGGTTGATGGAGGCAGTGGCCCTTGTAGCTGGACCAGCTGACCTGGAAACTATAATATGTAGACTAGTTATGGAAGGGGGTGTCTTTGAGGCCACCAGAGCAGCTTCTCACTTTCCTCTTTTAGGAGAGTATTAGAAACTCAACCAGGGGGATAGATGGAAAACAAGACAAGAATATACATTTGTCTCCAACTTTGAGGTTCCTGCGACACCAGGAAAAATTAGGAAGAGACTGTTATAAATATTCACCTTTTTTCACCAGGCCACATGTGCCCATTGCCTGAAGGGAGTTTTTTCTAACTGTTTTGGCAAAGAGGAATTCTCTCCCTTCCAAATGTATAACTGAGAGTTTCCTGAGTTTTTTAAGGTTATAATAGCACCTCCTCAAAATAAATACTCCCCCAAACAATAGAGGGGATCTAAGTCCACCAGGCTTCTTCAACATTTCAAAGGCCTTGGACAAGCTTCTGTTTAGGCATTGTGATAAGCTGTTATTTTGGTTAAAATGATAATCATTCTTTATTCATTTAGTCAACCAGTCAAAAACAATTTCCTGAGCCCAAGTTCTGTGGGATGGGAGCATACTTGGTTTTCTTGGAGCCACCAGAGCTGGAGTTCAGGGAGAAGCAGGGAGCAAGAGGAAGGGAAGGTCAGTGAGGGCAAGACTGCATAGGATGTATTTGTTAATACCCAGTCTATTCACTCCAGATAATCACAGCTTCCCAGAGCTGCCAGTGTGTAAGAGCTCCTTTCCTAATTCTATCAATGTACAATTATCCTGTAATATTCCTGAGAAAATGGAAGGAAGGTGTGGTACGCTGTCCAAGAGGACAGTGTCTGAGCACATATGATAAAGCCTCTATCTTGGGGATGTTGCCAAGAATTCAACATCATATCCTTTTGTCTGAACTCTTAAAGACAATTTTTGCTATTGTTCAGTCCTTTTTGAGGGTTTCTGATGAGTCCTGGCATCTTTTGCTTTAAGATAAGACATTCTTAATTCAATAACATCTCCCAACCTAATCTTCTTTCTCGTTTTTATAAAAACTCATTACATTACTTGCCTAGTAAAACAGCATTGCCTTGTGATGGAGTGATTACATCCATGGGCTCTGGGATAAGAATGCTGGGTTCAGATCCTGACTTTACCAGTTACTAGCCGTGTGATATTCACAAGTTACTTAGATCTGTGTGCCTCAGTTCCTCCACACATAAAATGAAGGTAATATGCATACTGGCCTTACAGAGTTGCAGTGAGGGTTCAGTGAGACAACCTGTGCTCTGGTAAGAACTGAATAAATGTAAACTATTAACGTGATTCACTCTGCCTCAAATAATAACCAGCAAACTACCAGATAAAGTTTTTGATATGCTTGTATGGAAAGATATTTTATTATTTCTTTACTGGACAGTATTTTTTTTTATTTTATTTATTTATTTATTTATTTATTATTATACTTTAAGTTCTAGGGTACATGTGCATGACGTTTATATCATGTATAACTCCCCAATGCAATCCCTCCCTCCTCCCCCCTCCCCATGATAGGCCCCAGTGTGTGATGTTCCCCTTCCCGAGTCCAAGTGATCTCATTGTTCAGTTCCCACCTATGAGTGAGAACATACGGTGTTTGGTTTTCTCTTCTTGTGATAGTTTGCTAAGAATGATGGTTTCCAGCTGCATCCATGTCCCTACAAAGGACGCAAACTCATCCTTTTTTATGGCTGCATAGTATTCCATGGTGTATATGTGCCACATTTTCTTAATCCAGTCTGTCACAGATGGACATTTGGGTTGATTCCAAGTCTTTGCTATTGTGAATAGTGCCGCAATAAACATACGTGTGCATGTGTCTTTGTAGTAGAGTAATTTATAATCCTTTGGGTATATACCCAGTAGTGGGATGGCTGGGTCATATGGTACATCTAGTTCTAGATCCTTGAGGAATCGCCATACTGTTTTCCATAATGGTTGAACTAGTTTACAATCCCACCAACAGTGTAAAAGTGTTCCTATTTCTCCACATCCTCTCCAACACCTGTTGTTTCCTGACTTCTTAATGATTGCCATTCTAACTGGTGTGAGATGGTATCTCATTGTGGTTTTGATTTGCATTTCTCTGATGGCCAGTGATGATGAGCATTTTTTCATGTGTCTGTTGGCGGTATGGATGTCTTCTTTTGAGAAATGTCTGTTCATATCCTTTCCCCACTTTTTGATGGGGTTGTTTGTTTTTTTCTTGTATATTTGTTTGAGTTCTTTGTAGATTCTGGATATTAGCCTTTGTCAGATGAGTAGGTTGCAAAAATTTTCTCCCATTCTGTAGGTTGCCTGTTCACTCTGATGGTAGTTTCTTTAGCTGTGCAAAAGCTCTTTAGTTTAATTAGATCCCATGTGTCAATTTTTGCTTTTGCTGCCGTTGCTTTTGGTGTTTTAGACATGAAGTCCTTGCCCATGCCTATGTCCTGAATGGTACTACCTAGATTTTCTTCTAGGGTTTTTATGGTATTAGGTCTAACATTTAAGTCTCTAATCCATCTTGAATTAATTTTCGTATAAGGGGTAAGGAAAGGATCCAGTTTCAGCTTTCTACTTATGGCTAGCCAATTTTCCCAGCACCATTTATTAAATAGGGAATCCTTTCCCCATTTCTTGTTTCTCTCAGGTTTGTCAAAGATCAGATGGCTGTAGATGTGTGGTATTATTTCTGAGGACTCTGTTCTGTTCCATTGGTCTATATCTCTGTTGTGGTACCAGTACCATGCTGTTTTGGTTACTGTAGCCTTGTAGTATAGTTTGAAGTCAGGTAGCGTGACGCCTCCAGCTTTGTCCTTTTGACTTAGGATTGTCTTGGCAATGCGGGCTCTTTTTTGGTTCCATATGAACTTTAAAGCCGTTTTTTCCAATTCTGTGAAGAAAGTCATTGGTAGCTTGATGGGGATGGCATTGAATCTATAAATAACCTTGGGCAGTATGGCCATTTTCACGATATTGATTCTTCTATCCATGAGCATGGTATGTTCTTCCATTTGTTTGTGTCCTCTTTGATTTCACTGAGCAGTGGTTTGTAGTTCTCCTTGAAGAGGTCCTTCACATCCCTTGTAAGCTGGATTCCTAGGTATTTTATTCTCTTTGAAGCAATTGTGAATGGAAGTTCATTCCTGATTTGGCTCTCTGCTTGTCTGTTACTGGTGTATAAGAATGCTTGTGATTTTTGCACATTAATTTTGTATCCTGAGACTTTGCTGAAGTTGCTTATCAGCTTAAGGAGATTTTGGGCTGAGACAATGGGGTTTTCTAAATATACAATCATGTCATCTGCAAACAGGGACAATTTGACTTCTTCTTTTCCTAACTGGATACCCTTGATTTCTTTCTCTTGCCTGATTGCCCTAGCCAGAACTTCCAACACTATGTTGAATAGGAGTGGTGAGAGAGGGCATCCCTGTCTTGTGCCAGTTTTCAAAGGGAATTTTTCCAGTTTTTGCCCATTCAGTATGATATTAGCTGTGGGTTTGTCATAAATAGCTCTTATTATTTTGAGGTACGTTCCATCAATACCGAATTTATTGAGCGTTTTTAGCATAAAGGGCTGTTGAATTTTGTCAAAAGCCTTTTCTGCATCTATTGAGATAATCATGTGGTTCTTGTCCTTGGTTCTGTTTATATGCTGGATTACGTTTATTGATTTGCGAATGTTGAACCAGCCTTGCATCCCAGGGATGAAGCCCACTTGATCATGGTGGATAAGCTTTTTGATGTGCTGCTGAATCCGGTTTGCCAGTATTTTATTGAGGATTTTTGCATCGATGTTCATCAGGGATATTGGTCTAAAATTCTCTTTTTTTGTTGTGTCTCTGCCAGGCTTTGGTATCAGGATGATGTTGGCCTCATAAAAAGAGTTAGGGAGGATTCCCTCTTTTTCTATTGATTGAAATAGTTTCAGAAGGAATGGTACCAGCTCCTCCTTGTACCTCTGGTAGAATTCAGCTGTGAATCCATCTGGTCCTGGACTTTTTTTGGTGGGTAGGCTATTAATTGTTGCCTCAATTTCAGAGCCTGCTATTGGTCTATTCAGGGATTCAACTTCTTCCTGGTTTAGTCTTGGAGAGTGTAAGTGTCCAGGAAATATCCATTTCTTCTAGATTTTCTAGTTGATTTGCGTAGAGGCATTTATAGTATTCTCTGATGGTTGTTTGTATTTCTGTGGGGTCGATGGTGATATCCCCTTTATCATTTTTTATTGCGTCTATTTGATTCCTCTCTCTTTTCTTCTTTATTAGTCTAGCTAGTGGTCTGTCAATTTTGTTGATCTTTTCAAAAAACCAACTCCTGGATTCATTGATTTTTTGGAGGGTTTTTTGTGTCTCTATCTCCTTCAGTTCTGCTCTGATCTTAGTTATTTCTTGCCTTCTGCTAGCTTTTGAATGTGTTTGCTCTTGCCTCTCTAGTTCTTTTAATTGTGATGTTAGAGTGTCAATTTTAGATCTCTCCTGCTTTCTCTTGTGGGCATTTAGTGCTATAAATTTCCCTCTACACACTGCTTTAAATGTGTCCCAGAGATTCTGGTATGTTGTATCTTTGTTCTCATTGGTTTCAAAGAACATCTTTATTTCTGCCTTCATTTCGTTATGTACCCAGTAGTCATTCAGGAGCAGGTTGTTCAGTTTCCATGTAGTTGAGCGGTTTTGATTGAGTTTCTTAGTCCTGAGTTCTAGTTTGATTGCACTGTGGTCTGAGAGACAGTTTGTTATAATTTCTGTTCTTGTACATTTGCTGAGGAGTGCTTTACTTCCAATTATGTGGTCAATTTTGGAATAAGTGCGATGTGGTGCTGAGAAGAATGTATATTCTGTTGATTTGGGGTGGAGAGTTCTATAGATGTCTATTAGGTCCGCTTGGTGCAGAGATGAGTTCAATTCCTGGATATCCTTGTTAACTTTCTGTCTCGTTGATCTGTCTAATGTTGACAGTGGAGTGTTGAAGTCTCCCATTATTATTGTATGGGAGTCTAAGTCTCTTTGTAGGTCTCTAAGGACTTGCTTTATGAATCTGGTGCTCCTGTATTGGGTGCATATATATTTAGGAGAGTTAGCTCTTCCTGTTGAATTGATCCCTTTACCATTATGTAATGGCCTTCTTTGTCTCTTTTGATCTTTGATGGTTTAAAGTCTGTTTTATCAGAGACTAGGATTGCAACCCCTGCTTTTTTTTGTTCTCCATTTGCTTGGTAGATCTTCCTCCATCCCTTATTTTGAGCCTATGTATGTCTCTGCATGTGAGATGGGTCTCCTGAATACAGCAGACTGATGGGTCTTGACTCTTCATCCAGTTTGCCAGTCTGTGTCTTTTAATTGGAGCATTTAGTCCATTGACATTTAAGGTTAATATTGTTATGTGTGAACTTGATCCTGTCATTATGATATTAACTGGTTATTTTGCTCGTTAGTTGATGCAGTTTCTTCCTAGCCTCGATGGTCTTTACATTTTGGCATGTTTTTGCAATGGCTGGTACCGGTTGTTCCTTTCCATGTTTAGGGCTTCCTTCAGGGTCTCTTGTAAGGCAGGCCTGGTGGTGACAAAATCTCTAAGCATTTGCTTATCTGTAAAGGATTTTATTTCTCCTTCACTGATGAAGCTTAGTTTGGCTGGATATGAAATTCTGGGTTGAAAATTCTTTTCTTTAAGAACGTTGAATATTGGCCCCCACTCTCTTCTGGCTTGTAGAGTTTCTGCCGAGAGGTCTGCTGTTATTCTGATGGGCTTCCCTTTGTGGGTAACCCGACCTTTCTCTCTGGCTGCCCTTAAGATTTTTTCCTTCATTTCAACTTTGGTGAATCTGGCAATTATGTGTCTTGGAGTTGCTCTTCTGGAGGAGTATCTTTGTGGCGTTCTCTGTATTTCCTGAATTTGAATGTTGGCCTGCCCTACTAGGTTGGGGAAGTTCTCCTGGATGATATCCTGAAGAGTGTTTTCCAACTTGGTTCCATTTTCCCCCTCACTTTCAGGCACCCCAATCAGACGTAGATTTGGTCTTTTTACATAATCCCATACTTCTTGCAGGCTTTGTTCATTTCTTTTTCTTCTTTTTTCTTTTGGTTTCTCTTCTCGCTTCATTTCATTCATTTGATCCTCAATCGCTGATACTCTTTCTTCCAGTTGATCGAGTCGGTTACTGAAGCTTGTGCATTTGTCACGTATTTCTCGTGTCATGGTTTTCATCTCTGTCATTTCGTTTATGATCTTCTCTGCATTAATTAGTCTAGCTGTCAATTCTTCCACTTTTTTTTCAAGATTTTTAGTTTCTTTGCGCTGGGTACGTAATTCCTCCTTTAGCTCTGAGAGGTTTGATGGACTGAAGCCTTCTTCTCTCATCTCGTCAAAGTCATTCTCTGACCAGCTTTGATCCGTTGCTGGCGATGGGCTGCGCTCCTTTGCAGGGGGAGATGCGCTCTTATTTTTTGAATTTCCAGCTTTTCTGCCCTGCTTCTTCCCCATCTTTGTGGTTTTATCTGTCTCTGGACTTTGATGATGGTGACGTACTGATGGGGTTTTGGTATAGGTGTCCTTCCTGTTTGATAGTTTTCCGTCTGACAGTCAGAAGGACTGTCTGTTGGTCTGTTGGAGATTGCTTGAGGTCCACTCCAGACCCTGTTTGCCTGGGTATCAGCAGCAGAGGTTGCCGAAGATAGAATATTGCTGAACAGCGAGTGTACCTGTCTGATTCTTTCTTTGGAAGTTTCCTCTCAGGGGTGACGCCACCCTGTGAGGTGTGGGGTGTCAGACTGCCCCTAGTGGGGGATGTCTCCCAGCTAGGCTACTCAGGGGTCAGGGACCCACCTGAGCAGGCAGTCTGTCCGTTCTCAGATCTCAACCTCCGCGTTAGGAGATCCACGGCTCTCCCCAAAGCTGTCAGACAGAGTCCTTCGCGTCTGCCCTGGCCCCCGCTCTTTCCCCTAATGGACTGCAGCTGTGCGCTGTCCACAGAGGTAGAGTCTACAGAGACAGGCAGGCTTCCTTGAGCTGCTGTGAGCTCCACCCAGTTCGAGCTTCCCAGCGGCTTTGTTTACCTACTTAAGCCTCAGCAATGGCGGGCGCCCCTCCCCCAGCCTCGCTGCTGCCTTGCGGATAGATCGCCGCAGACGGCTGTGTTAGCAGTGAGGGAGGCTCCGTGGGCGTGGGACCCTCCCGGCCAGGTGTGGGATATATTCTCCTGGTGTGCCTGTTTCCTTAAAGCGCAGTATTGGGGTGGGAGTTACCCGATTTTCCAGGTGTTGTGTGTCTCAGTTCCCCTGGCTAGGAAAAGGGATTCCCTTCCCCCTTGCGCTTCCAGGTGAGGCGATGCCTCGCCCTGCTTCAGCTCACGCTGGTCAGGCTGCAGCAGCTGACCAGCACCGATTGTCCGGCTCTCCCTAGAGAGATGACCCCAGTACCTCAGTTGAAAATGCAGAAATCACCGGTCTTCTGTGTCACTCGCGCTGGGAGTTGGAGACTGGAGCTGTTCCTATTCGGCCATCTTGCTCCGCCCCCACCTATACTCTACTGGACAGTATTTTTTAGGTAAATGATTTGATTTCTAAATTTATCAAAGTCTTTAAAATCTTTTTTGGACCTCCAATCCATCTTAACTAATTTGCTGTTATTTACATTTAACTATCTTATCATCTCTTCCATTATTTATACCATTGTAATGATGATAAGTTGCTTTGTAAAAATAAAAGACATTAGTATTACTGTATCTGTTCATTTTATTATGGATTTTTATTAATTTTCACATTCTACTTTACAGAAAATATAAAGTATATGTCTATGTTTAGGAAATTCATCAAAATTAGAAAGTATAGAAAATGTGTCCCCAACATACTTAAAGTAATAAAAGCCATCTGTGACAAACCCACAGCCAACATTATACTGAACAGGGAAACGTTGAAAGCATTCCCCTTGAGAACTAGAACAAGACAAGATGCCCACTTTCACCACTTCTATTCAACACAATACTGGAAGTCCTAGCCAGAGCAACAAGTCGAGAAAAATAAAGGGCATCCAAATTGGTAAAGAGGAAGTCAAACTGTCACTGTTTGCTGATGACATGATCATATATCTAGAAAACCCTAAAGACTCATCTAAAAAGCTCCTAGAACTGGTCAATGAATTCATCAGAGTTTTGGGACACAAAATTAATGTACATAAATCAGTAGCTCTCCTATATAACAACAGTGACCAAGCTGAGAATCAAATCAAGAACTCAACCCATTTTACAATAGTGCAAAAAAATTAAAATAGTTAGGAATATACTTAACCAAGGAGGTGACAGACTTCTGCAAGGAAAACTACAAAACACTGCTGAATAAATCATACATGACACAAACAATGGAAACACATCCCATGCTCATGGATGGGTAGAATCAACATTATGAAAATGATCATACTGCCAAACGCAATCTGCAAATCCAATGCAATTCCCATCAAAATACCACCATCAGTCTTCACAGAACTAGGAAAACAATCCTAAAATTCATATGGAACCCAAAAGAAGCCTGCATAGCCAAAGAAAGACTAGGCAAAAAGAACAAACCTAGAGGCATTACATTACCTGACTTCAAACTATACTATAAGGCCATAGTTACCACCACAGCATGGTACTAGTATAAAAGCAGGCATATAGACCAATGGAACAGAGTATAGAACTTAGAAATAAACCAAAATACTTAAAGTCAACTGATCATCAACAAAGCAAACAAAAAAAGTGGGGAAAGGACACCCTATTCAACAAATGGTGCTGGCATAATTGGCAAGCCACATGTTGAAGACTGAAACTGGGTTCTCATCTTTTACCTTATACA
The DNA here is from genome assembly GCF_009764315.1 of Trachypithecus francoisi. Taxonomy (NCBI): domain Eukaryota; kingdom Metazoa; phylum Chordata; class Mammalia; order Primates; family Cercopithecidae; genus Trachypithecus; species Trachypithecus francoisi. The sequence continues at coordinate 48,498,241 of NW_022681457.1, forward strand.
AAAATCAATTCAAGATAGATCAAAGACTTAAATCTTTGAACCTGAAACCATAAAAATTCTAGAAGATAACTTCAGAAGAACCCTTCTAGACATTGGCTTAGGCAAAGACTTTATGACCAAAAACCCAAAAGCAAATGCAACAAATACAGAGATAAATTGTTGGGACTTAATTAAACTAAAAAGCTTCTGTGCAGCAAAGAAATAATCAGCAGAGTAAACAGACAACCCACAGAGAAATAATCAGCAGAGTAAACAGACAACCCACAGAGTGGGAGAAAATCTTTGCAATCTATACATCTGACAATGGACTAATATCCAGAATCTACAACAAACTCAAACAAATCAGCAAGAAAAAAAACAGTCCCATCAAAACGTGGACTAAGGAAATGAACAGACAATTCTCAAAAGAAGATATGCAAATGGCCAACAAACATATGAAAAAATGCTCAACATCACTAATGATCAGAAAAAGGCACATCAAAACTATAATGCAATACCTCCCTACTCTTGCAAGAATGGCCATAATCAAAAAATTAAAAACAAATAGATGTTGGCATGGATGTGGTGAAAAGGGAACACTTTTACACTGCTGCTGGGAATGTAAACTAGTACAACCACTATAGAAAACAGTGTGGAGATTCCTTAAAGAACTAAAAGTGGGCCGGGTGTGGTGGCTCACACTTGTAATCCCAGCACTTTGGGAGGCCGAGGATGGCAGATCATGAGGTCGGAGTTCAAGACCAGCCTGATCAACATGGTGAAACCCTATCTCTACTAAAAAACAAACAAAAAAAATAACAAAAATTAGCCAGGCATGGCAGCGTGCACCTGTAATCCCAGTTGCTCAGGAGGCTGAGGCAGAATAATTGCTTGAACCCTAGAGGCGGAGGTTGCAGTGAGCCAAGATCTCACCACTGCACTCCAACCTGAACAACAGAGTGAGACTCCATCTTAAAAAAAAAAAAATAGAACTAAAAGTGGAGCTACCATTTGATCCAGCAATGCCAGCAATACCACTCCTGGGTATCTATCCAGAGGAAAAGAAGTCATTATATGAAAAAGATACTTGCACATACATGTTTATAGCAGCACAATTTGCAATTGCAAAATATGAAACTAGCCCAAATGCCCATCAGTCAACCAGTGGATAAAGAAAATGTGATATATATATATATATATACACACACACATACCTACGTATATACACACACACCATGGAATACTACTTAGCCATAAAAAGAAATGAAATAATGGCATTTGCAGCAGGCTGGATGGAATTGGAGATCATTATTCTAAGTGAAGTAACTCAGGAATGGTAAACCAAACATCGTATGTTCTCACTTATGAGTGGGAGCTAAGCTATGAGGATGCAAAGGCATAAGAATGACACAATGGACTTTGGAGGCTTGGGGGAAAGAGTAGGGGGTGAGGGATAAAATACTACACATTGGGTACAGTGTACACTGCTCAGGTGGTTGGGTGCGCCAAAATCTCAGAAATTATAATTAAAGAACTTATTCATGTAAACAAACCCCACCTGTTACCCAAAAACCTATTGGAAAAAAAAAAACCCTGCTGTCAAGGAGCCCTTAGAATATCAACAATGACAACAACAAAGACAATGTGTTCCAAGAGGAAAACGTGCAATGCATTTTATAAAATGATCTGATTTTGACTCTTAGTCACTTTTATGATAACATGTAACTAAACAATTATGTGAATTAGTCATGTATTTCCCCACGTAATGTACCTTTATACAGTCAACATCCTATAGTCAGCCAATCTTGATAAGTTTTAGGAACATATATAAAGATAAAGAGAAGAAAAGCCTCTTGAACAAACCAACATTTGGGCCAGGAATAACTAGAGAGGAACAATGTGGTTACTCAGAGGTTTTGTTTTCCTCTTAGTTCTGTGCCTGTTGCACCAGTCAAATAGTTCCTTCATTAGGCTGAATAATAATGGTTTTGAAGATATTATCATTGTAATAGATCCTAGCGTGCCAGAAGATGAAAAAATAATTGAACAAATACAGGTAAGAACAAAATGGAATATCTTTCATTAATTTTTAGGTTTTTACTATTATTTTTAATTGACATATAATTGTACCTATTTATGGTGCACAAAGTAATATTTCCATACATGTATACAATTTGTAAAGATCAAATCAGGGTAATCAGCATATTCAGCAACTCAAACATTTATCTTTGCATTGTGTTGGGAACATTATAATATTTCTCTTCTAGCTACTTTGAAATACGTAACAGATTATCAGTAACTTTAATTTTCCTATTGTACTATCAAATACTATAATTTATTCCGTCTATATAACTGTGCTTTTGTACACATTAACCAACTTCTCTTTATTTCCCCTCCCTCCCCTATCCTTTGCAGCCTCTGATAAGTATCATTCTACTCTCTATCTCTGGAAGATACCCTGGTTTAGTTCCTACATATGCATAAGAACATGTGGTATTTATCTCTCTGTGCCTGGCTTATTTCACTTAACATAATGTCCTCCACACTCATCCATGCTGCCACAAATGAAGCAATTTCATTTTTTTTCAGTGACTAAATAGTATTCATTTGTGTTTATATACCACACTTTATCCATTCATCTGTTGATGGACACTTGGGTTGACTTCACATCTTGGCCATCATGAATAGTGCTACAATAAACATGGAAGTGCAGACTGATGTCTTTTCCCTTGGATATATACCCACTAGTGGAATTGCTGAATCATGTGGTCATTCTATTTTTAGATTTTTGAAGAACCTCCATACTGTTTTCCATAATGACTGTATTAATTTACATTTCCACCAATGGTATATGATAGGTCTCTTTCTCCACATCCTTGCCAGCACTTTTTTTTTGTCTTTTTGATAATAACCATTCCAACTGGGCTGAGATGGTGTCTCATTCTGGTTTTGATTCGCATTTCCCTGACGATTAGTAATGCTGAGCACTTTTTCATATACTTGTTGGACATTTGTTTTTCTTCTTTTGAGAAATGTCTATTCAGATCATTTGCCCATTTTAAAATATTATTATCACTTTGTCTTTGAGGTTTTTGAGTTTCTTGTGTATTCTGGATAATAATCCATTGTTGGATGAATAGTTAGCAAATATTTTTCCAAGAATTGGGATGTCGGCCAGGCACGGTGGCTCTCACACCTGTAATCCTAACACTTTGGGAGACCGAGGCAGGCAGATTATAAGGACAGGATTTTGAGACCAGGCTGGCTAACATGGTGAAACTCTGTCTTTACTAAAAATACAAAAAATTAGCTGGGTGTGGTGGCACACGCCTGTAGTCCCAGCTACTCAGGAGGCTGAGGCAGGAGAATTGCTTGAACCTGGGAGGCACAGGTTGCAGTGAGCTGAGATCATGCCGTTGCACTCCAGCCTGGGCAACAGAGCAAGACTCAGTCTCTGAAAAAAAAAAAAAAAGAATTGGGATGTCTTCTGTTTGAATTATGGAGAAGAAAACAAAGTTAATAGTTAATAATTACTATGGAAACTTCTGAATCCTTCAGGAAGTTAAAAGCAGTGTGGTGCACTGAGGACAATACGGTAATGGGCACAGGGAGATGAGGGTTTTAGACAGGGTTCTGCACTGTCTTACCACAAGACAGAAGACAAGGCACAGGGCTCCTAATGCTGAGTTTCTTGATCTGTAAGTTAGCAGTTGGACTCATTTTTTTCTTTAAAATACTCTTTATTGAATGTTTATGACATGCTGAAGAGCAGTAAAATTTTTTAAAAGCCTCTGGAATCATGCAGTGTATCTTCTTTTCAAAGACATAGTTCATAAGTAAATGGATCACAGGTCAGAAGGTAGTAGGTGGTTGTGGAGTAAAACAAATCAGGAAGAGGGATATGGAGTGTTAGGTGGGGCTGGGTTGGGGAAGAATGTGGGTTGCTGTTTCATGTAGGGAAGTCAGGGAAGACCTCACTGATGATGTGTCAGCAGAGACCTAAGACGAGTGAGAGAAGAGCCCATTGAAAACTAGGTGAGGGTAGGAAGGAAATACAATAAGAATCAAAGAAGAATTCAAGAGTTTTGCTTGAACACTTGGAAGGATGAAATTGTCATCAGTTGAGAAAGGGAAGACTGCAAGTGGAGAAAATTTGGCATTTGGAAAATCAAGAGTTAGTTGGTTGGGGCTTTTGGAATTTATGTTACTTCTGAAACATCCATGTAGATCTGAATTCATGATGAAGGCATGAAAATTTGGGTGTAGATAACCAGGTTTTCTACAGATGGAGAAGAGAAAGTCTCCAGGACTAAAGCAAGGATACTGATTTCTGTTTCTTTCAAATACAACATTCTATGTAATACAGAGTTTGGTGGTGCAGCCATGTAAATTATTTTTCCCTGTCCCTGATAGCAACATATACTAATTCCTTATATTTAATTTGTCCACTATTGTGTTCTGTTGCTCATGGTTGACTTTTGCATGTTTTAATTACCCAGCAGAAGGTGATAGGCATGACCTAAGTTTTAATCAAATGATTTTGTGGCTGCCATTTGTCACTCACTCTCTATAAACTCTGTTACATCACGGAGATATTTGCTTAGAGGTACCTTTTAAATTTCATGAGAAGATAAAAATTCATCTTACTAAAGATGTTTAAAGAGCAATTAATGCAGCTGGTTCTGAATGATAGGTTTTCAGTGTCCAGAGGACAGTAAATCCGTATCAAACTTTTCTTTACTCAGAAATCACTATTTGAAAGAATTACTTGGATGGGCAAAAATTTTGTACACATGGTCCTCTATAAGTACAAGCAGAAATTCAATTGTTTACAGACATGCCCAGATTTTACAATGTTTCCTGACATTTCTGCCAGCCCTCCACAAAAATCTTCACATTTAATATCTTCAAGAAATGCTGTGAAATACTATAATCCACATTTTACAGAAGAGAAAACCAGGGGTCTGAAAAAATAAATGATTTTTCTAAGATCATGTTTTTTTTTTTTTTGAGGCGGAGTCTCGCTCTGTCGCCGGGACTGGAGTGCAGTGGCCAGATCTCAGCTCACTGCAAGCTCCGCCTCCCGGGTTTACGCCATTCTCCTGCCTCAGCCTCCCGAGTAGCTGGGACTACAGGCGCCGCCATCTCGCCCGGCTAGTTTTTGTATTTTTAGTAGAGACGGGGTTTCACCGTGTTAGCCAGGATGGTCTTGATCTCCTGACCTCATGATCCACCCGCCACGGCCTCCCGAAGTGCTGGGATTACAGGCTTGAGCCACCGCGCCCGGCCTAAGATCATGTTAAGCATCACAGTCAGAGTTAGAATCGCTTCAAGCCAGGAGGCAGAAGTTGCAGTGCGCCGAGATCACGCAACTGTATTCCAGTCTGGGTGACAGAGCAAGACTCTGCCTCAAAAAAAAAAAAAAAAGAAGTGCCTTTCATCCTTATATTCCTCATGAGATAATAAGGTCTAGGGAGGGACTATTTCTTTCTTTCTTTTTTTTTTTTTTTTGAGACAGAATCTCGCTCTGTCCCCCAGGCTGGAGTGCAGTGGTGTGATCTTGTCTCACTGCAACCTCTGCCTCCCGGGTTCATGCCATTCTCCTGCCTCAGCCTCCTGAGTAGCTGGGATTACAGGTGCCCACCACCACGCCCGGCTAATTTTTTGTATTTTTAGTAGAGACGGGGTTTCACCGTGTTAGCCAGGATGGTCTTGATCTCCTGACCTCATGATCCACCCGCCACGGCCTCCCGAAGTGCTGGGATTACAGGTGTGAGCCACCACACCCAGCCTCTTTTACTAATGTTTAAGAAAATTCAGTTTTTATCCAAAATGAGTTCGTGTACCAAATATTAATAGTTAGCTAATCATTGTTATATTCATTCATTGTTATTTTTATTTCAATTCTTGCTTTTGAAAAACCCAAAACTTTAAAAATCCTTATGCCTTGTCTCTTTTCTTTACCTTTTGTTATGTTTTGTTTTGTTTTGCTGGATAATTTTTTAATAAAGTGAGGTTTACATCACTGATATTTAAGAATCGCTATATCCACAAAAGAAAACAAACCTTTTTGGCTAAGGGGTGAGGAAGTTAGAAAAAGCATGAGGAACAGGAAACACAAGTGGGGTGAGGTGGGGCAGGAAAGGAAGTTTGCAGGCACCCCCAGCTCACTCCCTGCGGCAGCACCTATGACCCTACAGATCAAGGGGCCGTGAATGACAGGGATTCAGATTTCTTTCATTCTAGACTTCAGCCAAACCTTGACCTTTTGTTCCAGCACCAAACTAACAGAGCAGCACAGGCATTTCTAATCCAGTAGCAGTGTTATTTCCTCACCCAGGGCAGGTGTCTGGGCTGATGGGAGACCTTCAGGAACACCGCCTGTCAGAAGGCACCACGGAGGGTCTCTGAGGTCCCTGAAGACCAACTGGTGCCCATGATCTCCAAACAGACAGATATTTGACCTTTGTCTTCAATGACATTTGCATGTAAATAGACATAAATAAAATCTCCATCATTTATGCTCAAGTCTAGGAAGGTGTGGCTCTCTCCGTAGATTATCTAATGACAAAAAAAGTGTAGTGGCTGTGTGCGGTTCTTGATTTTCACCCGGGTCTCACGGTAGTACAGAACATAATGGAGAAGTATTGCACACACGTTTAAAGTAAAACATGATACATTCACACTGTTTACAAGTACCTTAGTGATGCTCACTGCAAAAAAAAATCTCTTATTTAAACCTGAAAAAAATGAAACACACCAACTACAATTGTTTAGGCTAAAAAAGTTCTAATGTCGCAGCAAAGAATATCTATAGAAAAAATATACTTCTAAGAAAATAGCTGAAACAATCTAAAGACATAAGGTGTGAAACGTTTAAAAATATATATCTTAAGACAAAGTATTGCTCCAAACACTTGAAACTGAATTGTAAAAAACTCACCTGTCTAAATATAAAGGAGGTTGATGCAGCTGTGGCTCGCCGTCCTCTACAGTGAGGGATACAAAGAGAGACGAGGGGCCCAGGGCTGTAAGGACGTCAGGACCAGCCCAGAGAGAAGTCTTTCAGGAGAACTGCTGTCTCTGCCTGGCCCTCCGCAGCAGGGAAAGTGAGTGGGACGGGCCTGGGGTTGCAGACCCCGCTGGTTATGATCTGTTCTGGGATTTCTCAGAATCAGCAGACAAGGCATCAAGGCTGGGCCGCTGGCTGCAGGCACACCCTCTGCAGTAGCCACTGCTCACGTGTCCAAGCGTCAGACACAGCTGCAAGCGCTTAGGGCTCCGGCTCAGGTCTCCACCAGGATCTCCACCACGTGGTCCAGCTCGCCCAGATCGGACTTGCAGCTGGAGCTGGGGCTCGGGGTGGCCAGAGCCAAGCCCTCGAGCCCTTCACAGGGGCCCGGCCCGGCGCCCCCCATCATGCCTGTTAGTACTGTGTCCAAGTCGTAGTAGGGGCTGTCCACGCCTGAAAACAGCTCTTCCATGCAGCCGGGGTTTTTAGTCTCCAGCGTTTCAAATACCTGATCCGAGTGATTTGTGAAAGCTTCCTGTTTTCTTGAGGGCCATCCATCTCCCAGACGCTCCTCTACGGGGTCTCGGCATCTGTGCTGCAGTGACTGGGCAAAGGTCAGAAACTGGGCCCTGTGCGTGGCCGTCTCCCAAGCTAGAGGGAGGACGTGCCCCCTCCTGCTCCCACGCCGCGCGGCACAGGATCTCCATGAAGACCAAGCGGTCGAGCGGCGCCCACCCTGTAGCCTGGGGTGCCACTGAGCGCCACGTCCCATCTCCTCTTGGATCTGCCGGACCATGCTGGCAGTGACGATTGAGCGGCACAGGTTGGGCTCCATGTGGCAAAGCTGCAGCTTCACCAGGGACATGTCCAGGAGGGACTGCCGCTGCAGGCTGTATGAGGACACGGTCTTCAAGCCGGCCAGGGCTCCCTCCACGTCTTCCTCGTGGCCAACACATTTCCCCTTCAGTCCTCGTGCAAACATTGTGTCTTTGAGAGAACAGTTATCTGGGTCCTGCCGTCTCGTGCAGCCCACAAGAAAGCCACAGAAGAGGAGAGGCAGCAGAGATCCTCTATTCCAGCAAGCTGTCGAAGCCTTTGTCACGACTATCCTGTCTGACCCACGAGGCTGCTCTCTGGGTCCTCTGCTCAGCCGACTCCACCGCCACTGCCGCCCACTTCCCGCCGCAGAGGGAGGAGCGCCCGCCCGCGCGGGACCTTCTCTACCCTTTTAAAACAATCAACTCTGCTTAGGAAACTCGCCATAGTTTTACTTCCCATAAAAATTTGGTGTGTCGGCCAGGCGTGGTGACTCACGTCTGTAATCCCAGCACTTTGGGAGGCTAAGGCGGGTGGATCACCTGAGGTCAGGAGTTGGAGACCAGCCTGGCCAACATGGCGAAACCCTGTCTCCACTAAAAAATATAAAAATTAGCTGGGCACAGTGGCAGACACCTGTAATTCCAGAGACTCGAGAGGCTGAGGCAGGAGAATCACTTGAACCTGGGAAGCGGAAGTTGCAGTAAGCCTAGATTGAGCCATTGAACTCCAGCCTGGGAAACAGAGCAAGACTCCGTTAAAAAAAAAAAAAAGAAGAAGAAGAAGTTTGTGTGTCTATACATGACCCATAGTGTCTTCTTTTGTTTTCTTTTTTTAACTTTTATTTTGGGTTCAGGGGCACATGTGAAGGTTTGCTGCATAGGTAAACTGGTGTCATGGGGGTTTGTTGTACAGATTACTTCATCACCCAGGTATTAAGCCTAGTACCCAATATTATCTTTCTGTTCCTCTCTTTCATCCCAACCTCCACCCCAACTCTCAAGTAGACTCCAGTGTCTGTTGTTCTCTTCTTTGTGTTTGTGAGTTCTCATCATTTACCTCCCATTTATACGTGAGAACATGTGGCATTTGGATTTCTATTCCTGTGTTAGTTTGCTAAGGATAATAACCTGCAGCTCCACCCATGTTCCCACACAATACATGATCTTATTCTTTTTTATGACTGTATAGTATTCCATGGTATATATGTACCACAGTTTTTTGTTGTTGTTTTTTGTTTTTTGTTTTTTTTTGTTTGTTTGTTTTTGAGACAGAGTCTCCATCTGTCACCATGTCCAGCTAATTTTTGTATTTTTAATAGAGATGGGGTTTCACAGTGTTGCACAGGCTGGTCTCAAACTCCTGACCCAAAGTGATCTGCCCACCTCGGCTTCCCAAGGTGCTGGGATTACAGGTATGAGCCACCATGCCCAGCCCTGGACCACACTTTTTAATCCAATCTGTTATTGATGGGCATTTACGTTGATTCCATGTCTTTGCTATTGTGAATAGTGCTGCAACAAACATTCACGTGCATGTGTGTCTTTCTGGTAGAATGATTTATATTCCTCTGTGTATATATCCAGCAATGGAATTGCTGGGTTGAATGGCAGTTCTGCTTTTAGCTCTTTGAGGAATCACCATACTGTTTTCCATAGTGGTTGAACTAATTTACACTCCCACTAACAATGTGTAAGTGTTCCCTTTTCTCCTCAACCTCGCAAGCATCTTTTTTTTTTTTTCACTTTTTAATAATACCCATTCTAACTGGTATGAGATGATATCTCATGGTGGGTTTTTTTGGCGTTTCTTTAATGATCATTGATACTGAGCTTTTCTTCACATGCTTGTTGGCCACATCTGTCTTCTTTTGAAATGTATCTGTTCATGTTCTTTGCCCACTTTTTAATACATTGTTTTTCTCTTGAGAATTTGTTTACATTCCTTATAAATGCTGGATATTAGACCTGTGTCAGATGCATTATTTGCAAATATTTTCTTCTATTCTGTAGGTTGTCTGTTTACTCTGTTGATAGTTTCTTTTGCTGTGCACAAGCTCTTAAGTTTAATTAGATTCCACTTGTCAATTTTTGCTTTTGTTGCAATTGTTTTAGGCATCTTTGTCATAAAATCTTTGCCTATGTCTAGGATGGTGTTGCCTAGGCTGTCTTCTAGGGTTTTTATAGTTTTCAATTTTACATTTAAGTCTTTAATCTATTTTGAGTTGATTTTTCTATATAGTGTAAGGAAGGGATCCAGCTTCAATCTTCTGCATATGGCCAGCCAGTTATCCCAGCACCATTGATTTAATAGGGAATCTTTTCCCTGTTGCTTGTTTTTGTCAGCTTTGTTGAAGATTAGATGGTAGTGGATGTGCAGCCTTATTTCTGGGCTCTCTATTCTGTTCTGTTGGTCTAGGCCTGTTTTTATACCAGTACCATGCTCTTTGGGTTACTGCATCCCTGTGGTATAGTTTGAAGTCAGATAACATGATGCCTCCAGTTTTGTCCTTTTTGCTTAAGATTGCCTTGGCTGTTCGGGCTCTTTTTTGTTCCATATGAATTTTAAAATAGTTTTTTTCTAGTGCTGTGAAAAATGTTGTTGGTAGTTTGATAGGAATAGCATTGAATCTATAAATTGCTTTGGGCAATATGACCATTTTAGTGATATTGATTCTTCCTATCCATGAGCACGGGATGTTTTCCATTAGTTTGTGTCTTTTCTGATACAATCTCTTTGAGCAGTGTTCTGTAATTCTCATTGTAGAAAAGTTTCACCACCCTGGTTAGCTGTATTCCTAGGTATTTTATTCTTTTTGTGGCAATTGTGAATGGTATTTGATTGCCTATTTGATTCAGCTCTGGACTTGGCTGTTGTTGGTGTATAGGAAGACTAGTGATTTTTACACATTGAGTTTGTAGCCTGAAACTTTGCTGAAGCTATTTATCAGCTGAGGGAGCTTTTGGGCCAAGACTATGGTGTTTTCTAGATATAGAATTATGTCATAATCAAACCGGGATACTTTGACTCCCTCTCTTCCTATTTGGATGCGCTTTATTTATTTCTCTTGCCTGATTGCTCTGGTCAGGACTTCCAATATTAAGTTGAATAGGAGTGGTAAGAGACAGTATCCTTGTCTTGTGCCAGTTTTCAAAGAGAATGCTTCCAGCTTTTGCCCATTCAGTATAATGTTGACTGTGGGTTTGTCATAGATGGCTCTCATTATTTTGAGGTATTTTCCTTCAATATCTACTTTATTGTGGTGTTGAATTATATTGAAAACATTTTCTCCATCTCCTGAGATAATCATGTAGTTTTTGTCTTTAGTCCTGTTTATGTGATGAATCACGTTTATTGATTTGTGTATGTTGAACCAATCTTGCGTCCTGGGGATGATGCTTACTTGATCACAGTGGAATTGCTTTTTGATGTGCTGCTGGATTTGGTTTGCCAGTATTTTGTTGAGAATTTTTGCATCAATGTTCATAAAGGATATTTGCATGAAATTTTTTGTTGTTGTTGGGTTTCTGTCAGGTTTTCATATCAGGATGATGCTGGCCTCATAGAATGAGCTGGAGAAGACCCCTTCTCCTCAAATTTTTAGAATAGTTTCAGTAGGAATGGTACCAGCAATTCTTTGTACATCTGGTAGAATTTGGTTGTGAATCCATAAGACCCTGGGCTTTGTTTGTTTGTTGTTTGTAGGCTGTTTATTACTAATTCAATTTAGGAACTTGTTATTGGTCTGTTCAGGAAATCAATTTCTTTCTGGTTCAGTCTTGGGAGATGTATGTGTCCAGTAATTTATCCATCTCTTCTAGGTTTTATAGTTTGTGTGCATAGAGATGTTCACAGTAGTTTCTGATGGTTATTTTTATTTCTGAGGGGTTAGCATTAACATTCCCTTCTTTATTTCCAATTCTGTTTATTTGGAACTTCTCTCTTTTCTTATTTATTAGTCTAGCTGGTAGCTGGTGGCATATATCGTTTATAAATTTTTTCAAAAAATTAGATCCTGGATCTGTTGATCTTTTGAATGGTTTTTTGTGTCTCAGTTTCCTTCAGTTCAGCTCTAATTTTAATTATTTCTTTTCTTCTGCTAGCTTTGGGGTTGATTTGTTCTTGCTCCTCTAATTCCTTCAGTTGTGATGTTAGGTTGTTAATTTCAGATCTTTCTAACTTTTTGATGTGGGTATTTAATGCTATAAATTTCCCTCTTAAAACTGCCTTAGCTGTGTCCCAGGGATTCTGGTATGTTGTATGTTTGTTCTCATTAGTTCTGAAGAACATCTTGATTTCTGCTTTAATTTTATTATTTACCAAAAAAAAAAAAAAAAAAAAAGTCATTCAGGAGCATGTTGTTTAATTTCCATGTAATTGCATGGTTTTTAGTGATGTTTGATGTTCTTACTCTTGAATTCTATTTTTATTGTGCTGTGGTTTGTGAATGTGTTTAGTATGATTTCGGTTCTTTTGCATTTGCTGAGGATTGTTTTATGTCCAATTATGTGGTTGAGTTTAGAGTATGTGCCATGTGGTGATGAGAAGAATGTGTATTCTGTTGTTATGGGGTGGAGAGTTCTGTATAGGTCTATTGGATCCATTTGATCCAATGTTGTGTTCAGGTCCTGAATATCTTTGTTAATTTTCTGCCTCATTGAAGTTTCCCACTATTATTGAGTGGGAGTCTATGTCTCTTTGTAGGTCTCTAAGAACTTGCTTTATGAATTTGGGTGTTCCTGTGTTGGGCATACATATATATGTAGAATAGTTAGATCTTCTTGTTAAAATGAACCCATTACCATTATGTAATGCCCTTCTTTGTCTTTTTTTATCTTTGTTGGTTTGAAATCTGTTTTGTCTGAAATTAGGATTACAACCCCTGCTTTTTTCTGTTTTGCATTTGGTTGGTAGGTTTTCTCCATTTTTTTATTTTGAGCCTATGGGTGTCATTATGCCTTTATGAGATGATTCTCTTGAAGATAACATACCATTGGGTCTTGCTTTTTTATTCAGCTTGCCACTCTGTGCCTTTTAAGTGGGGCATTTAGCCCATTTACATTGAAAGTTAATATTGATATGTGTGGATTTGATTTTGTCATTGTTTTGTTGGCTAGTTATTATGTTGACTTGTTTGAGTGACACTGGTCTGTGTGTCTGGCTTTATAGTGACACTGGTCTGTGTGTCTAAGTCTGTTTTTGTGTTAGCTGGTAACAGTCTTTCCTTTCTATATTTAGCGCTTCTTTCAAGATCTCTTGTAAGGCAGGTCTGGTGGTAATGAATTCCTTTGACATTTGCTTATCTGAAAAGGAACTTAATTCTCCTTCACTTAGGAAACTTAGTTTGACTGGATATGAAATTCTTGGTTGAAGATTATTTTACTTAAGAATGCTGAATAAATGCCCCAGTATTAGTCCATTCTTATGCTGCTAATAAAGACATGCCTGAGACTGGTAATTTATAAAGGAAAAGATTTAATTAACAGTTCAGCATGGCGGGGAGGCCTCAGGAAACTTACAATCATGGTAGAAGAGGAAGCAAACATGTCCTTCTTCACATGGCAGCAGGAAGGAGAAGTATAAGAGCTGAGGGAAGGGGGAAGCCCCTTATGAAACCATCAGCTCGCATGAGAACTTACATCACAAGAACAGGAAGGGGAAAACCACCCCATGATTCAATTGTCTCCATCTGGTCCCTTCCACAACACGTGGGGATTATGGGAACTACAATTCAAGGTGAGATTTGGATGAGGACACAGCAAAACCATATGAGCTCCCAATCTCTTCTGGCTTGTAGGGTTTCAGCTGAGAGGTCCACTATTAGCCTGATGGAGTTCCCTTTGTAGGTGATCTGCCCTTTCCTCTCTAGCTGCCTTTAACACTCTTTTTTTCATTTCAACCTTGGAAAATCTGATGATTGTGTCTTGGGGATGATCTTCTTGTGTAAAGTCTTTCAGGAGTTCTCTGTATTTTCTAAATTTGACTGTTGGCCTCCTAGCAAGGTTGGGGAAGTTTTCATAGATGATATGCTGAAATATGTTTTCCAAGTAGTTTGCTTTCTCCTGGGAGGGACTATTTTTCTTATTTGTCTTTGTATGTGAGTTCATAGTTCTGAATATAAGATGGTATTATTTTCAGATTGGTGGTAGAGCAACAGTTCTGTAATCAAAGTTTTTCCTCTACTATGGGTTTTTTTGTTTTTGTTTTTTGTTTTTTTTATCACCCACACAGGCTCCAAACCCAGCTGCTTCTCCTAAGGTTGGGATGGGAAACCTCTTCAATGACCCATTTCTATAGAGTATCCTCCTCAGTTTGCATCAACCAAGGCTGTTTTCTACTAAGATTTCTTATAAATAGTAATGATATCAAACAGTTGTAAGATTTCCTATTTGTAGAGTTCCATTTCTATGCCAACCATACTGACAGATAGTAATAGTCCATTGAAGGATGAGGAAACTGAGATTCGGAGTATTGCATAAATCAACCAAGATCTGTCACCTAGAAGATACTAACATTAGTATTGGAATCACATAAATGACTTCAAAGTCCATGTACATATTCATATTAATCAATTTCTCTTAATGCCAAATACAAGCATTTGCCTTTTAAGGCAGGATTACAGAAGACTGAGGAGGCTTTCAACGTGCAGGATTAAGTGATGATTTTTGGTTGACAGGTGGCAGAGTTAGAATAATGAGGCAGAGACCCTGCTCATCAGTCTGTTGCTTTTCTGTCCACTCTTAAGTTCGGAAATGCCTGTCACAAAACTCTGCTAATTTAGTTCACTCTAACTTCGCCATCCTCACACGTATTTTTCCTCTAATGACAGGATATGGTCACTACAGCTTCTACTTACCTGTTTGAAGCCACAGAAAGAAGATTTTTTTTCAAAAATGTATCTATATTAATTCCTGAAAATTGGAAGGAAAATCCTCGGTACAAAAGGCCAAAACATGAAAACTATAAACATGTAAGTGTCAAAATCTTCTCTTAAAAAATTATATTTTCTGATATTACCCATTTTTGCCACAAATTATTTAAGAGTCTTTCTAACTGAATATTATCTTTTTTATTGTTCATGTTTAACAACCTTTTTCAACACTTTCAGGCTGATGTTATAGTTGCACCACCTACGCTCCCAGGTAGAGATGAACCATACACCAAACAGTTCACAGAATGTGGAGAGAAAGGCGAACACATTCACTTCACCCCTGACTTTCTACTTGGAAAAAAACAAAATGAATATGGACCACCAGGTAGAAATTTTGGTTAAAAAATAATCTTGCAATGATTGCAGCATACAACTTTCTATGCAGGTTAAGTGTGCAGGCCATGGGGCCAAAGTCTATAGAATCAAATCCTGGCTCCCCTACTTACTAGCTGTGTGTGACCTTAAACAAGTGACCTACTGTCTCTGTGCCTATTCCCTATAAAATGGCAAAGAGAGGAGTTTCTACCTTGTAAAATATTTGTTCTAGGCCGGGCGCGGTGGCTCAAGCCTGTAATCCCAGCACTTTGGGAGGCCGAGACGGGCGGATCACGAGGTCAGGAG
Source organism: Trachypithecus francoisi (assembly GCF_009764315.1). Classification (NCBI taxonomy): domain Eukaryota; kingdom Metazoa; phylum Chordata; class Mammalia; order Primates; family Cercopithecidae; genus Trachypithecus; species Trachypithecus francoisi. The sequence goes on from NW_022681457.1 coordinate 48,513,600, forward strand.
ATCGAGACCATCCTGGCTAACACGGTGAAACCCCGTCTCTATTAAAAATACAAAAAACTAGCCGGGCGAGGTGGCGGGCGCCTGTAGTCCCAGCTACTCCGGAGGCTGAGGCAGGAGAATGGCGTAAAACCCGGGAGGCGGAGCTTGCAGTGAGCTGAGATCCGGCCACTGCACTCCAGCCCGGGCGAAAGGGCAAGACTCCGTCTCAAAAAAAAAAAAAAAAAAAAATTTGTTCTACGTTAAACTAAAGAATCCAGATAAATGTACTCAGTACAGTGTCTACAAAAATATAAACAGAGAAAAGCAATAATAAATGTTTTTCTTAAGGCATGCTTTTTACATTTTAATTTTTCCAGTTCTCCCATAGCTGGTTATTAACAAATCACAGGTAAGCTACATGAAAGCCAGATATATAGTAATCTGGAAAGAGTCATGTTGCCAGTTACTGGTCAAGAGAAAACACTCCTAGGCTACCAGTTGCTGATAATATCAATCTATTTCATTGAAACAGATGACATTGTCTGTAACTGATCATTTTCACCTATAAAAATGGCAATGTCATCTAGTTCAATCTAAATGTCGAAATAATTTGTCAAAACAACAAAAGTGCATTTTACAGACAAAAATGCAAATCATTATTAAAGGAGGGCTCTACACATGTGTCACTATTAAATGGGAACCTTCCTGAATCCCCATACCCCAGAATTACCCTCTTCTATTCCTGTTCATTGAACACTCATTAAGTCTCTGGTCTCTGCCAAACATTCAGCTAGATCTGGTCCTATTCATTACCTGGACCAGTTCCCCTCTCCAGTCTTGAAAGTTCCATCATCTCCTTATGTCCCAATCTTACCTCTTCCCTGTACATTATCCTGACCATGTTTGTTTTCCTTGGCACCTCTAATCCTTTGTGCCCTTTTAGTTATACTTTCTTTCCATCTGGCATGTCCAGCAAAATCAGTCACTTCAACTACAAGTATAAATAGCTCAATTCTCTTACCACTCATATCCTTATGTTTCATTCAATTTACTAAATCTTCTGAATTATCCATCTACTTTATTCTTAGATCCTGTCATGTTTTCAAGAATGTTGAAGAAAATTATAAAACTAATTGACATGATTATAAAAACGCACTTCCAAGCTCAGTGAAGCACTCAAAGCTACTCAACAATATTTTTACTCAGCTCTTCTCAATTCTCTTTCTCAATTCCTGTAGCAGCTGTTTTAAAACTTCTACCATTTTTCTCAAGATCTCTAGGCACTCTTCTCAATCCCATCAATTAATGTCCTGATTGATAAAACAGAGGTCTCTACATTCTTCCTCTCTATTTCCAAACTTATTACCACCTACATCTTCTCTACCTGCACCTTTCTTAGAACAGAAAGGCTCCTCCAATTTGTAAGTTCAGCGTCCCCATATCAGTTATTGATTTTTCCCATATCCCACACCTAAACCCTATTCTATTACTGACAGGTCTCCCCTTCTTCTTAGACAGGTCTTTCTTCCTTTTCACAAATGCATAATGTGATATGTGCATTTATGTAAAAAACTCACATTCTTCAATGTCCTAAAAAGCAATAAGGTTTTTGGACAAATAAGATTAGTAAGAGAGCTCTCAAAATCTATGCAATTTTGTAATAATAATGATAACAACACCAACGATCACAATAGATCATTTAGATCATCCAGGCAAGCAATGCAGTATGGCTAGAGGCCGCCATAGCGCATATTAAAAGTACACACACACACACACACACACACGACACACACACACACACACACAGTGTGAAGAGGGTGAGAGAGAAATGTTACTAGAAACAGGAACAGAGATAGTTGGAAATGAGACAATGATGTAGACAGGAATGGAATTCTAAGTCAAAAAGGTTGCTTTTAAGGTGGGCATGGGAGGCAGGGAAACCTGAGAAGGAATCGAGTCTGAGTGAACTCTCTGAGAAGACAGCCAGGTACAGGGAGTTTTAAATTTTTCTTAACATGCACCAGATTCCTACTGCAGTAGCTGATATGAGGGCTTTTTCCTTTCCTACTGAAGGTTCTAATTCTGCTCCCACGAACCTGGTTCCACTTGCCTAGGAAACCTGAAACCAGTGTTTTTAAAGTGCATTATGTAGAAGAGTAACTTAGGGACCTTGTTAATATGCAGCTTCTGATTCTGTAAGCAAAGAGTGGCCTGAAGATTCTGCATTTCTAACAAGCTTCCGGGTGATGCTGAAGGATGTGGTCCAGAACCACAGTTTGAATAGCAAAGACTTAAAAAAGAAACATGACGGCTGGGCACGGTGGCTCACGCCTGTAATCTGAGCACTTGTGGGAGACTGAGGCGGGTGGATCACAAGGTCAGGAGTTCAACACCAGCCTGGCCAACGTGGTGAAACCCCATCTCTACTAAAAACACAAAAAATCAGCTGAACGTCGTGGTGGGTGCCTGTAATCTCAGCTACTCGGGAGGCTGAGGCGAGAGAATCACTTGAACCCAGGAGGCGGAGGCTGCAGTGAGCCGAGATGGCACCATTGCACTCTAGTCCAGGCAACAGTGCAAGACTCTGTCTCATAAAAAGCAGAGAGAGAGAGAGAGAGAGAGAGGAAGAAGAAGAGAAAGAAAGAAAGGAAGAAAGAAGAAAAAGAAAGAAAGAAGGGAGGGAGGAAGGGAAGAAGGAAGAAGAAGGAAGGAAGGAAGGAAGGAAGGAAGGAAGGAAGGAAGGAAGGAAGGAAGGAAGGAAGAGAGAGAAAGAGAGAAAGGAAAGAAAGAAAGAAGAAGGAAGGAAGAAAGAAAAGAAAGAGAAAGAAAAGAAAGAAAGAAGAAAAAGAAAGAAAGAGAAAGAAAGAAAGAAAGAAAGAAAGAAAGAAGAAAGAAAGAAAGAAGAAAGAAAGAAAGAAGGAAAGAAAGAAGGAAAGAAAGAGAAGATGACTTCTTCATACTATGGTACTATGGTGTATTTTCCTCCTATTTTCAGATTCATATGAGGTCGTTTGAGCTACAGTAACACACATTGTAGCAGAAGAGACTTTACTTCCAATCTCTCCTTCTCCATCTCTGTTTCCTCTGAAGTTTTTCTCAACATTGCTAAAATGAAAGTTCCACTTTCCTTCTTTCAGCATCTCAAGCTGTGAATTTACTTTTATTCCTCCATTTATTGCAAAATTCTTATTTAAAAAAATTTTATTTGAACTCCCTCTCTCAAAACTTCCCAAGTGAAGGACTAAATCTCACACATCTTTATTTTTTTAATACCTAGTATTGCATTGAATATATATATAATTAGTAATTGTTTCATATAATTAATGCTAACATGTCTAGAATTGTATTTGTCCCATAATAGTGTTTCCCAATTTTTTTTTTAAATCATGCTAGGGAGCATTTTTAGACTTTTTTTTCTAATTGTATTCACATGGTATTTTGGTGCAAGAGATGTACTGTATATCTGATATGTTGGTTATAATTTGGAGAACCATAAACCATTGTACTAAGACTTTTTACCCCCAAGAACCAAAACACAAATCCCAGTCCACTCGGTCCATAGCATATCCTCCCTTATTGTTTCATTGATTTAACATGTTGTGGAATAAGAAGATAATATATTACTTAATATAGCATAATATATAATATAATGTAATTTAATGCAATAGGCTTTTTTATACACTGAAATATAAATGTTGATAGTTGTTGAAAACTGAAATCTAAATATATTTTATAATTGAAAGAGTAGCTCCTTAAAATATTTTGATACAAAATGTGTCACTTGAATTATGATCATGTATTTGAAATGCTTTCCCACAGGCAGACTGTTTGTCCATGAGTGGGCTCACCTCCGGTGGGGAGTGTTTGATGAGTACAATGAAGATCAGCCTTTCTACAGTGCTAAGTCAAAAAAAATCGAAGCAACAAGGCATGGTTACTTAAATTTTCTAAACTGACTTCAGGCTTTTATCCGTTCTTATTTTCCTCCCTTTGATATCTTTCAAAATCATTCTTAATGCCGACAATATGTCACAAAACAATGCTTTTGTTTTTTTGTTGTTTGTTTTTTTACAAAGTGTATCTTCAAGTAGTCAATTGCTATTTAAAACATACATAATTTCAATGGCAAGCATTCGGTTGACAATTTGACATATTTTATACTTCTCTGCCATAGCTTCCAGAATTCACTTGCGTTGAAGTTGGGCATGTAAATGGATTTACAATATGCTGGGATAAGATCAAAGTTATTCACATCACACAAGAATGCACAAACATGGTTAAGTAGTGCTAAATGTGGACTGAGTAAGAAATGAGGCAGCTTCAAGGAGCCAAGCAGGAACTTCTTGGAGATTTATAAAGGTTATAATACCATCTAGCATCACAGTTAATAATAGAATCTCCTTTTGATTCTATGATCAAATGGTTGGGAAGAATCGGTTTAAAATTAAAATTGGTGCTATCGCCTCATCAGTGTAGATGTCCTGCTGGGGCTCAGGACTTGACACTAATGTGAGAACTGAAAGGTATATGATTTCAGTCAAGGTCCTTCCTCTGCCCCATTGCACCAATTTTCAGGCACATCTTTTAGAGAGTATTACATTTATTGCATTTGTTTATGTCATACTCCCCTTAGATGTATAACAGCTGCTGCAGAATATTCATCATGATTTTCCACATAGATAGTTTCATCATGTCGACCTAGTTTGGGAGCAGTAGAAGCATCGACATATTTATGAGACTCCCTAAATAACAGAATAAAAACTATTCATCATTTCCTGAATTTGAACTGAAAGCCTATTGAAAAGGCAAAATATGTTCACATCTCAGCGTATTTGTTGTAATCACTGCCACCTGTGGTCAATTACATGCCATAAAACATATGTCTAAAATGTCTCCAACATTTTTTATTCTACCATGGGATTCTTGGCAGTACCTCCTCTTCGCTTCCAATCACATTTACCCTTTGGATAAAAATACTCTTTGAGTAATAAGACTTGTGTCTATCCCATGTACCTTTCTTTTGGGAATATCTTCTTTGGGAAGAAATCTACAAAGAACTTCAAGCTAAAGTGGTACTCAGAGTAAATTGTCTCAAAAGTTCTCTTATCCAGGTCCCTATAGCATATTTACCACCAAAAGACCAGCAGGAGAGATGTCTGAGCAAGAGATCAGCAGCTTTAATACAAGGAGAGAACTCAACCATTATGTTTATCTGGAGGCCCCACTTAAAATTTCCCTCTAGAATTTCTTAAAAAATAGATAATTACTTTGATTGGAACCCTTAAACTCTACTGCCAGGATAGGAAGGACATGGTACACATAGAAAAAACATCTTGATATAAAGGTCATCATGAATACAACCTCTTAAGATTTCTATAAGTGTTAATGATTCGGTTGCCTCAGAGATTAACTGTCATGTATTTTCAGGTGTTCCGCAGGTATCTCTGGTATAAATAGAGTTCATAAGTGTCAAGGAGGCAGCTGTATTACTAGAACATGCAGAATTGATTCTAAAACAAAACTGTATGAAAAGGATTGTCAATTCTTTCCTGATAAGGTGCAAACAGAGAAAGCATCCATAATGTTTACGCAAAGTATTGATTCTGTAAGTATGCTGATAATTGCTTCCAGAATTTATAATCAAATGACATATTGTCATGTTTTTAAAGTATCTGTTCAGGTGACCTGGGGATTACATATATTGATATAGAGTTCTTTGAATATTGGCTGACACATAGTATGTGCTGACCTAGTGCTATCTAGTGTTGTCTGTTATTACTGTTACCATTATTCTTATTATGGTAAATCTACCTTATTGTAATATTGATGCTCAGTAAATGATATTTCATTCAACAAACAACATATCTGCATAAGGCATTTTAAATTTTTTCAGGTTTGTAGTTTGATTTTTAAATGCATGGTATATTAAAATTATTTTTTATTTTATTAACCGTTTAGGTTGTTGAATTCTGTAAAGAAAAAACCCATAATCAAGAAGCTCCAAGCCTACAAAACAAAAAGTGCAATTTTAGAAGTACATGGGAGGTGATTAGCAGTTCTGAGGATTTTAATAACACCATACCCATGGTGACACCACCTCCTCCACCTGTCTTCTCATTGCTGAAGATCAGTCAAAGAATTGTGTGCTTAGTTCTTGATAAGTCTGGAAGCATGGCGGTAGGTTCACTCTTTCTGGATATAGGGATGTGGGATATTTGAAGATCTGAGAACACACTGAACTCTGTCTGCACCTAGATTGTTCTAAATTGCATGGTGGCATAAAGTACCATCATTGCCCATGATCATGACTTCAAGATACTGCAGCAAAATACCATAGTAAAAGAAAGATGCGAATATGATTAAAAATACCTAATCCAAGGGTCACTTCCTCCTTGGATTCCTCCAGAAAATGGACTGGACTTCTAGGCTGGTTAAAGCCCTTCTACTGTTTCCCAACAATGCTCTGTGCATACCTCTATTACTGCATATTATATTTACGTTACACATTTCTCTTCCACTAGCCTAGGAGATCCTCTAGGACTTAGAACTATGTCTTATTCATCTTTATCCCCATTTCCTAGAATAAAGTTAATCACATGGGGTAATCAATAAATAATTGTTGAAATGAATGGACAGCAAACAAGTGGGTGCAATGTGATAAGAAACCAGAAGGACGGCACATTTAAGGCAGAGCAAAGCCTGCTGAAGAATAGGAATAAGGTCTTCAGCAAATGAGGGAGGTATTAAAAAGGGCAGAGAATGATAGAGTGGAAGGAACTGAGCCACAACAATGCGGGTAGTGGAGAGAGCATGTAAAATGAAGATGTAGAAGTTTCTCATTGTGATTTGGTTCAGGGAGTTCAGAAGGAAATTTGGGCATAAGTTGGCAGGGAGTAACACAGATCAGTATAGTGATAAGGACTGGAGAAGACAAGTGCATGAAGAAGCTTATATCCTAGACAATCACCTCTGAAAAATGGCCGGGTCCTGAGGGTTACCAAAGAGCCAATTCAATTAACCCATCGGTGGAAAGGTGGCAGCGAGAGGTTAGGAACAGAAGGAGCAAGTGAGAAGATAGGGCCTTGGCCTCTCCAAACTTAAAATGAAGCTTGAGTAAGTATTACCTTTTGGGCAGTCTAGTTTCCAGTGGATGGAGTGATTCCAGTCTCTGGTTGGAGTCTACAATAATCCGGTTTGATTTATAGGCTTGGGGGTATGGTTTTATCTGAAGACAACAAGCACAGGAGCTCCCAAGAGTAATTAGACAGTCTCTCAGATGTGTATCCTCACCCCAATTTCAACTCAATCCCCACCCTACCTTCCACCCCTCACTTGGATACTTAGCAGTCAAGAATCAATTGTAAATAAAAACCTATGCTCCTTACTACACAATATGTGTCCCATAATACATACCACCATTTTTTAAATTTTATCAATTACAAATTTGATAATTGCTTCCTTTAACAACATCGATTACCATTCATAGAAAATGTTACCAATAAATTCTGTCCATTCACTTTATGTGATTGTCTATTATTTTCCAGTCAAAATCACTTGTTTGTTTTTCTTGTCTTTTTGATCTAGAGTTATGACCGCCTAAATCAAATGAACCAAGCAGCAAAATATTTCCTGCTGCAGATTGTTGAAAATGGATCCTGGGTGGGGATGGTTCACTTTGATAGTACTGCCACTATTATAAACAAGCCAATCCAAATAATAAGCAGTGATGAAAGAAACACACTCTTGGCATGGTTACCTACATACGCTTGGGGAGGAACTTCCATCTGCTCTGGAATTAAATCCGCATTTCAGGTGAAAATTGTACTGCAAATATATTTTGGTTTTTGTTTCTTTTCAGGACATTTTCATGTTAAGTGCTACTGCACATACTTGCTGCCTTTTTTTAACATAATTAATCCTAAGAAGCACAGGACTAAACATATAGAAAAAAGTTCTCTTGATGTTTTAATGGATCAGCGAATCAATGAACAACCCATGGGTGAATAAATGACTATCAATTTGCCACTCACTTACAAGCCCAAGGAAGTCATGGACTTTGCTGTCTTGTTACCATGCAGTAGTCAGTGCTCGGTAAATGTTAGTTAAATAAGTGTGCTTGGATGCAAAAGTCATCAACTTTTGGGGCAGTGACACAGGTGGTATAATATTATTCCACTTTAAACTAGTTCTCATTTGAGTTTCTGTAACATTCAGCTAGGGCAAACTATTTATTATACCTCTTACAGCAGATGTAGCAAGACTGTGAGTCATATTTAGGGTAAGCCATATGAGTTAGAGCATGAGCTTTGACATCAGAGTACTGTATGTGCTACTTACTAACCACATAATTTTAGACTAACCTTTCAGTCTCTTTGGACTCTGTCATCTATACAATATAGGAAATAGGAATGCCTACCTCATAGAATAATTATAAGGATTACATGAAATGATACATTTACATACTTAGAACAATATTTACTATATTATGTAGCAAATATCTACTTCATATATTATATATACTAAATATATAATTTATTATAAGTATATATTTATAATAATTAGTAAATATATGTATAATTATTATGAATATTATTTTTAGCCAAATGGTCATCTTGAGCTCACAATTAATATAAATTATGTAATTTTACTGTTTAGAAATCTTCACTGTCTCTTTACAGTCTACAAAATTGTTTCAATTTCTCAGTCTGATATTACTAAAAAGTCTCCCCCACCCAGTAAAATTGCCATCATTTATCTTTCCTGCCTTATTTGCTCCATTCTCCCCTCTCAATACTCTATCCTCCAACCAACTTACTATACACATTGTTCTCCAAGTCCCCTGTGTACTAACAGCCTCAAAATCTTTGCACCATGCAAGTTCCTCTACTTAAAATGCTTCCTGTTCTCCCATCTCTGCATGTTAAAATTCTACAAATCCTTCAAAATCCTTTCTCCTTCATGTAACTTCCCTTTTACTCCCAACCCAACTGAATGTGTCTCTTCCATGAATTGCATGACAGTTTAGTTTAGGTTTGTAACATGAAGTCCTACATTCAAATCACAATTGTCACTTATCAGCTTTGTGACCCTAAACATGATTCTTATCCTCTCTAGCCCTCAATTACCTCATCAGTAAAATAGGATACATAGGGTTGCTCATGTTTTAATTTATTCAAAATATGAACATGCTTTAATTTATTCACCAAGCAAAGCTTTTTCACTCTTGTGGTATGTAGATATAAGTGGGGAACAGATAATAGATAGATAAAAACAAGAATTGCAGATTATGTAGATAGTGTTGTGAAATATCTAGTAAATGAAACAATGAAACAGGGCAATGGGACAGAGTAACAGGGAAAGGAGAATTACTTTGGGTGGAGAGGCCAATGAGCCTTCTCTAAAAAGTAACATTTAAGCTCTGATTTGAAGGATGAGAAGAAGCCAGTGGTTCAGATAGAAAAGAAAGTGCAAAAGTTCCTTAGAAAAAGGTGAGAAAAAACTAGATTATTCTAAGAAATTATAGAAGCTAGTGGCACTGGAGTTTGGCAAATGAGGGGGTATGAAATGTGGTTGGAGAGGTAGACATGACAGGTCTTAGAAAACTTCAAAAAATATGAGGCTTGTATTTTGTTTTAAGCACAACAAAAAGCTCTTGAAGGGTTTAAAGTATCAGAATTTGATAATCAATTTATGTTCCAGGAAGACGATTACAATTGCCCTGAATAAAATAAATTGTAGGCAGTAAAAGTGGTAATAGGAAGACATTTTGGGAGCCTGGAGTTGGATCAAATTATACAATGTATAAAACATGGTTAATACATAGCAAATGTTCAGTAAACTGTAACAGTACATTGTTATTTCTCTTGAACTATAGAATATTCTGTGGTAAATACATATTAGTTTTGTCTTTGTGGTTCATCTCTAGAGCTCCTCAGTCTCTGACACAGAGCTCCATAAACATTGTTAAATTGAACCCAATTATTTATTAATATATGAATGTAGGAATGTAGTTCCTACTGAATCCCCAGCACAGTGACTGGCACATTGTAAATACTTGGCAAATAACCTCATGCAGGAAAAGGAGAGGTGAAAGAGAGAACTCTGTTTCATCTTTGGATCTTCATTTTATACTTAAATGCATGGGAGAAGTGTGATAGAGATGCTACAAATGCCATAAATGTATAAAAACATTTTCCTATCTTTCCGTTTGGTTTCAATGCATGTCAGAGAATATTTCCTATATATTGCAATATGTGTAATAGTCACTCTTTGCTTCAAAACATGCAAAATTGAAATAAGGGTGGTCAATTTGTTCCCTGATACCAACTTTCAAGGGACCTCTACCTTAAACCCTCTTCTGCAAATCTGCACACACACCTCCACTCCATGCCAAAGAAAGCCACTGATAATCTGTTATTTTTCACCTCTTGGCCTGGACTCAAGGTCTCAAAATGGTGCTCCAAGATGCTACCGGCCGGGCGCGGTGGCTCAAGCCTGTAATCCCAGCACTTTGGGAGGCCGAGACGGGCGGATCACGAGGACAGGAGATCGAGACCATCCTGGCTAACACGGTGAAACCCCGTCTCTACTAAAAACTACAAAAAAAAAAAAAAAAAAAAAACTAGCCGGGCGAGGTGGCGGCGCCTGTAGTCCCAGCTACCCGGGAGGCTGAGGCAGGAGAATGGCGTGAACCCGGGAGGCGGAGCTTGCAGTGAGCTGAGATCCGGCCACAGCACTCCAGCCTGGGTGACAGAGCGAGACTCCGTCTCAAAAAAAAAAAAAAAAAAAGATGCTACCACCAATTAAAACTGTCAAAGAAAATGAAATATAGTTTTCATCCTGGGCTAAGTTCTCTTTATCCTCTTTTACTGGCATCTAGTTTCAAAACTTTGAGTTTCAAACTGTTTGGCGTTTAGGAAAAGGATTCAAGCTACAAATTGAACTTAATAAATATAATTTTAATATATTCTTTGAGCGTCACCAATATGCTTAGTTCTGTGCCAGTTATTATCAGAAGTAAATGAAAGTTGCATAACAAGCCCACATGCTTAGAACTTTCTGTGTTTTTTCTTTATAAGCATACTGAGGGTTTACTAATTTGTAATCACTGACTTTTTAAAATGTTGAAGTGGATTCTTAATGCATCTAGCTTTAAGTGCAAGAGACTTCATAAACTGAAGGCTTGTCTGTCAGAAGGTAGTCCAGTCAAAGAAACCAGAACACTATTTAATGTCATATACTGTGATTATACCTTTGGTATCTGGTTGACCTGAGTTTCCCAGGTTGAGATATTTTCATTTAGTCTAGATGATTTTCCAAAGCCTGGTCCCACCAAATTCATTTAAATAAATACTCACTGCAGCTGGGAGTTTAAAAAAATTTTCATGTTTAACATCCCCCAAGAATTGTTGATTGAAAATTCTTTATTTTAAAATAGAGGCTATCTCTTCTATTTTGCATAACTTGTGTTTATTCTCTCTGAAATTTTTTTCTGATTTCCCATTTGTCTCTTTGATCTAGGTATGCCTGTTGGTCACTGTGCTCTGAATTATGTTTGCAGGTCATTGGAGAGCTATGCTCCCACCTCGATGGATCTGAAGTAGTGCTGCTGACTGATGGGGAGGACCACACTGCAAGTTCTTGTATTGATGAAGTGAAACAAAGTGGGGCCATTGTTCATTTTATTGCTTTCGGAACAGCTGCTGAAGAAGCAGTAATAGAGATGAGCAAGATAACAGGTAAAACATGTTCCATTTATTCCAGGCCTTCAATAGCAATGCATACATGTAAAGGCTGACAGTTCAACAACTTCTCTTGAGTTTCTGCCCTGAAGGTACTGAAGCTGGGGACCAGACCCAATCTCTGTTCTCGTGGCACTTGGAGTCCAGTTGGCTGGAGAGACAAATAAAACTGTTAATGAAATAACAATCAGATAACATTCCTTCATAACAGGAGGAATATAGAAAAATAAAGTTCTGTGTGAGCAGAGGAAGCCATTAGCTTTACTACAGTTGTATAGAGCCAGGGAAAGGAAGCATGAGAAACTAGCTGAATTCTGAGCTGGGCTTTGAACAAGGTGTTGAATTTCTCTGGGAAGAAAAAGGGGCTAAGAAAAGATGATCAAGTCGTGAGCAAAAAGCATCATGTTGGGGTGACAGTGCAAGGCACATGGAGGGAATGGTGAAAACTCCGTAAGACCAGAGCATAAGCTGTGGGGTGGGTGTATGTGATTAACAGAAACTCAGGCTGAAAAGATCTAAATAACAAAGTTTTTATATAAGCATTAACTATGGTAGCTGTTATTTCAGACACAGACGTGATGAAAATGGATTACGTGTTTCCAATACCTTCTTAAACTTAGTAGAGAATATATAATTTATGATATGAGTATAAATTCTGTTGAATTGGCTTCTAATGGTACTAAATATATGCTTGCTTTTTAATGCTTAATTATGCAAAATCATATCATTTCAAAGTCCTTTCATGGCCATTGTAAAATTTATTTCTGTGCCAAGTAGCTCCTTAAAAGTAGTACTTTTTTGGATTTATCGCTCTTGCTTTCCATTTTTCTATCTGCTCATTGCCAGTTATTGTGAGGATACCTAAATATAGCAGCTCTTTCATCTTTCTAATTTTCTGATTTTGGTCTACGCTGGCTGAAATATCTGAAAGTCAACTTTGTTAGAACTAAAATAAAGGATTAACAATCTTTTAACAAAAGATTTCACAAACCTACACTGGCTGAAATATCTGAAAGTCAATTTTGTTAGAAATAAAAGATTCTCTAAAACGGCTGTGTAAAGTTTGTGAGCTTTAATACATGGAATTGTAACATCTTTCATATTCTATAATTATCATGCAGTTTAGCTAGCTAAGATTTTGATAATGAGGTATTATGGTAGCTTTCATTCCCTAGTTATGGCATTTTAAAATGAGCATTTCAGAATTAATCTGTACAACTATATGCTTTTGGTCTATTTTAATAGCACATACTGAAACTATGATTTTGTTTTAACTGTTACCTTAATAATCACTAAAATATACATATTTATTCTCTAGAAAGCAGTCTAATTAATGCATTTACATTTTAGGAGGACGTCATTTTTATGCTTCAGGTAAAGCCCAGAACAATGGCCTCATTGATGCTTTTGGGGCCCTTACATCAGGAAATACTGAACTCTCCCAGAAGTCCCTTCAGGTCAGAGTTCTCATTCCTTGGGTTTTCATGTTTACCTTTGCCATAACAAAGAAAAAAAATTTGGTGGTTATAAGTTTTGAGTTCCATATTTTTCTCAAAGTAATTTTTAATTAAAATCTAAACTTTAATCTTAAATAGAAATTACCCTTTAGCTATAGCCAAATTAATTGGTGAAATAAAAGTAAAATAAATGGGGAAGTAGCAGACATACTGTTTCTTTTCCTATTGCCACAGCTCTGGTTAAGAAATGACATTACAATGTAATAATGTCAAATATTTCACCAAAAATGGACCTTTTCCAAAATAAAGCACCCATTTTTCAATGAATGCATTTTAAAAGCTCATGCTTGAAGCTGTCTCCATACTGAACTTCTATGAAGTAGATTTAGACACATGAACTCAAGAACGTGGTTGCGAAATGGAACGAGTGTATCTTGGAAATAAATTAAGCAGGAGAAAGAAGGCGTGAATAATCATTGTCTAGCTACAAACATAGGGCTTCTGTCACCTCTTCAACCACTTTTTTCAGTGGCTTTTTTATTCACCTGTCTTCTGAACTTAACACTTTTGCTCATCTGGGTCTTAATAGCACCACCATTTTCTGTTACTTAGATTCAAAAACTGTGAGTAAACTTTGATTCTTCTTTCTTCACGTCCCATGTGAACATAGCCAGTTTCTCTCAAAATACATTTTACAAAAATGTTTGTCTTCATTCCTACATGTCTATGTCATGTCACTTTATATCAAGATTTCTGTCTTGTATTTTCCAGCTCATCAACTCACTGCCTATATTAAAACTTGCCATGATCCCTAAACAAACCTATTTTCCTCTACTTCTCAACAATGAAAGGAACGGAAGTTACAGGATGTGAGCTTAGAGTATGTGCAGATTGGTTTGCACATCTGGTCTACAGATATATCCTGCAAACAAGTTAAAAATTGGTGTGAGATATAGCCTACTACTGTGTAGAGAATAAGCTAAAGGATAATAAAGGTCATTTCTGAGGTTGCCATCGTCGTTGACTGAGAAAATGATGATTATAGTGACTGAAATTGACAAGGAGAGAAAACTGATTCTGAAGATACTATTTTGTGTTCTGTTTATTTTAAATGGATGGTAGGAACACCAAGAAACCCGCTATACAACATAGCAACTGTAGTTAACAACAATGTATTGTATATTTGAAAAACACTAAGTGGATTTTATGCATTCTCACCACAAAAAAAAAAAAAAGAGTATGTGAGGTAATGCATATGTTAATCCACTTGATTTAGCCATTCCACAATATATGCATATTTCTTTGTCACTTTAAAAAATAAGTAACTAAACAAAAATGGTTAGCTCTCCTGGACTAAGAGCTATCAACAAAAAGTTGGAAAGCTTTCTTTAAAGCTCCTCTCAAAAAAAGGTTCTATCTTCAATTTCCTCTCTTCTCAGGATTCCAACCTTTATGTATCAGTTTGTACTCTGTTGAATATGTTTACTGTCCAGTGCTACTCCCTCTATCTGTGTGAAAAAATTATTTCAAAATTCCATATCAGGATAATATCCATGAATGCTTGCCAAGACAACCGGGAAAAAAACAGTAAGGTCATATTCATGACTGTAAAACCCATGCTTCTGCTCTAAGTCTCTTACTTCCTCACTTTTTAATTGATAACTGTCATATCATCACCAGCTTGCAGAGAGATCACAAGTCTAAGGTGGTTTGCCATTTATAAGCTTGTTCTCAGGCCAGAAATTTAAAACCATCTTTAAAAAGAATAAAATTACTGTCTTTTCAATTAATTTTGAAATCTATTTAAACAGCTTGAAAGTAAGGGATTAACACTGAACAGTAATCCCTGGATGAACGACACTGTCATAATTGACAGTACAGTGGGAAAGGACACATTCTTTCTCATCACATGGAACAGTCTGCCTCCCAGTATTTCTCTCTGGGATCCCAATGGAACAATCATGGAAAATTTCACAGTGGATGCAACTTCCAAAATGGCCTATCTCAGTATTCCAGGAACTGCAAAGGTAAGCAATCAGCTTTTAGACTTCCTGTCAACATTTTTAAAAAACTGAACATAAATTGTTTAATGTCATAAATGTGAGTACCAAAGGTTGTATCAACTTTAAAATTAAGATAAAATAGTATGTACTTTCTATGCCTGTGTCCTTAAAATTATGATGGTAGGAAAAAGTAAAAAAGAACTTATGTATCAAGAAGAAGGAAGAAAAGGTAGTCAAGACAGTCTGAGAAGAATTTTAAGAAGGAAATGCAGGAAGAGTCTATGCAAATTGGTGGGTAGAGAGCTACAGGGTCCTTCCTTTTTCACCCTACCAGGATTGATGAATCTGTGGAATCTAAGGTCAAAACCAAGGCAAACCTTCTAAAACTTATTTTTTTCCAATTGAGATGTAGCAAAGTGTACACATCATGAATGATACCACTTGGCATGCTCTGTCTGAACTGTCTCAGCCCTTTCCCGTTTATCCTCAACATCCTTAAAAACCTCTTTATTCTTACTCCCCATTATATAATTTATTTAGAATTACATAATGGAAATATAGAAAGTAGCTTGACTTTGGATACTTACTATATTTTGGTTGAAATTTTTAGGTGGGCACTTGGGCCTACAGTCTTCAAGCCAAAGCAAACCCAGAAACATTAACTATCACAGTAACTTCTCGAGCAGCAAATTCTTCTGTGCCTCCAATCACATTGAATGCTAAAATGAATAAGGACATAAACAGTTTCCCCAGCCCAATGATTGTTTACGCAGAAATTCTACAAGGGTTTGTACCTGTTCTTGGAGCCAATGTGACTGCTGTCATTGAATCACAGAGTGGACATACAGAAGTTTTGGAGCTTTTGGATAATGGTGCAGGTAATTCACAGGTTTTTATGAATAAGCCAATATTTTCCTAATTGAGCATGTTGTGAGTCCCTGTGGCATTGTGGGGCAGTAAGACAGACAACAGAATTGATGCAGATTAAGGAGGAATAGCAGGACCAGCAGGAAATTTTATCTAGGTAAAACCTACAGAGTGCCTAGCAAATGTCTTGCATGTGGTAAATAATCAATGTTTTGGGGCTGAGCACAGTGGCTCAGGTATGTAATCCTAGCACTTTGGGCGGCCAAGGTGGGCAGATCACTTGCGGTCAGAAGTTCAAGACCAGTCTGGCAAACATGGTGAAACCTCTTTTCTACTAAAAGTATAAAAAATTAGCCAGGTGTGGTGGCACACACTTGTAAACCCAGCTACTTGGGAGGCTGAGGCTAGAGGATCACTTGAACCTGTGAGGTGGAGGTTGCAGTGAACCAAGATCATAACACCGCATTCCAGCCTGGGCAACAGAGAGAGACTCTGTCTCAATAACAACAAAAATACCTGATAAATAAATAAAAATAAAAACGTTTTTGCTTGTTGAATTTTTTTGTTTGTTTTCTGTTTTTTTGAGATGAGGTCTCACTCTGTCGCATAGGCTGGATGAAGTTCAGTAGCACCATTTCAGCTCACTGAAGCCTCTGCCTCCTAGGCTCCAGCAATCCTCCCATCTCAGCATCCCAAGTAGCTGGGATACAGGTGTGTGCCACCATGCTCAGCTAATCTTTACATTTTTTTTGTAAAGAAAAGGTCTACAAAAGAGAAAAAGTCTCACTATCTTGCCTCAGCTGGTCTCAAACTCCTAGGCTTAAGGTATCCTCCCACCCCAGCCTCCCAAAGTGCTGGGATTACAGAAGCGAGCCACCATGCCTGGCCATACATGTAATTTTTTGTCATCATTATTGTTTATCAGCCAGGCAACCAATGTCTGTCACCAATTAGAAAGGTCTCATTCAGGAGGCTGAGGACAGCATCAAGAAAGTCTGGCTAGAGAGGATGAAGCACAAGCAAACTAGATGCGATTAAGTGATAGAACTTGGGTCTCTGGCAGGAAAATAAAGCAGGAGTAATCCTCAACAGCTGGAACACAGTATAAATATAGTCCTAAGAACTGGGACCCAGGGGCAGCTAGCATTGCCACAAGAGAGGAAGATTCATCACTGGGGCATCAGATACCAGGTCTGGCTGGTAGGAATCAAGATGCAGTGTTGGCCATTCTCTATCTCCATGGTCTGCACAGATGAGTGATACCTAAAGACCCTTTCCCTAGATTCTAGATTGTTCTAGGAACAGAAGCTTCTGTTAAGAGGTTAATGAGCAAGGAAATAACTATATTGATAGGCACTCAAATTAACAAAATTTTCCATCAGTATATTTTGCAATGTAACTTATTCAATCATTTTATAATCATATCTTCAACTACAGTTGCCCCTGAGAAAAACTAAGAAGGTGAAATTGTTCTTTTGTGTACCTCAATGTCTTCTTCAGATATATCAGTATTTCCACAACTATTCCTTGCCTCATTTTCCCCTTTCTGCAAATCTATACTACATTAAAACTTATATGCATCATGTTTCCCTTCTCAACATTTTGCTACATGACCATTTAGGTAATTGGGGAAATTTGCTAATTTGGAGTGCCTTTACTTGAAATGGTATTGGTGATTAACAATGACATAGAGCAGACATTCTTTAGTCTGCAAATGTCTTTAGTTTGCAGACAAACTTTAGTGTGCAAAGGAGTTATCTCGAGGGCTTGTAAGAACACAGAATGCTGGGACCTTTCTCTAGGAAATCTGGGAAATGTATATCTCTAAAAATCATCAAATTTAGTAATTTTATTTGACTGTTGTGAGAATTAAATTCTACACAAAGATAGGATTTTTCCTTAGTAGAGACCCTTTTGATTTAAAAAGAGAGATGACATAATTAATGTGTTTAGAGTTAGAGAAAGCAAGCTGAAAGCAAAAAGTGGTAGAGAAATTGTAAGAGTACTATGTGTAATACTCTGTATATGAATTAATAAGGATGGGAAGGTGAAGTATTTAGGCATTTATTATGCATACATAAATATTAATGTGTGTGTATGTATGTTATATAGACCTAATAGATATCAAAATAGCTCAAAAGTATCAATTCTACAATATATTGTTTCGGCAGAATATAATGGAAATATTCTCCAAAGGGTCAATCTCAAAATATTAAGCCTAATCTAGAGGATATCCTTGTAGAGGCCAATTACTTGTCTTTGAAAATGCATACGTTTCTCTTTACAATACTTTATTCCTTCATTTCTATAACAAGGCGCTGATTCTTTCAAGAATGATGGGGTCTACTCCAGGTATTTTACAGCATATACAGAAAATGGCAGCTACAGCTTAAAAGTATGGGCTCATGGAGGAGCAAACACTGCCAGGCTAAGCTTACAGCCTCCACTGAATAGAGCTGCGTATATACCAGGCTGGGTAGTGAACGGTGAGTAACTCATGATATTTATAATCCAGTGATAGTTTGAATAATATTGGTGATTTTATATAACTGAGGCTTCAAACAGGTTGATCACAACTCAAAATATAGCTTTTCCGTTTTATGGAATAAAGTTCTCAGTCATACTAGGATTTGCCTCTAAATTAATCTAAGCTTTGGTACAATGTCTGGCACCTAGTAAGCACTCAAGCACTCGAAAAAGGTCAGTTATTATTGTTTTTTAAACTTTCAATTTAGGTTTGGAGGTACATGTGCAGGTTTGTTATATAGGTAAACTCGTGTCATGGGGGTTTGTTGTACAGATTATTTTGTCACCCAGGTACTAAACCTAGTATCTCATAGTTATTTTTTCTCTCCTCTCCCTCCTCCCAACCTCCACCCTCAAGTAGGACTCAGTGTCTATTGTTACCCTCTTTGTGTCCATGAATTCTCATCATTTAGCTCCCACTTATAAGTGAGAACACGCAGTATTTTGGTTTTCTGTTCCTGCATTAGTTTGCTGAGGATAATGGCCTCCAGCTCCATCCATGTTCCTGCAAAAGACATGATCTCACTCAAAAATGTCAGTTATTATTGTGTTAGTTTGGAACATCTTATGTATATCAGCAATAATATGCCCAACTTTCAGCTCAAGATGAAGGAAACAGGTCAATTTATGAACCTAAGCACAAGCCAGTGCAGAATTTATCCTTCAGATTACATATGCTGTAAAAGTAAACATTCATTTGGAATTTTAATAAGTCAAAAAGAAAAAAAAAATGTGTGTAGTAAAGTGATGTAAGAATTAAGAATGCATTCTTTGCTAGCTTCTTTTATCTGGTCCCTTGTGACTTTTAGGGGCTTTCTACTAGCAATTGGAATACAACAGAAGAATATTCCTTAGCACTTGCAGCATGGAGGGAGGGACCTAGCACAAGTGGGTGGAGGAGAACTGGTAATGATTTCCCCAGATATATTCCCAGAGTGCTGATAATTCAAGAGGTGAAGCAATTCCTTTTTTAAAAAGGCACATATTGAATTATATAATATTTCTCTCATCCAGTGTAGGCTTAATTCTAAAGCAATGTGTTATCTGACTCTGTCCTACAATATCCTACCAAAGATGAGAATTCTCTCACCAACTGGATGCTTATGATTGTCACAAAACTTAGTAAAAATGTGACTGTATATATATTTATTAAAAGGAAAAGACAAGTAGGGTGAAGAAGGTGATTCCCTGAATTATAAAAAATACCAGCAGTTTTGCCCATTATAAACCAGGAAATGTTTAATGCAGGGGAAATTGAAGCAAACCCGCCAAGACCTGAAATTGATGAGGATACTCAGACCACCTTGGAGGATTTCAGCCGAACAGCGTCTGGAGGTGCATTTGTGGTGTCACAAGTCCCAAAATATTTCTCGGATGACCTACATCCACCAAGTCAAATCACAGACCTTGATGCCACACTTCAGGAGGATGAGATTATTCTTACATGGACAGCACCAGGAGATAACTTTGATGTTGGGAAAGGTAAGGACGAAGTGTCACGTGATTTTGGCTTAAATGAAAGGTGCTAATTGCAAAAACAAGGGTGTGAGGGTGGGTAAGGGGAGAATGGTTTTATATTGACAGCCTAGCAAAGTATTAATTTTATAATCTGATATTTTTTAATCAATCAAATGACACATTTTAACGTGGTCCTACTTTTCATACAAAGAAGGTAGCAGTTTGCAGAGCTTAAGATCAGAATTCAGCTTTTATTAAAAAATGAGTAAGGTTTTTGATCTGAGTATCTGCTTTGTATAACTAGATATTTTTGAGAATTAAAAAAAGGAATGAATATGCTATGCTCCAGTCTCTAAACTACATGTAACTTTTTTTCTCAGCTCAACATTATATCATAAAAATAAGTGGAAGTCTTCTTGATCTAAGAGACAGTTTTGATGATGCTCTTCAAGTAAATACTACTGATCTGTCACCAAAGGAGGCCAACTCCAAGGAAATCTTTGCATTTAAACCAGGGAATATCTCAGAAGAAAATGCAACTCACATATTTATTGCCATTAAAAGCATAGATAAAAGCAATTTGACATCAAAAGTATCCAACATTGCACAAGTAGCTTTGTTTACCCCTCAAGCAAATCCTGATGACACTTATCCTACTCCTACTCCTACCCCTACCCCTACTCCTACTCCTACTACTGATAAAGGTCATAATTCTGGAGTTAATATTTCTACCCTGGTATTGTCTGTGATTGGGTCTATTGTAATTGTTAACATTATTTTAAGTACCACCATTTGAACCTTAACGAAGAAAAAAATCTTCAAGTAGACCTAGAAGAGAGTTTTAGAAAACAATGTAAGTAAAGGATATTTCTGGATCTTAAAATTCATCCCATGTGTGATCATAAACTCATAAAAATAATTTTAAGATGTCTGAAAAGGATACTTTGATTAAATAAAAACACTCTTAGAGATGTAAAAAACTGTCAAGATTAAAATTTAATAGTTTTATTTTTTGTTATTTTATTTGTAAGACATAGTGATGAACAGAGATCCTTTTTCATGTTGCTATCTGGTTGTTTATTATTTGATACATTTTTCTGAAATGATATTTCAAATTTCATCAAGAAATTAAAATTATCTATTTGAGTAGTCAAAATACAAGTAAAGGAGAGCAAATAAACAACATTTGAAAAAAATGAATTTGGTGTTGGTACTATTAAGTATAAATTGATGATGTCGTATTCCTCCAAAGCCTCCAACTATACCCTATAATTGCCAAGGTTATGTTTACTTTCTCACATTGGATCTGAGCTGGGTGAATGATGTGCCTTAATTAACATAATATAGCAAAAATGATAGACGTTTCCATTTTAGTGTTCTTGGGAACCCTGACCTACCATGTTAAAATACAGCTATGCTAATGGAGAGACCACTGGAGAGGTTCCAAGAATACATGGAGAATAAAAAGAGGACTAATTAACTCTCCCTGTTTCCCAGCCTCTAGATGATTCCATTTACAGTCACCAGACTCTAAGCCTAACCAGCGAAAGAACCTCGCATTTAAGCCCAGACAACCAATAGAATCATGGAAAAAAGAAAATGATTGATGTTTTAAGCCACTAAGTTTTGGGATGGTTTGGTCCACAGTGCTAGATTACCTAGATAACCAGTAACTGTATTGGTTAGTGTTCCATCAGGGAAACAGACCACCATGAGTATTACAGAGTAGAGAATTTATTTATTATAAGAATTAGGATGAGGAAGTAAAGTACTAAAGAAAGGAAATGAGAGATCAGAAAAAAATCTAACAAGCCTATCTGAAGTGCTGAAGTTTGTGTTGGGTGTTTCATGTTGGTATCCAGGCATGTCCAGGAATTGGAATGGGATCGTGAAGGGGGCTACTGTGGAAGTCTGTGGAAGACTGTTACCTGTGCATAAAAAACCTCTGTGGGTTTGTTGCCAAGAGTCTTGTGGTGGACCTAGGATCACTGTCAAGTCAGCAATGTCAGCATTCAGAAAGAAGAGTCAGAAATAGAGTCGAGAGGAGCAAGGATGCCGGCCCATCTGCACCTGTTTCCCACCACCTCTTATCACTTCTCCTGCAGGCAGTTATGGCTGCTGTTTTACTTCTGCCTTCTACATTTCATGCAAATTATTTTTGACCAACTTTAACCCAGAATCATATGGTTTCTGAGAGATGTAGTTCCAATTTATCCAACTTGCCTCAGCAAAGCCACTATTATATTAAGTGAAATAAGCCAGACACAAAAAGACAAATACCATATGTTCTCATTTGTATGTGAAATCTAAAAACATTGTACACATAGAAGCAAAGAGTAGAATGGTGGTTACCAGAGGCTGGGGTGGGAGGAAAAAATAAGTTTAAGAGATCTACTGTACATCATGGTGATTATAGTTAGTAACAATATACTCCATAATTGAAACTCACAACAAGAATAGATTTTAACTGATCTAACCAAAAAAAAATTGTATGAGCTAATGCATTAATTTTTTTTTTTTTTTTTTTTTTTTGAGACGGAGCCTCGCTCTGTCGCCCAGGCTGGAGTGCAGTGGCCGGATCTCAGCTCACTGCAAGCTCCGCCTCCCGGGTTTATGCCATTCTCTCGCCTCAGCCTCCCGAGTAGCTGGGACTACAGGCGCCCGCCACCTCGCCCGGCTAATTTTTTGTATTTTTTTTAGTAGAGACGGGGTTTCACCCTGTTAGCCAGGATGGTCTCGATCTCCTGACCTCGTGATCCACCCGTCTCGGCCTCCCAAAGTGCTGGGATTACAGGCTTGAGCCACCGCGCCCGGCCACTAATGCATTAATTAAATAGCTTGATTTATCCATTCCACAGTGTATACATATACAGACATACCATGTTTTACTGGATTTCACTATATTGTGTTTCACAGATACTGTGATTTTTACAAATTGACAATGACAATACTAATAGAATTGGGCTCTGATATTAGTAATTGCTACCCAGTGAAATAGAGTAATTCAATAGAACACTGTTTGTTACAGCGGCTCAAAAAATTGTTTTTTCATGTTTATATCCTAGTGAATTGAGACTGTTCAATAAGCTGTTTTCACAGCAATTTATACTCAATGTCATCACTGCAAAAACTTCGTAAGTTTTGAAAAACAACAAACAATGACAAATCCACTGCTATACAGATCTACTCTCTAGGCACCAAATTCCTAATTTGTCTTTCCACTTCCTTCCCTCTTATAGAGAACACTTTTGTTCACCTTACCATCATTCTTTCTCCCTCCTTCCAGCAAATGTCTAGTCATTTCCTAAGCTGAAATTTTGGCAAGTCCTTGTCTTTCTCCCCAATCCTGTTCCTCTTACCATCACCTTCTACTTTTCTGGTGCCCAGCATTACTTGATCATTGATGCCTTAGATAAGCCTGGTTTACCTATAGTTCTGTCTTTTCCCTTCACATAACCATGAATATTATCTAGGGCTACTATATTACAGAACTTTAAAGGGATCCCTGCAAATCACACCTTCTATGAATGGTACCCCTGGAATTTCACAAAGCACAGTGTCTGCATCCTCATGTGGTAGTTCTACTCTTAGAGCTGACACATGAAAAAATAAGTATTCTTCATAAATGATTCTATATTGTTCCATGAAACAGGAAGTTATTTTAAAGCCTTAGCATCCGTAATAGCACTTTAGTAAATATACCTGTTCAGATCATATTTGTTGCTAATTAATTATTTGATTTATGACCCCAATACTCTGTTTTCTTTAATAATCTATGTGATGATCAGCAAATTAGTTCCTGATGCATTTGACCCCATGAGGAATGTAAGCAAAGCGCTACATATTTTATGTCCTGCTGTCTGTCATCATGTGGTGTTTAGGAAATAGGAAGTTGTTTTAGAGGCATATGGAAAAGACTGAACAGTAGGAGTTTGGTGACATGAAAGTAGAACCATCACTTATTTAATCATTTGAAGTTCTATCTGGGCTTGGAACTAAAAACAATCAAAACCTTTTGCTTTTCTGCAAACATACATCTATGTACAACCTCTCAAATGTATTTAGAACCTTAATTAGGCTTCCTTCATAGAGCAAACCAGAACTCTCCAGATCCCAGAGAGCTCAGTGTCAGGAGACAATGCTATTTGAGGAGAGGAAGAAAGCCCACTATTATCTGTTGCTCCTTCAACTTCTGCTCCACCACCATGAACCTTCTCTTTCTCTTTCTCTCTCTTTCCTCTCTCTCTCTCTCTCTCTCTCACACACACACACACACACACACACACACACACACAGTTTGAGCCAAGCAGGGAAATGTAAGTGGTTCATAGCACTGTTTGAGTATAGGTTTGTCAATTTGGGTCGGGAAACAGTATAATTCTATAAAACTAAATTCATTCTCTTCACCTATACCTTCTTCCAAAATGTCCTATCTCAGTGAAAGAAAAGTATCTCACCATCCAGTTATTCAAAGCAGAGACCAGGAGGCCATCTCTTGACTCTCCAATTTCTTCACCGTTTATGTCAAATCAGTGAATCAGTCTTGTCTGTAAAATCTCCTTAACCCTTATCTCTTCTCCATTCCTCTTCAGTGACTGCCTCAGTCAGCCTCTATCATCTTCTTCTGAAAAAGATGGTCCCTAATAGGTCTTTCTTTTCTGTCAATCCTTCCCAACCCATGTTCCCCACAGATTCACTTGAACAAAATCACAATGGTTCCTACACTGCTTTCAAGATAAGGTATAAATGCCACAAAGGCAGAGACTTTGCCTGCTTTATTCATCACTTCTTGCCAGGCACCTTGCATGATGGCAAATATTTGTGAAATGAATGACTGCAAGGCTCATCATCATTTGGCCCTAGCTTTGACTTCCACATCTCTTATTACACCATCCCCACTGATCTCCCAGCTGTAATCAGTCAAAGACTTTCAGTTTCCCCAGAAGTGCACACAGTTTTATATTTCTGGGCCTTTGTCAGAAATGCCATACGTTACCATTCCTTCTTTACTTCTAACCCCACCTTCTTCAGCCTCCCCTTCCGCCCCCTAATCACATTCCCCTTTTTCAAAATCCCATTTCTACTGCTTCTCCTGCTTCCCTCCCTCACACTCAGACAGAATAGAACACTCCCCCATTTGTATCCCATTCTTCATATAGAATTCTGACACCCAAATGCAGTTATTTGTTCACTATCTGACACGAGCCCTGACTCCTAATCCCTCTCAATTATACAGTGAACACTTTGGAAAATGGGACTACATTCTGGGGAGACAGAGTAAAAAAGAGAGAAGAGGAAGGATGGAGTGCTGCATATTCTAATACACACATGCAAATACAAGAGATCCCTATTCTTGCTTCTTTACTCTCTATATCCAGTCCGTCACCAAGTCTTGTCAATTCTTAATGTCTCAAAAAGTGTTCCACCTGTCTCTATCCCTAGTTCATGCCCCCAGCATCTCTAACCTATATTCCCTACAAAACCCTCTTCCAAACAGCCATTGTGAACCATTGTGAAGGTTGAGCCCTGTCTGAAGACACTCAGCTATGCAGGGCACGAGTGAGTGAGGCCTGAACTATAGGCCAACCTCAGCTCCCAGAATCAGGACTGCAGGGGCACTACTGGATCATTAGTCTGCCCAGAGGTGGCATGTTTTTCTAATTTATAAGTTGTTTTTCTAATTCACACAAGACATATATGCTAGTAATGCAAGCCTGTTTCCAACCAGTATTCACTTTGCAGCCGAAGTCTTTCTAAAGTACAAATACGATCCTGTTGCACTCCTATTTAAAACCTTGTAATGACTTTCCTTTGCACTCAAGGTGATGTAACCACAGACCCCAAATTCAGTGTGGTTTAACTTTGTTAGTAACAAAAGGACGAGTTGCTTTGCAGTGCAATGGACCCCCAGGTTGCATATCATGTAACGTGAACAGGTCCAGATGAACCAAGTATATCTGATTCGAGACCCCAGAGCCAGCAGAATAAAAAAGCCAACCACAGGTGGAACCTAAGTACTTGAATCAAGGAACAGGGATGTAATTAAGAAGTGATTAGTACCCTCTTTTGTTGCATTACAGACTTAAAAGCCAAAAGTCCATCACCACCCTTTGCATGACCCAGCCAGCTCACTCCTCAGTGCATTTTCCTACCCTTCCCATTGTTAGTCTCAGGCTATAAAACCTGCCCCCAGACCCTGACTTAGGGAGATGGATTTCAACTTGCCTCCTGTCTCCTTACCAGTTGATTCTCAATAAGGCTTTTTTTTTTTTACTTTTCTCAAAAGCCAGTGCCACAGTATTAGCTTCTGTGAGCATCAGGCAACAAAACCATTGCTTGATTCCAGTGAGGTCCAACCCCTGTGGTATGATTAATGATGCTTTTCATCTTCCACATCCAGCTTACTTCTCCAGTTTCATGTCTCACAACTTCTCACATTACATACTGGGCTCCATCCACCGTGGACCACTTCTAGTTCTTTAAATACGTTACAGGATCTCTCATTCCAAGGCTATGAGGTGCTTTTCATTCTCTATAAATGCCCTCTTCTCCACTATCCTTCCACTTCCACATCCAGCAGTCACTGAATAACTCATGCTCATTCTCAGGTCTTTGGAGTCATTCCTTCTGGGAAGCATCCCCTAATTCCTCCAACCTCTTGCCCCAGAGGGTTAATCTCCTCTTCCCTTCCCTAATTCTCACCCCTGAGTTTCACGTTAACTCTGTCACGTAACTGCCCATTTACTTGTCGTTATTTCCCTCCAGAGGGTGAGATGCTTGAGGGCAGGAGACAAGCTCTTACTCATCATCATCTCGCCAGTGCCCATCACCAAGCTCAATAAATGCTTGTCAAATTAAAACATGGAATCTGTGTTTTCCCAAGCATCAGTTGGGATGAATCAATCACAGAGCTGACAAAAGGACCACAAAAAGGAACCACTAACAACTTTACTGTATGAGCTTAAGCAGGAAAACATTATACCTATAGACAGGAATGCTGGGTCGTTCCACTTAAATTAAGGCAAAAGTATCCTGAACTATATCCTCATTGTTACTGCAATAACAAACTTCGGTTTCACATTTCCTCTTAATCTCCCAATCAGCTTTCAGCCCCTATTTAGGTCAATTCAAATTTTACATGAATTTTCTTCTGCCTAATAGGTTCCTCCAACACCAATTCCTCCAATGACCTTGATTATATCTGCCAAGGACATTAGCCTTTCAAATCAGTTTCAAAGATATCAAGGCCAGACTCATTCAAATGCACCTAAAAACTTAGTTCACTCTTGAGAAATGCAGCCTTTTCCTATTGGGCTATATCAGTCCGTCACTCTTCCTATAATCCTACCTAAACATCAGCACTGATCTACCAGGTGTCTGCATTCAAACCCAGAAGTCATTTTTTCTTTGAAATTGATGTTCCTGCCACTTGATTATTAATTACTGACTCTCTTTTATCAGATATTCATTTATCTCTTCAGAGAGACCTTCCCTGTCAACCTAATCTTAAGCAACAACTCAGTCACCACCATATTTTTAAAAATCAAATTCTCTGTAGAGCATTTAATGCTAGCTGATATTTTAAGTTTTAATGGAATGTTAGAATGTGTATTGTTTATCTTTTCCACTGGAATATGGGTTCCATAAGAGCAGTGACCTGTTAGTTTTGCTCACTTCATGAACTAGAACTAGACCAGGCTATAATAAATTTGCAGTTAATAACTGCTGAATGAATGAAAAGATAATGGAAGAATAAACTAAATATTTTGTCCATGCTGTCTTATATGGAGGCATAGAATCAGGCCAAGGAGAGTTACTTAAACTATTTGTTATATACTTGCTTGTTTATATCACTTTATACCTTTTCTCTAGAGCTTCATACATGCAAACCTTGGCTTCTGTCATTTGCTAAATGAATTTTCACAAACCAAACACAATCATGTAACCAAAGTTGATCTCAAGAAAGGAACATTACCAGTATCCCAGATGCTTCCTTTCTGCTCTCTTCCAATTATCATCTCCCATAAGAGATAATGGCAAGTTAAAGTCAAGTTATCTTGGCTCCTAAAGGCAGAGATTGTTTTGCCTGTTTACACTCTTTAGAGAGGTGGAATCATATACTACATATTCATTGGTGATTGGCTTCGTTTACTCAAATATATATATGAGATTCATCCACATTGCTGTGTGTAGTGGCATTTTGTTGATTCTCATTACAGTAGTGTACAAGTTTTAAAGTTCAATACTCATTAACATATTAAAACATAAATTCATTTTTAATACACATATATATAACAAAATTTATATAAGGAAATTTAGATTCACATCAATTCTTTACTCTTTTAAAATAGTGTTCTCTATGAACATTCCTATAGCAAAAAACTTTTTGCAAGTTTTTAAATTCATATTGACAGCTTATTAACTAGAAAGTTTTAACAATTCATTTTATTATCAACTGTATGTGCCAGT
Organism: Trachypithecus francoisi; assembly: GCF_009764315.1. Taxonomy (NCBI): domain Eukaryota; kingdom Metazoa; phylum Chordata; class Mammalia; order Primates; family Cercopithecidae; genus Trachypithecus; species Trachypithecus francoisi. The sequence goes on from NW_022681457.1 coordinate 48,542,100, forward strand.
ATTTGCCTCCTAAATTTCTTCAGCAAATGTGGATACTACTGTTCTTTTAAAATTTGTGTCACTCAATAATTTAAAATATGATATTCCATTGCTCTTTTTATTTTAACTTCTTTACTTACTAAAGAATGTGTGGTTTTCCATATGTTTACTGGTTGTTTTTGTTTATATGAATGACCATTTATGTCTGATTCATCTTTCAAGTGAAGTATTCATCTTTTTTATTGATTGGTTGAGCAAAAGTTAATCCTCAATCTATTCAGGTTTCCAATGACTGGTTCCATTTTGATAATTTGTATTTGCCTAGAGAATTGTCCATTTTACTGAGGTTTCTTAATGAATGTGTAGCGGCATCTTGTGATTCTAATTTGCATTCTGCTAATGACTAATTCATTCAGACTTTAAAATAAATTAGCAACATTTTAAAATTCTGTTCTGAATCTGACATTAATTCTTGAGATTAAAGTAGATCTTGTATACATAATTAGAAAAGCTTCAAGTGTTTACATATACACAGAATACATTCTGTGATCAAAAATGTTATTTTTCATTTTCTTTAACTTAGAAAATAAAGTACAGATTAGAGAGCAATCTGACTTAAATGTGTCGCTTTGCCCTTTTGATTTAGCTCATCCAAAGGACCATGCAAGCATTTTTGTGCCCACACTTTCTAACACCGTGAACTCCATTGAAAAGGAAGACCTTCTAACAGAGAACTGTGAAAAGAAAACCTCGAACAGAGGTAGGAAAAGGAACGAGGTGTCAGTAAATGTCAGTGAAGGGACAGACCGGTGTGACAAATAAAACATGAGGAAGACTTTGGAGCTTGGGACCAGGAAATGAGAATGTGGAATTATTAGAATGTTTTCCTAAGAGCATGAAACAAAACAAAATTTACAAATAGTATTGTTGCTATTAAAATAAGTTTCTTAAAGTTCAGTTTTATTTACAAATGGCATTGAACATAGAGGTAAGATTATATGCTGCAAAATAAAGAATAAGATTTTTAAAATTTATTATCATTGCATTTATTCTCAATTAAGAGAGAAAATGGGTTTTAATGAGGATATACGTATGAAAATGAAGCCTCTTAAAAACCAGAATGTATTACTTAGAGATCATATGAAAAATTTTCTGAGATAGTGATTGAAAAATTAAATCTGACATGATTTAAATGTGAATCAAGTTATAAATGGAGGCTAAAATGAGGGTGTTTTTAATTTTTCAAGTATACATTTTAATTTTTCAGGTGAAGATTTTAAAGTTGTTTGGATAAGTGCTACTGGCAAAGTTGCTTTTTGTAATAGTTTTATAGAAAAATATGTATCAATAAATGGATTGATAATCATTGATCCATGAATTCATTCAGTGAAAATTTCATTATTTGCATTCAGTGTGTAATCAGAAGGCATGTATTTAAATCTTAGAAGTAATGCTTATTAACTTATGCCAGCTTTTTCTTTAAATTTGTAAAGTAAGGAAAAAAACACTCATTTCATGGTATTTCAAGGGTCAACATATAGATAACATATGTAATTTCCTAGCATAGGACTGAGCAAATAGTAAATAAAAGCATAAGTTATCCTTCCCAGTCTTCCTAACTGTAAAATTATGATAATACCTTTTTTTCAGAGTTGCCATGCAGAATAATGTGAAGTAACTACTGTAATGTACAAGCACCTATCAAAATGCCTGGCAGCTCAATAGTAAGAGTTCAATCATTCCTTCATTCTTTCCTGACTTCCTATCATTTAATTTCCATATCAACAATATTGGCTGAGTATCTACTATGTGCACTAGGTCCTGCGCCATGAGGGTACATGAGGCAAATGTGATTCCTGCCTTCAAAGAATGTATAATCTTGAATTGAGGAGAAGAAAGTTTAATTAATTAATTGCAACTGATTGTAAGAGGAAGGAAGAAGGCTTCACTATGAATTGAGCTGACTTTTAACTCTGTCAATGCAGTGCTAGGTACGGGGAATGCAAAGGTTAGGTGTATTTGCTTTAATTTGCTTTGGGAAATTGGCCCATTTACACATCTCGGTGACATCCTAATCCTGCCTCAGCCCCATCTGTCATTTGTGTTCTATTGCTCATATGTGGTTTTTATCCTTCTTGGTTTTCAGAAAGGGGTGAATGTCTGTTGATGACTATTTTGCTATAGCAATATTCACATTTCCAAAGTCTGAATGGTAAATGGTTAATTACTGTAGTTCACGTGTAAGGTTGCATTCTTGGCAAATAGAATGTAACCCAATAAAAAGGAAATTATAATGTGTTAGGCCATTCTTGCATTGCTATAAAGAAATAGCTGGGACTGGGTAATTTATAAGAAAAGAGGTTCAATTGGCTCACAGTTCTGCAGGCTGTACAGGAAGCATAACACCAAATCTACTTCTAGGGACACCTCAGGAAGCTTACAATCATGAGAGAAGGCAGTGGGGAGTAGGCATATCACGTGGCAGGAGTGGGAGCAAGAAGGCAGGGAAGTGCCACACACTTTCACCAGATCTCATGAGAACTCACTCACTACCATGAACACAGCACCAAGCCATGCAGGATCTGCCCCCATGACCCAAACAGCTCCCACCAGGCTCCACCTCCAACTCTGGGGATTACATTTCAACATGAGATTTGGCAGGGACGTATATCCAAACTACATCATTTCACTCCTGTCTCCCCAAAGCTCATGTCCTTCTCACATTGCAAACTACAATCATGCTTTCCCAATAGTCCCCCAAAGACCTAACTCATCCCAGAATTAACTCAAAAGTTCCAAGTCCAAGTCCAAAGTCCCGTCTAGAAATGAGTTCCTTCCACCTATGAGCCTGTAAAATCAAAACAAGTTATTTACTTCCATGATACAATGGGGATACAAGTATTGGAGAAACATTCCTGTTCCTAAAGGGACTAACTGGCCAAACAAAAGGGGCTACAGGCCTCACACAAGTGTGAAACCCAGCAGGGCAGTCATTAAATCTTAAAGTTCCAAAATAATCTACTTTGACTCCATGTCCCATATGCAAGACACACTGCTGGTAGAGGTGGGCTACCAAGGCTTTGGACAGCTTTGCTTTGTGGCTTTTCCAGGCTCAGGATGTAAGCTGGTGGCTCTACCATTCTAGGGTCTACAGGGTACTGGCCCCCTTTCCACAGCTCCACTAGGCAATGCTTTGATTGAAACTGCCTTTGCAAAATTATGACTGAGACACTGGAAGAGATCTAATTTAATCAACTCCATCTTGCTTCTAACCTCCAAGATGTTCTTGTTCATTCTTGGGTGTAGGCTGAACTAACTTTGGGAGAAAATTAGTTTACAGTTTATAGGTTAAAACAAACACAATAACAGTCCTTTCACAAAGCAGACCTCCATCCTGCCTAGGGACTAGATTGCCTTTGTAGGATCAACATTAGCCACAAGATTAGAAATTACGGTTTAGTAGTCATGCAGCTGGAGGATACAAGATTCTGACCTACCTAAACTGCTCCTGAGACCATGTGCTTGAGCTATTTTGCAGACCCTGCATTTGATGGATCAGCTGGTACCACCCAGATTGATACGGGCTCATCTAATCTTGCGGACCCCACCCAGGAACTGATTCAGTGCAAGAAGACAGCTTAAACTCCATATTATTTCTTCCGTGACCAATCAGCATTGCTGGCTCACTGGCTTTCACCTATCCACCAAGTTGTCCTAAAAAACTCTGCTCCCCAAATGCTTGGGGAGACTGACTTGAGTAATAATAAAACTCCGGACTCCTACACAGCCAGCTCTGCCTGAATTACTCTTTCTTGATTGCAATTCACTTGCCTTGATGAATTGGTTCTGTCTAGGCAGCAGGCAAGGTGAAGCCACTGGGCGGTTACAGAGTGGGGACACTATGTGGAGCCTTCAAGCCCACATTTCCCCTCTGCACTGCCCTAGTATAGCTTCTCTGTGAGGACCTCTCAGAGAAAATTGTCGTAGAAAACTTTCTATGACCTCTCATAGAAAATGACAGGTCATAGAAAATGTCTCTTAGGCTTATGCAGCAGATTTCTGGCTGAGCACCCAGGCTTTCTCATACATTCTTTGAATTCTAGGTGGAAGCCTCCAAGCTTCCTTCACTCTTGCATTCTGTGCACCTACAGCCTTAAAACCACATGGAAGCTGTGAAGGATTATGGTTTGCACTCTTTGTAGTGGTAGCCGAAGCTGTACCTGGGTGCCTTTGAGCCATGGCCTCAGTTGGAGCAGCCATGATGTGAGGTACAGCCTCCTGGAGTGGCACAGGGCAGTGGTATCCCTGGTCTGTCCCCTGAAACCATTCATTTCTTTTGGACCCCTGGGCCTGTGATGGGTGGGGCTGCCTCAGACATCTCTGAAATGTCTTCCAGGCATTTTTCCCATTGTCTTGGCTATTAGCACTTGGCTCCTTTTTAGTTATGCAAATTTCTCTAGCAAGTGGATGCTTCACAGCCTGTTTGAATTCCTCCCCTGAAAATGGGCTTCTCTTTTCTACCACATGGCTAGGCTGCAAATTTTCCAAACTTACATGCTCTGCTTCCCTCTTAAATATAAGTTTTGGCCAGGCGCGGTGTCTCAGACCTGTGATCCTAGCACTTTGGGAGGCTGAGGCGGGCAGACTGCCTGAGCTCAGGAGTTTGAGACCAGCCTGGGCAACATGGTAAAACCCTGTCTCTACTAAAATACAGAAAAAAAAAATTAGCCAGGCATGTTGGTTGGCACCTGTAGTCCCAGCTACTTGGGAGGCTAAGGCAGGAAAATTGCTTGAACCCGGGAGGCAGAAGTTGCAGTGAGCCCAGATTAAGCCACTGCACTCCAGCCCAGGCAACACAGCAAGACTGTCTCAAAAAAAAAAAAAAACTTTAGGTTTCAACTTTAAGCCCTTTCTTTGCTCTCCCATCTAACCATAGGCTGTTAGAAGCAGCCAGGCCACAGTCTGAATGTTTTACTGGTTAGAAATTTCTCCCACTAGGACACCCTAAGTCGTAACAATTAAGCTTAAACTTCCACACATCCCCAGGGCATAAACACAATGCAACCAAGTTCTTTGCTAAGGCTTCATATGGGTGGCCTTTGCTCCAGTTCCCAGTAAGTTTCTCATTTTCATCTGAGACTTCATCAGCCTGGACTTCCCTGACTCTGTCACCATCAGCATTTTGGTCACCACCATTTAACTAGTCTCTAAGAAGTTCCAAAGTTTCCCTCGTCTTCCTGTCTTCATCTGAGCACTCCAAACTCTTCCACCCTCTGCCCTGTATCCCATTCCAAAATCCCTTTAACATTTTCGGGGATCTTTATAGCAAGGCCCACCTCCTTGGGACCAATTTGCTATATTAAGCTATTCTTATGTTGCTACAAAGAGATATCTGAGACTAGGTAATATATGAGAAGAGAGGTTTAATTGGCTCTCAGTTCTGCAGGCCTTACAGGATGCATAGCACTGACATCTGCTTCTACGGAAGCCTCAGGAAGGTTACAATCATGGCAGAAAGTGAAGTGGGAGCAGGCATGTCACATGGCAGGAGTGCAAGCAAGGGGGCAAGGAGGTGCCACATACGTTTAACAACCAGATCTCATGAGAACTCAGTATTGTGAAGACAGCATCAAGCCATGGGGGATCCACGCATGTGACCCAGTCACCTCCCACCAGGCACCCCCCACAACAACATTGGGGATTACAATCATGGCCTATGAGATTTGGCAGGGCCACATATCCAAACTATACCATTAGTAAACCCTTCATTTGGCTATGGTCATAGAAAATTCCTCTCAGGCTTATGCAGGTGTAAATCAGCCATTTACTTGCAGGCATTTTTGAAACACTGTTTTCAGGTTTACCTGCTTGTATAAACTTCCTTCTGGCTTACTTTAGACTTCCTCTTTCCTTCTACCATGTGTACTTCCCATCAGTAAATTCATTTCTTCAGATTTAATTCAATAAAGCAAATATTTATTGAGTGGCTATCGTATGCATGTTCTCAGAAATAATGTTTTAAATGTTCCTTGCATGGAAACAAAGTTCTTAGCCATCTCATATTTGTCTGTGAGAACAGACTTAATGTATCGAAGTATTCTCCTTGGATGAGCTATATCTATTTGGTAAAAACTCAGGACCCCAGTTCACTCTACCAAAACGAAAAAAAATTAAGCTGAAAGCTGAGTCATGCAAGATACTGCCTTTCCATTTGTTCCTAAGCAGATAGCTACAGATAAAATGTTAAATATCTGCACAGGGAGCTGCTCTTATCTGATGTTAAGTGCTGTTTTCTTATGTTACGTAAACTGCTGATTTACAGCATGTGAGATGAATACATAATTGACTATTCCAGTACCTGCCTGTATATTTCCCTCATATCATGTAGGTTATCAGACCCTCCCTCTTTCCCCTTCAGTCAGCTTTTTCCTTCTGAATATTGAAGCCCTCAAAATTATCTCTGGAGAAAGGCACAGACCACATATTGTTGCCTTGATTCTGTGCTTTGTTCTTGCAGCCATGCCCTTAACCTTGGCCAGATAAACCTTTAAATTGATTGAGATCTGTCTTAGTTACCTTTTGGTTTACCACAAGCTTCAATGACTAAGGAAAGAAAATGATCACTCCACATCTGTGTGATGTGGTGGGCTGGGAAGGGCAGGGAGACAGCAGTCATGGGAGGGTTTTCCCTGAAGTAATGGAAACCTATACAAGATGCTAAAAGCAGGAACCTCAGTAGAGGCCTTGCAGAATCACTACACTAGGGCAATGAGTGTGGGTTAAGGAAATGAGAAAGGCTCTGTGAAGAGGTGGGCGTGGCTGAGCCTCAAGAAATATGGCAGTGCTCAGCAGAAGAATGCTTCTTCTGATCTTCACTTCATATCTTTAAATCAAGAGCTAGAAACATATCATGAAAAAGTCCCTGAATAAGGGAACAGGACCAATTGTTAGGCTAGGCTGGGAAGCTGCAAGTTCTTGTGTGGGTGTAAAGCTGTAGAAGACACAACCCAGGGGAATTCCTGAGCTCACAGCAATTCACCCCTTTGCCACCTCCCACCTTTCTTGTGGGTCACAATTGCTTCCCTTGCTTCATTTCCAACTCTAACATGCAGCTTTTTGTTGTTATTGTTTTTTTGAGATAGAGTCTAACTCGGTCACCCAGCCTGGAGTGCAGTGGCATGATTCAGCTTACTTAAATTGAGGGGAGAGAGAGACCCTCTCATATTGTTTTATATTGTTTTATACTCGGTACCTGTTTTAAGAAAAAAACAAGGAAGTAAAACCAAAGACAGGCAGCCCGGTGCCAGGCCCAAAACCAGGCCTGGGCCTGCCTGGCCTAAACCTACGAGTTAAAATCAACTCGTAACTTAGAAACCAATATTATTCATAGATTCCAGGCATTGTATAAAAGAACGTAGTGAAACTCCCAGCCCTGTTTTGTTTCTCTCTGACCACTGGTACATGCAACCCGTCACGTACTCCTTGCTTGCTCAAATCAATCACGACCCTTTCATGTGAAATCTTTAGTGTTGTGAGCCCTTAAAAGGGACAGAAATTGTGCACTCGGAGAGCTCGGATTTTAAGGCAGTAGCTTGCCGATGCTCCCAGCTGAATAAAGCCCTTCCTTCTACAACTCAGTGTCTGAGAGGTTTTGTCTGTGGCTCGTCCTGCTAGAAAACTCCGCACCTGTGTTCAAGCAATTCTCATGCCTCAGCCTCCTGAATAGCTGGGACTACAGGCACACTCCACCACGCCTGGCTAATTTGTATTTTTAGTAGGGACAGGTTTTACCATGTTGGCCAGGTTGATCTTGAATTCCTGGCCTCAGGAAATACACCCACCTTGGTCTCCAAAACTGCTGGGATTACAGGTAGGAGCCACCACACCCGGGCTAACACGCAGCCTTGGTTGGTGCTTTAGGACCTTGACTGCCTTGTTAGAGGAAACAATTATCTCTGGACATGCCAGTCATAGAACTCTAATACCTTGACCATAGAGATTAGTTCAGAGGGCAAGCACGTGGCCCAAGTCAATGCAACCATAGACCCTCACCAGATGTTTTTAAACTGAAATGGGAGACATATGCTCTTTTCCTCAGGCTGGGAATATGTGAGTCTGGAAACATCAGTAGTCAAGGTTCCTGCCTTATGGAGAAAGTCAGTCTGAGAGATCAACACCGACATGATGAGAAAAACAAAAGCAGAAACGGAGAGTGATTCCTGCTCATCTGTGGTTCCCCAAGTCAAACATTACCCTTCTTTCTAAAATGGTAATAAGCTTGGTGTATTCAAGGAACTGAAGCCACGTGTGTAAGAAGAAGTGAAAGCAGATGAGGTTGGACATCTCAGAAATAATCAAATTTTTTGTAAGTTAATAGATCTCAATAATGGCTGAAGATAAAAATCACCTGGAAGATTTCTAAAAACATCACTATAGCCGGGCGCGGTGGCTCAAGCCTGTAATCCCAGCACTTTGGGAGGCCAAGACGGGCGGATCACAAGGTCAGGAGATCGAGATCATCCTGGCTAACACAGTGAAACCCCATCTCTACTAAAAAATACAAAAAAAACTAGCCGGACGAGCTGGCGGGCACCTGTAGTCCCAGCTACTTGGGAGGCTGAGGCAGGAGAATGGCGTAAACCCGGGAGGCGGAGCTTGCAGTGAACTGAGATCCGGCCACTGCACTCCAACTTGGGCGACAGAGCGAGACTCCATCTCAAAAAAAAAAAAAAGAAAAAACTTCACTATAGACTTTCATTTATAGTAATGGTAGATTTTGTAATTCAAAACAAACTTCGCCCTTCTATTCAGCGTTCTACTGGGGATTCTAGCAGTGTAATAAGATAAAAAATAAAAAATAAAAAAGCCATCCAGATTGGAAAGAAGTGTTAAACTGTCTTTGTTTGCAGATTACATGATAACCTATGTAAAAAAAAAAAAAATCCAACTGATTCCAAAAAAAACTACTAAAACTAATATGTGAGTTTACTGAGGTTGAATATATAACAGCAATCTCCAGAAAAGTTACTTCATTTTATTTCTATACCCAAGCATACAACTGGAAACCGATTTCTTTCTAAAAATAACATTTATAATAACCTCAAAAATATGAAATGTTTTGGGATAATATGACAAGTGTTTAAAAATTACACACTAAAGAAAACAAAACACTGCTGAGATTAATGAAATATGTAAATTAATGGAAAAATATATAATGTTTATGAATCAGAAGACTTAATGATTTTTTTTGGGACAATTCTACCACAGAATCAATAATGTTAAGATAGTAATTGTGCCAAAATTGATCTGTAAATTTGACAAAATCCCAATCAAAACTCTAGCAGGTTTTTTGATAGAATGTCAGAGGACAATTCTGATTTATACAGAAATTCAAAAGACTAGAATGACAACAACAACAAATCTGAAAAAGAAGAACAGAGTTGAAGGACTTACACTAGCTGACTTCAAGGCTTCCTATAAAACTACAACAGTCAAGACAATGTGGTATTGGCAAAAGAATAGACACAAAGATCATGAAACACAATAGAGTTCAGAAATAGGCCCACAGGAATAGAGTTAACTGATTTTCGATGAAAGTGCAAAAGGAATTCAAAGGAAAAAAATATCACTTCAACAAATAGTGCTGGAAAAATTGGACATCCTTATGCAAAAAATGAAATAATAACATTCTTGACACATATATAACACCTCATACAAAAATTAACTCAAAATAGGGAAAGACCTAAATACAAAATATAGACCTAAATACAAAATAGTAAACTATGTTTCTAGGAGAAAAAAGTGTAAGAAAATCTCTACATGTTTTCCATTTAAATATGAGTTTTGAGAAATGACACCAAAAGCGTGACTGTAAAAAGAAAAAATCTGAAACTTAACTTTATCAAAAATTTAAAACTTTGTTCTGTGAAAGACATTGTTTAAAAAAAAAAAGTGAAAAGACAAGCTTGGAAGAAAATATTTGCAAATCATATATCCAGCAAAGAACCTGTAACTCTAGTAAAATATAAAGAACCCAGTGAAAAAAATAAGCCAAAAGTCTGAACAGATCTTCAGCAAAGAAGATACACAGGTAACAAAAACAAGCATATGAAAAGATGGGCTTCACCTGCAACAATTATCATCGTGGTGGGTTTTTTGTTTGTTTATTATTGTTTGAGACAAGGTCTCACTCTGTCACCCCAACTGGAGTGCAGTGCTGCCATCATGGCTACTGCAATCTCACCCTTCTGGTCTCGAGCGATCCTCCCACCACAGCCCCTGGGTAGCTGGGACTAAAGGTATGGTATGCACCACAACGGATAACTAATTTTTTGCATTTTTAGGAGACAGAGGGTTTCCTCATGCTGCCCAGGCTGGTCTTGAACTCCTGAGCTCAAGAAATTCACCCTCCTCAGCGTCCCAAAGTTCTGAGATTATAGGTGTAAGTCATCATGCCAGCTTACTATGGTGTGTTAATGATGATTTCTATGTTCTCATTCTTCTTCATTTATTAATTGTAATGCTTTTAATAGGATTTCTCCTTTATATCTTTTGTATTCATATCACATAGACCCAGAGATATTTATTTTGTTCTTTTAGTTATAATCCAGTATCATCATCTTTTATTTTACTGAATAAGGTAAAACTCACCACATAACATACAATTTACCATTTTAACCATTTTAAAGTACAAGCTCTTAACTTTACTTGGGAAATGCAGCCATATGGTAAGATTTAAGATTAGAAAAACCCTGTTGTCAGAGATAATTTAAAGTAATACGGTGTCAGCCGGGTGCAGTGGCTCACACCTGTAATCCCAGCACTTTGAGAGGCCGAGGCAGGCAGGTCACAGGGTCAGGAATTCAAGACCAGCCTGGCCAAGATGGTGAAACACCGTCTCTACTAAAAATACAGAAAAATTAGCCGGGCATGGTGGCAGGTGCCTGTAATCCCAAGTACTCAGGAGGCTGAGATGGAGGATTGCTTGAACCCGGGAAGTGGAGGTTACAGTGAGCCAAGATGGCACCACTGCACTCCAGCCTGGGCGACAAAGCAAGACTTGTCTCAAAAAATAGATTAAATAAATAAATAAATAAAGGAATATGGTGTCTTAAAAAGCTACCATGAAAGATATATTATTTTCTGCTTTTAAAAATAATATTCTAGCTGGGTGCGATGGCTCACGCCTACAACCCTAGCACTTTGGAAGGCCATGGCGGGTGGATCACTTCACGTCAGAAGCTCAAGACAGCCTGGACAACATGGTGAAAACCCGTGTCTACAAAAAATACAAAAATTAGCCAGGTGTGGTGATGTGTGCGTGTAATCCCAGCTACTTGGGAGGTTGAGGAATGAGAAATGCTTGAACCCGGGAGGTGAAGATCACAATGAGCACAGATCATACCTCTGCACTCCAGCTTGGGTGACAGAGCAAGACTCCATCTCAGGATAATAATATAATAATAGTAATAATAATATTCTAGAATGTAAATAATGCCATTCACTGGCTTTTGGTACATTCACAATGTTGTACAATCATCATTGCTATCTAATTCTAGAATATTTTCATCACTCCAGAAGAAAGTGTTATATCCTTTATGCAGTTGCTTCCCATTTCCTCTCCCCTCACACCAGCCCCTGGTAAGCACTATCTCATTTCTGTCACCATGTATTTGCCTATCTTGATATTTCATATATTAATGTAATCATACAATATGTGGGACTTTTCATCTAGTATATTTCATCTGGCATAATGTTTTCAAAGTTCATCTTCATTGTAGCATGTTATCAGTACTTCATTCCTTTTTATGGCTGAATAATGTTCCACTGTATGGATACACCTCATTTGTTAAATCCATTCATCAGCTTATGGACACTGGGCTCTTTCTACTTCTTCCATTTCTTCAGGATTATAGAATTTTTGGTTGACAGTTTTTTTCTTTCATAACTTTGAATATGTCATTCCACTGCCTTTGGGTCACCATGGTTTCTGATAAGAAATTAGCCATTAATCTTATTGAGAATCCCTTTGCATGACAAGTCACTTCTCTCTTGCTCCTTTTTTTCTTTCTTTGTATTTAGCTTTCAACACCTTCACTATATTGTGTCTCCACAAAGATATCTTTGAAGTTACCCTACTTGTGGTATGTTGAAGTTGTTTCTTCTTTAATTTTTTTTATTGTTAATTTTTGTGAGTACAGAGTAGGTGTACATAATTATAGGCTAAATGTGATGTTTTGATACAGGAATGAATGTGAAATAATCACATCATGGAGAATGGGGTATTCATCCCCTGAAGCATTTGTCCTTTGTGTTACAAACAATCTAACTATACTAATTTAGTTATTTTAAAATGCACAATTAAATTATTATTGACTATGGACACACACTAGTGTGCAACCAAATAGTATGTCTTATTTACTTTTGTAATTATTTTTTGTACTCATTAACTATTCCCACTCCCCTGTGCCCAACTACCCTTCCCAGCCTCTGGTAACCATTATTTTATTCTACACATCTCCATGAATTCAACAGTTTTTATTTTGAGATCTCACAAATTAGTGATACATGAGATATTTGTCTTTCTGTGCCTGGTTATTTCACATAACACAATAATCTCCAGTTCATCCATGTTGTTGCAAGTGACAGACTCTCATTTTTTATGGCTGTGTAGTACTCCATTGTGTGTGTATATATATATATATATATCACGTTTTCTTTATCCATTCATCTGTTGATGAACAGTTAGCTTGCTTCCACTGCTAAAATAAACATGGGAGTACAGATATCATTTTGAAATACTGATTTCCTTTCTTTGGGGTCTATACCCAGCAGTGGGACTGCTGGATCATATGATAGCCCTATTTTTAATTTTCTTGAGGAATCTCCAAATTGTTCTCTGTAATGGCTGTACTAATTTACATTCCCACCAACAGTATATGAGGGTTCTCCATCCTCACCAGCATTGGTATTGCTTGTCTTTTGGATATAAGCCATTTTAACTGGAGTGAGAAGATGACTTATTGTAGTTTTGATTTGCATTTCTCTGATGATCAGCGATATTGAGCACCTATTCATGTGCCTATTTGCCATTTGTATGTCTTCTTTTGAGAAAAGTCTATTTAAATTTTTTGCCCATTTTTTGATTGGATTATTAGATTTTTTTTTCCATAGACATGTTTGAGCTCCTTATACATTCTGGTTAGTTGTTCCTTGTCAGATGGGTAGTTTGCAAATATTTTCTTCCATTTTGTGGGTTGTCTCTTCACTTTGCTGATTGTTTCCTTTGCTAGGCAGTAGCTTTTTAATGTGAGTAAACCTATTTGTTTATTTTTACTTTGGTTGCCTGTGCTCATGTGGTATTACTCAATAAATTTTTGCCCAGACCAATGTCCTGGAGATATTCACCAAGTTTTTTTGTATCAGTTTCATTGTTTGAGGTCTTAGATTTAAGTCTTTAATTCATCTTGATTTGATTTTTGTATATGGCAAGAGATAGGGATCTGTTTTCATTATTCTGCATATGAATATCCAGTTTCCACAGTACCATTCATTGAAGAGACTGCCTTTTTCCAAGTGTATGTTCTTGGCACCTATGTCCAAAATGAGTTAGTGAACTCATCTCCCTAAGTGTAAGTGTATGGATTTGTTTCTGGGTTCTCTATTTTATTCTATTGGTCTAGGTGTTGTTTTTATGTCAGTACAATGCTGTTTTGGTTATTATAGCTCTTTAGTATAATCTGAAGTCATGTAATGTGATTCCTCCCATTTTGTGATTTTTGCTTAGGATAGCTTTGGCTATTCTGGGTCTTTTGTGGTTCCATATAAATTTTAGGATTGTTTTTTCTATTTCTGTGAGGAATGTTGTATTAGTCCATTCTCATGCTGCTAATAATGACATACCTGAGACTGGGTAATTTATAAAAGGGGTTTAACTGACTCATAGTTCAGTATGACCTCAAAAAACTTACAATGATGGTGGAAGGGGAAGCAAACACGTCTTTTTTCATGAGGCCTCAGGAAACTTACTATCACAGTGGAAGGGGAAGCAAACATGTCCTTCTTCACATGGTGGCAGGAAGAAGTGCTGAGCAAAAGGGGTGAAAAGCCATTTATAAAACAATCAGATCTTGTGAGAACTCACTCACTATCACAAGAACGCAGCATAAGGTCAAGTGCCCCCATGATTCAATTACCTCCCACTGGGTCCCTCCCATGGCGTGGGGATTATGGAAACTACAATTCAAGATGTGATTTGGTTAGGGACACAGCCAAGCCATATCAAATGTCATTTTGATAAGGATTGCATTGAATTTGTAGATTGCTTTGATTAGTATGGACATTTTAGCAATATTGATTCTTCCAATTCATAAACATGGAATATCTTTCCATTTTTTGATGTCCTCTTCAATTTCTTTCATCAGTGTTTTATAGTTTTCACTACAGAGGTCTTTCACTTTGGTTAAGTTGATTCCTAGGTGTTTAATTTTATTTGTGACTATTGTAAATGGAATTACTTTCTGGATTTCTATTTCAGATTGTTTGCTGTTGGCAGATAGAAATGCTACTAATTTTTGTATGTTGATTTTGTATTCTGCAACTTTACTGAATTTGTTTACCACTTCTAATAGTTTTCTGGTGGAGTCTTTAGGTTTTCCCAAATATAAGACCATATCATCTGCAAACAAGGATAATTTGAATTCTTCCTTTCTAAATTGGAAGTTCTTAATTTCTTTCTCTTGTCTCATTGCTCTAGCTAGGACTTCTAGTACTATATTGAATAACAGTGGTGAAAGTGGGCACCTTATTTTGCTCCAGATCTTATGGGAAAGGCTTTTAGTTTATCCCCATTCAGTATGATATTAACTGTGGGTCTCTCATTTATGGTTTTTTTGTTTTTGTTTGTTTGTTTTTGTTTTTTTTGTTTTTGTTTTTGTTTTGAGACGGAGTCTAGCTCTGTCGCCCAGGCTGGAGTGCAGTGGCAGGATCTCAGCTCACTGCAAGCTCCGCCTCCCGGGTTTACGCCATTCTCCTGCCTCAGCCTCCCGAGTAGCTGGGACTACAGGCGCCTGCCACCTCGCCCGGCTAGTTTTTTGTATTTTTTTTTTAGTAGAGACAGGATTTCACCGTGTTAGCCAGGATGGTCTCGATCTCCTGACCTCGTGATCCGCCCGTCTTGGCCTCCCAAAGTGCTGGGATTACAGGCCTGAGACACCGCGCCCGGCCTCATTTATGGTTTTTTTTATGCTGAGATATGTTCCTTCTATACTCAGTTTTTTGAGAGTTTTTATCATGAAAGAATGTTGAATTTTATCAAGTTATTTTTAGCATCAATTGAAATGATCATATCGTTTTTATCCTTCATTCGTTGATATTGTGTATCACATGGATTGATTTGCACATGTGGAAATATGCTTGCCTCCAAGGACAAATTTCATTTAGTCATGATAAACGATTTTTCTAATGTATTGTTGAATCTGGCTTGCTAATATTTTGTTGACATTTTTTGCATCAATATTTACCAGGGATATTGGCCTATGCTTTTCTTTTTTGGATGCGTCTTTGGCTTTGGTTCAGAGCCATAGAATGAGTTTGAAAGTATTCCCTCCTCCTCTATTTTTTTGGAATAGTTTGAGTAGGATTGGTATTAGTTCCTCTTTAAATTTTTGGTGGAATTCAGTCATGAAGCCATTGGGCCCCAGGCTTTACTTTACTGGTAAACTTTTGATTGCAGCTTCAATGTCATTTCTTGGTATTGATCTGTTCAAGTTTTGGATTTCTTTCTGGTTCAATTTTGGTAGGTTGTATGTGTCTAGGAATTTGTCCATTTCATCTAGATTTTCCAATTTCTTAGCATATAGTTGTTCAGAGTATTCACTAATGATGCTTTGAATTTCTGCCGTATCAGTTGTGATGTCTCCTTTTTCATTTATGATTTTATTTATTTGGATCTTCTTTTTTTCTTAGTGTGGCCTAAGGTTTGTCAATTTTGTTCAACTTTTCAAAAAACCAGCTTTTGTTTCATTGATCTTTTGTATTGTTTTAGTCATTTCAAATTCATTTATTTCTGCTCTGATCTTTATACTTTTTCTTCTACTAATTTTAGATTTAGTTTGTTCTTGCTTTTCTAATTCTTTAGGATGTATCATTAGATTGTTTATTTGAAGTTTTTTCTCTTTTTTGGATGTAGGCACTTATAGCTATAATCTTCCCTCTTAGTACTATTTTTGCTATATCCAATAGGTTTTGGTATGTTGTGTTTTCATTATCATTTATTTCAGGAAATTTTTTAATTTTCTTCTTAATTTCTTCCTTGATTCACTGGTCATTCAGGAGCATATTGTTTAAATTTCTCGTATTTGTATAGTTTTCAAAATTCCTCTTGACATCAATTTGTAGTTTCATTCCATTGTGATCAAAGAAGATGCTTGATATTATTTCAATTTTTTAAAATGTTTTAAGTCTTGTTTTGTGAACTAACACATGGTCTATTCTTGAGAACAATCCATGTGTTGACAAGAAGAATGTGTATTCTGCAGCCATTGGATGAAGTATTCTGTAACTATCTATTAGATATATTTGGCTTATAATGCAGATTATGTTTGATGTTTCTTTGCTGATTTGCTGTCTGGAAGATCTGTCCAATGTTGAAAGTGGGGTGTTGAAATCTCCACCTGTTATTGTATCAGGGTCTGCCTCTCTCCAACTCTAATATTTGCCTTATGTATCTGGGTGCTCCAGTGTTGAGTGTTTATATATTTAAATTTTTATATTCTTTTGCTGAATTGATTCCTTTATTATTATATAGTTACCTTCTTTGTCTCTTGTTATGGTTTTTGTCTTGAAATCTATTTTGTCTGATACAAGTATAGCTACTCCTGCTATTTTTTGGTTTCCATTGGCATAGAATATCTTTTTCCATCCCTTTATTTTTAGTCTATGTGTTTATTTATAGGTGAAGCGTGCTTCTGGTAAGCAACAGGTCAACAGGTCTCCTATAGGTTGGTGCAAAAGTAATTGTAGTTTTTGTCATTACTTTTAGTGGCAAAAACCGCAATTACTTTTGCACCAATCTAAATATTTTCATTAATTCAGCCACTCTGTCTTTTGATTGAAGTGTTTAGACCATTTACATTTAGTGCTACATTGATAAGTAGAAACATACTTCTGTCATTTTGTTATTGTTTTTTGGTTGTTTAGTGGTCTCTTCCTTCTCTTTCCTTCCTGTCTTTTTTTAGTAAAGGCAATCTTCTCTGGTGATACGATTTAGTTTTGTGCTTTTTTTGTGTATTCATTGTATGTTTTTTTTTTTGTTTGAGGTTACCATGAGGCTTGCAAATACTATATTTTAATCTATTATTTTAAGCTAATAACAACTTAATATTTTGCATAAACAAACAAGCAAGCTAAAAGAAAACTAATAAAAATTGTGCACACTAACTTCATCCCCACAGTTTTTAATTTTTTGTTGTTTCTATTTATATGTTATTGTACTGTCTAGATCTTAAAAAGTTGTTTAGTTATTATTTTTGAGTGATTCATTGTTTAGTCTTTCCACTTAGGATAAAGCAGTTCACACACCACAGTTATGGTGTTATAATATTCTGTATTTTTCTGTGTACTTACTACTACCAGTGAGTTTTGAACCTTCAGTTGATTACTTATTACTCATTAATGTCCTTTTCTGGCTGACTGAAGTATTCCCTTTAGTTTTTCTTATAGGACAGGTCTGGTGTTGATCAAACCCCTCAGCTTTTGTCTGGGAAAATCTTTATTTCTCCATGTTTGAAGGATATTTTCACTGGATTTACTATTCTAGGATAAAAGTTTCTTCCCTCAGCACTTCAAGTACATCATGCCTCTCTCTCCTGGCCTGTAATGTTTCCAATGAAAAGTCTGATGCCAGATGTATTGGAGCTCCTTTGTACGTTGTTTCTTTCCTCTTCTTCTTTTTAGAATCCTTTCTCTTTGATCACTGGGAGTTTAATTATTAAATGTCTTGAGGTAGTCTTCTTTGTTTTAAATCTGCTTGGTGTTCTATAATCTTCTTGTTATATTTTTGTTTGGATATTGATATCTTTCTCTAGGTTTGGTAAGTTCTCTGTTATCTCTTTGAATACACTTTCTACCCCTATATCTTTCTCTACCTCCTCTTTAAGGTCAATAATTCTTAGGTTTGCCCTTTTGAGGCTGTGTCTTATAACCGATAGGCATGCTTCCTTGTTTTTTATTTCTTTTTTTTTTTTTTGTCTCTTCTAACTGTGTATTTTCAAATAGTCTGTCTTCAAGTTCACTAATTCTTTCTTCTGCTTGTTCAACTCTGCTATTAAGGATCTTATACATTCTTTAGTATGCCAACTGCAGCTTTCAACTCCAAAATTGTTTCTTGATTCTTTTTAATTATTTCAATCTCTTTGTTAAATTTATCTAACAGATTTCTGAATTCCTTCTCTGTGTTGTCTTGAACTTCTTTGAACTTCCTCAGCTATTTTGAATTCCCTGTCTGAAAGATCACATATTTCTGTTTCTCCAGGATTGGTCCTTGGTGTTTTATTTAATTCATTTGATGAGGTCATGTTTTCCAGGATGGCCTTGATGTCTATGGATTTTCTTCAGTTTCTGGTCATTGAATAATTTGTTATTTATTGTACTGTCCTCTATCTGGACTTGTTTGTACCCATCCTTCTTGGAAAGGCTTTCCATATATTCTAAAGGACTTGGGTGTTGTGATCTAAGCTGTATTACTTTAGAGGCACCCCAAGCCCAGTTATGTTGTGATTCTTGCAGACTCGTAGAGGTACTGCCTTGATGATCTTGGACAAAATCCAGGAGAATTCTCTGGATTACAAGGTGGAGACTCTTGTTCTCTTCCCTTTCTCCCAAACAAACAAAGTCTCTCTCTCTTTGTTCTGAGCCACCTAAAACTTGGAGTGAGTGACAAGCACTCCTGTGGTCACCACCACTGTGACTGCACTGGGTCAGACCTGAAGCCAGCACAGCACTGAATTTCACCCAAGGCCTGCTATAACCACTCCCTGGCAATTGTCTGTGTTTGCTCAAGGCCCTGGGACTCTGCAATCAGCAGATGGCAAAGCCACCCAGGTCTGTGTCTCTCCCTTCAAGGTGGTCAGCTCACCCAGCCCCTGGGTGGGTCCAGAGGTGCCATCCGGATGTCAGGGACTAGAGTCAAAAACCTGAGAAGTCTACCTGGTGTTCTATTGTACTGAAGCTGAGCTGGCGCTCAAACCAAAAGATGCACTTACTTCCCCTTTCCAAAGGCCGAGGGGCCTCACTCCCATAGCTACCACCACAGGCCACAGGGAGTTCTGTCAGACTACCACTAATGTTCCCTTAAGACCCAAAGGCTCTTAAGTCAGCTTGTGGTGAATTCTGCCTGGCTTGGGACTCATCCTTCAGGGAAATGGGCTCTCCTCTGGCCCAGGGCAGGTCCAGATATGCTGGCCAAGAGTCATGTACTAGAATTGGGGACTGCAAGAACCCACTGATGCTCTACCCCACTGTGGCCATGCTGGTACCTAAGTGGCAGGATAAAGTCCCCTTTACTTTTCTCTCTGCTTTTCTCAAGCAGAAGGAGTTTTGCCCAATAGCCACCACAGCTAAAAATGTGCTGAATTTCACCTGAAGCCACAAGTCTCAGAGTTTCATCCAAGGCCCACAGCATATTACCTCACTACTGGTTATTCAGGGCCCAAGGACTCTTAGCAGGTGATGGGTCCTGCTAGAACTAGATCCTTCCCTTCAAGGCAGCAAGTTTCCTTCTGTCCCAGGATGTATCTAGATATGTCTGGGAACTAGGGTCTGGAACAGGGTATGACCAGTGCCTTATCTGCTGTGGCTGAGCTGGTATCCAAGATGCAAGACAAAGTGCTCCCCACCCTTGCCTGTCCTCTCCTCAAGGAAGGAAGCAAAGTGCTCCCCACTCTTCCCTGTCCTCTCCTCAAGCAGGGGTCTCATTTGGAGCTATGAGTGGAGCAGCCTGGAGTTAGGGGAGGGGTGATGCCAGCACTCCCTTAGCTGCTCAAGCTGGTGTCTCAGTATGTCACATGCCCCCCACCAGTCCACTGTCTCTGGGTCCAGTTCAGCACTAGAACTCACCTAAGAGTTGCAATTCTTATGACTTAGGCTGCCTTTCAAGTTTACTCAGAGACCCAGAGCACTCCAGCCCTCAGTGGTGAGGTATGTGGGAACTTAAGCTCTGATCTCTGGGATCTACAATTCCCCTCTGGCAAGGGCTGATTTTAATGCTCCCTTCATGGGTGGGTGTCATCTGAGTTTGGTCCAGTTTTCCTTTATGCTCTATCAGGACAGAACTAAGTTCAATTCCTCACAATTGCTGTGCTCTCCCTCCCTCAGTGCCCAGAGACACTCTCTGCACCAAGCCACCACGGCTAGGGTTGGGATGGGGGTGGCATCAGTGATTCAAGATTGCTTTTTCTATCTCTTCAGTGCCTCTTTCAGGGATATATAGTTAAAGCCAGGTACTATAAGGGTTCACCTTATTTTCTGTTCTTATGAAGGTGTTTTTCTGTGTGCGTAATTGTTCAATTTGTCTGGGCATGACGGCTCATGCCTGTAATCCCAGCACTTCGGAAGGCCAAGGCAGGCAGATCACCTGAGGTCAGGAGTTCAAGACCAGCATGGCCAACATGGCAAAACCCTGTCTTTACTAAAAATACAAAAATTAGTCCACCTGTAGTCACAGCTATTCAAGAGGCTGAGGCAGGAGAAACACTTGAACCTGGAAGGCAGAGGTTTCAGTGAGCCGAGATCACGCCACTGCACTCCAGGCTGGGCAACAAAGTGAGACTCTATCTCAAATTAAAAAAAAAAAAAAAAAAAACTGGGGGCTGGGCGGGGGCAGGCGAGGGGCGCGGAGTGCTCTGGGCATCGGGCCCCCAGGTAGGAGCTTCTCAGTGCCCTCTTCGGAGGCCGGCGGAGGGCCACGAGGCGGTTGTCAGCGCCCAGGGAGCCGACCCTCACGGGCGTTGTGGCTGGCGGGGGAGGGGACGCGGAACGTTAATTCCGTTGGCCCGAGGCTCCCGGGGGGAGGTGAAGAGAGGTCGGCAGACCCAGCTCTCCTGCTTGGCAACCTGCTTAGTCTTTCTGAATCTGGTACACCAGGGGTTGGAAAAACCACACTAGGCAAAGAACTTGCATCAAAATCGGGACTGAAATACATTAATGTTGGTGATTTAGCTCGAGAAGTCTGATCATAGGATATCATGGAATCTGGCAAGATGGCTTCTCCCAAGAGCATGCCAAAAGATGCACAGAAGATGGCACAAATCCTGAAGGATATGGGGATTACAGAATATGAACCAAGAGGTATAAATCAGATGATGGAGTTTGCCTTCCGATATGTGACCACAATTCTAGATGATGCAAACATTTATTCAAGCCATGCTAAGAAAGCTACCATTGATGCAGATGATGTGCTATTGGCAATCCAGTGCCGCCCTGACCAGTCTTTTACCTCTCCTCCCCCAAGAGATTTTTTATTAGATATCGAAAGGCAAAGAAATCACACCCCTTTGCCACTAATCAAGCCACATTCAGGTCCTAGGTTGCCACCTGACAGATATTGCTTAACAGCTCCAAACTGTAGGCTGAAATCTTTACAGAAAAAGGCATCAACTTCTGCGGGAAGAATAACAGTCCCGCGGTTAAGTGTTGGTTCAGTTACTAGCAGACCAAGTACTCCCATACTAGGCACACCAACCCTACAGACCATGTCTGTTTCAACTAAAGTAGGGACTCCCATGTCCCTCACAGGTCAAAGGTTTACAGTACAGATGCCTACTTCGCAGTCTCCAGCTGTAAAAGCTTCAATTCCTGCAACCTCAGCAGTTCAGAATGTTCTGATTAATCCATCATTAATTGGGTCCAAAAACATTCTTATTACCACTAATATGGTGTCATCACAAAATACTGCCAATGAATCATCAAATGCATTGAAAAGAAAACGTGAAGATGATGATGATGACGATGATGATGATCATGACTATGATAATTTGTAATCTAGCCTTGCTGCATGTAACATGTATACTTGGTCTTGAATTCATTGTACTGATATTAAACATGCATGCTGGATGTTTTCAAGTTGTGTTTTAGAAAACTTTAATAATATTTAATGAGTAAATACAGTTACCATACTTTTCGATTGAAATGAAGGTTTTTCATCAGCCTTAAAAGTGTAAGAAAAATAAAGTTGTCATTCATTTGAAAAAAAAAATTGTTAAATTGGTGTCCTTGTGGCAGGGATGATGGGTGAAGTCTTCTATTCCACCAGCTTACTCCTGTTGAGTTTGTTGAGTGTGTAAGCTCATGTCTTTCATCAAATTTGGGAACCAAACTTTGGAAAATCATTTAGGATTATCTACTCTAGCTGAACATATGCATACTCAACAACCCAGTAATTTTACTCTTAACAATATATCCAAAAATAATGTTTGCACATGTGCGCTAAAATACTTGTTTTAAAATGTGCATAGCTGTGTTACTCATAAGAGCCAAAAACTAAATAGTTCTAATATCATAAACAACAGAATGGATAAATTATGGTATAGCAATAACATTTACAATAGCTTCAAAAACATGAAATACTTAGAAATAAATAAGTCAAAAACATATGTGCAAGACCTGTGCATTGAACATTACAAAGCATTGCCAAAAGTAATTCAAGAATAAATGAAAATATATACCATGTTCATAGATTAAAAACTCAATTCATTTTCCCAAATTGATCTATCTATTCAGTGCAAAGCCAAAATTGCAGTAGGCTTTTTTATAGAAAAAAAGTTGATTCTAAAATGTATATGAAAGAAACTTAGCTAGAATGGTTGAAATAACTTTGAGGAAAATCAAATTTAGAGGAGTTAGACTACCAGATTTTAGAATCTACTGTAAAGTTACAGTAATCAATATTATATATAGTAGTATATATGAATATACAAGAATAAACATATAAATCAATGGAACAAGTTGAAAGTCCAGAGTCAGTTCAGACATACTGATTTTTGACAAACATGCCAAGGTAAATCAATCAGAAAAGATGGTATGTACAACAAATGGTATTCAAGGCCCAAGGACTCTTAGCAGGTGATGGGTCTTGCCGGAACTGGATCCTTCCCTCCAATGCAGCAAGTTTCCTTCTGTCCCAGGATGTGTCTAGAAATGTCTGGGAACTAGGGTCTGGAACAGGGTATGACCAGTGCCTTACCTGCTGTGGATGAGCTGGTATCCAAGATTCAAGACAAAGTACTCCCCACCCTTCCCAGTCCTCTCCTCAAGCAGAAGGAAGGGGTCTCATTTGGAGCTATGAGTGGTGCAGCCTGAAGTCAGGGGAGGGGTGATGCCAGCACTCCCTTAGCTGCCCAACTGGATATTCATATGGAAATAAAATGACACTTTCCTTTACCGCATCCCATATGGAAAAACAATTAACTCCAAATTATCACATCTATAAATATGCTATCTAATATTATAAAACTTCCAGGAGAAAACTAGAGAAAATCTTCCTGACCTTAAAGTAAGTAAATGTTTTAGGCAGAACATTAAAAAAATAAAATTTTCAATAATGGAACTTTATCAGAATTAAAGTCCTCTGCTTTTCAAAGGACATCATTAACAAAATACACACAAACACAACCATAAATGTCTTTTAATAATAAGATGACAATAATAATAACATGCTCAATAATAAGATGACAAACAACGGAACTAAAAATTGGCAATATATTTGAAGAAATACTCTATTTAAAAAGACATACAAATAGCTAATAATTAAATGAAAAGATTTTCAAAATTTGTCATCAGAGAAATGTAGATTAAAACCACAATGTAAAATTGCTATGTAGCCATTACACTGTACAAAATTTAAAAGACTGGCAATACGAAAATTAGGCAAAAATATGGATCAATTGGAACTCTCATACATTGCTGGTTGGGCCTGGTGGCTCACACCTGTGAACACTTTGCGAGGCCAAGGTGGGCAAATCATGAAGTCAGGAGTTCAAGACCAGTCTGGCCAACATAGTGAAACCCTGTCTCTACTAAAAATACAAAAAATTAGCCGGGTGTGGTGGTGTGCCCTATAATCCCAGCTACTTGGGAAGCTGAGGCAGGAGAATCGCATGAACCTTGGAGGCGGAGGTTGCAGTGAGCCAAGATCACTCCATTGCACTCCACCCTAGGTGAGACCACAAGACTGCATCTGGGGGGGGGGAAAATGATATGCAAATAGCTAACAGTCAAATGAAAAGATTTTCAAAATAATTTGTCATCAGATAAATATAAATTAAAACCACAATGTAAAAGTGCTGTGTAGCCATTACATTGTATAACATTTAAAAGACTGGCAATACGAAAATTAGGCAAAGATATGGATCAATTGGAACTTTCATACATTGCTGATAGGAGTGTAAAATAGTAAAACTACTTTGGAAAACGGCAATTTCTCATAAAGTTATACGTATATTTGGTATTCTACTCTACAATTCCATTCCTAAAATTACCTGAAAAAAATGAAAATACGTCCATTAAAAGACTTGTACACAAATATTCATTGTAGCTTTATTAGTAATAACCAAAAAAAGTAAAAGGAAAACTAAATGTTCACCAATTGGTGAATGGATAAGCAAAGTGAAATAGCATTCATGCAGTGAAATGCTGTTTAACAATAAATAATAATGAGCTACTGATACATGCAATAATATGGATGAATCTCAAAAACATTATGCTGAATGAAAGGAACCAGACATTAAAGAATACATACTGTAATTCCATTTATATGAAATTCTAAGGCCGGGCAAGGTGGCCCACGCCTGTAATCCCAGCACTTTGGGAGACCGAGGCAGGCGGATCACAGGGTCAAGAGATCGAGACCATCGTGGCCAACATGGTGAAACCCCGACTCTAGTAAAAATACACAAATTAGCTAGGCATGGTGGCATGCTCCTATAGTCCCAGCTACTCAGGAGGCTGAGGCAGGAGAATTGCTGGAACCCAGGACGTGGAGATTGCTGTGAGCCAAGATCGCACCACTGCACTCCAGCCTGGTGACAAAGCAAGACTCCACCTCAAAAACAAATAAATAAAAAATGAAAACATAAAAAAGAAATTATAATAAGTATAAACTAATCAATAGTGACAGAAATTAGATTAGTGGTTGCCTGAGACTGGGGATAGGGAAGAAGGATTGATTAAAAAGGGATACAAGTGAACAGTTTGGCATAATGGAAATGTTCCGTATCTTAACTGTGACCATAGTTACATAGGTACATAGTTTTTCAAAATTTACAGAAATATATGCTTTAAATTGATTTTTTGTATATAAGGTACACTTCAATAAAGTTGATTTTCTAAAAATATCATTCTGGCTGCCATGATGAAACTGGATTTTGGCCAGGCAAGGGTGAAAGCAGGTATGCTAAATAAGAGGCTACTGCAGAGACAACAGCAGCTTGAATTAGGGTGTTAGTCACAGTGATAACGGTTAATGTGTAGATAGCATTTATTAGATGCCAGGAACTATTCTGTGTATTTTTCAGGTATTGATTCATTAAATCCTATGAAATAGGTACTATTATAACTCTAAGGTACAAGAAACTTATATAACTTGTGAAAAAGCTCATAGTCTGGGTTCAGTTCACAGAATTAACCATTATGCTCTAGAAGATAGATTCAGAGCATATTTTGAAAATACAGCTGCCATAATAAACTGATATATAAGATGTGCTATGTAAATTCAAGAGAAGACTCAAAGATGGTGATGCCATACTGAGATGAGGAAAATTGGAGAAGTATTGTGTTTGTAGGTTAAAGGAAGAGGCTTCCATTATGTATCTGAAAGCAAAATCTGACTTTTTGTGTGTGCTAGATAAAGAAGAGCTGTGTTTCTAGGCAAAGACTCTGAAGAAAACAAACTACTGATATATTTGATTTGAGGAAACATAAAGTATTCAAAATAATGAAAAACACTTAAGAGGGAGTGTTTAAAGATTGATTAATCATAGGATTGATGGCCATAGAAGTGTAGTCATTGGAGTGAGGCTGTTGCTCCTTGGCCAACCTTTTTTTTTTTTTTGAGACAGAGTCTCGCCCTGTCGCTCAGGCTGGAGTGCAGTGGTGTGATCTCAACTCACTGCAACCTCCACCTCCTGAGTTCAAGTAATTCTCCTACCTCAGCCTCCTGAATAGCTGGGATTACAGGCACGGGCCACCATGCCTGGCTAATTGTGTTTTTGTATCATTAGTAGAGACAGGGTTTCACCATGTTGGCCAGGCTGGTCTTGAACTCTTGACCTTGTGATCCACCTGTCTCGGCCTCCCAAAGTGCTGGGATTACAGGCATGAGCCACTGCACCTGGTCTCCTTGGCCAGCTTTTACAGGTGTGTGCTCTGGTAAGAAGCTGACATTGATCTATGAGATTAGTAAAATCTGTTCTGTTGTTACTTTTTTACTATAACCAAATATCATTCCA
Source organism: Trachypithecus francoisi (assembly GCF_009764315.1). Classification (NCBI taxonomy): domain Eukaryota; kingdom Metazoa; phylum Chordata; class Mammalia; order Primates; family Cercopithecidae; genus Trachypithecus; species Trachypithecus francoisi. Next base: position 48,568,580 of record NW_022681457.1, read on the forward strand.
TGTCTTCCTAAGAGAATAAGTATTTATTATTGTTAATAAGGAGATAAATTTTAATGCTATACTTAATATATGCCATGTTTGAGATATCCATTAGCCATCCAAGTAAAGATGTTCAGTAGATAATAGGTTACGTCAATCTGGAATTTCAGGTACACATCAAGTCTGAGAGTTATCGGCCTATAAATGGTATTTATAACTACAGATTGGATGAAAACACCTTAGGGAGAGAATGTGTCTAGCTAGAGCCCTCGATGGGGAGAGGTCTGTAAACTTAGCAGGATACAACAAAGTTGTATGACAATAATGATCGGAAGGTCCATAAATAATCCTAAGTATTTCATGAAGTATTACAGTTAAATACAGAAAACATATAAGTACTTTAAAGAGTAAAATTGACCCAACTTTACTTGAAAATTCTGAGTATTAAACTGCAACTAAGTCATAAATAAAGGAAACATACTTATAAAAATGAAATTTAATGATAGCATTCAGTACACACTCCATACCTGGCATTATATAAGCACTTGGAGAATGAGATGAGTGGGAAGACTTCTCTCATGAAGCTTTGAATTCATCCTTCCATTCATTCTATCAGGAAATACTTAGCCAATGCCTTTGAGGTAACTGATACACGCTTAAGTAATGGAGATATAACTGTGAACAAGACAGACATACTCATGAAATTCAATGGAAAAGATAGCATTAATAGATAGCATTGATAGGTGGATAAAAAAAGGATAGAATATACCATTCAAGTGCAACATATAGGATGCTATGGGCACTTTTATATCAGGGAGAACTAACATAATCAAGGAGTCATAGAAAGTTTCTCAGAGGAAGTAAATTTTTAGCTAAAAATTTAAAGAAGGAATGAGTAGAGAGTCACTAAGAGTGTAGAAAACAATGCCCAAGGCAAAAGGAACAGCATGTGTAAAAAGTTTGAGAAGAGAGCCTCAAGCAGTTGAGAAATAGAAAGAATAATCTGACCAGAGTAAGAGATGAGACTAAAGGATTAAATGTGTGGGCTGTGATAAGGTGGGGTCCTTGCAAGTCTCGCTAAGGATTTTAGACTTTATCATAAGGTAACTGGGAATAACACAGTAAGAACTTGTTTTGCAAAGCTCACTATTGTAGGTGATATAATACATACAACTAAAAATGTCTGTAGAATCACAGAGGAGGGAAAGACTAATTGGTCCGGTGGGCTTCCCGAGAAGCAGCATTTTAGTTGAATTTTGAAGAATGTGAGAGATTCTACCAGGCAGCAAACGAGAAAGGGCATTACAGAAAGAGGGAATGACAAGGACAAAGGCACAACCATCTTAAAAAAAAAAAAAAAGAGCTGGGCATGCTGGGAACAGGGAGAAACCATAAAGTATAGCAGCGTAAAGTGGCATGAACATAGTGAAAAATAAGGCTAAGAGGCACAGTCCTGACATTTGTGTGCAAATGGAACAATGTGGCACAAGGAACATACATTTAAATATTTAAAAGTTATAAATCATGTTAACAAACAAAATTTGTTCTCCTCTCTACATATCTTCAAATTCAAAATATGGTGAATGACAGGCTGTGGAGTACAGGTAAATATGATCAATTTACTTTTATACAGGCCTTTATGCTTAACAGTCCAAGCATTATATCTTTATAGGAGTTTAACAAGTCACTCCAGTTCTAAATCAAAGTTCATGAACTGTATTAGTCCATTTTCAAACTGCTATAAAGTTACTACCTGAGACTGGGTAATTTATGAACAAAAGAGGATTAATTGACTCACGGTTCTGCATGGGTGGGGAGGTCTCAGAAAACTTGCAATCACTGAGAAAGGGGAAGCAGTCACCTTCTTCACAAAGTGGCAGGAAAGAGAGAGCGAAGGAGGAAGTGCCACTTTTAAAACCATCAGATCTTATGAGAACTCACTATCACTAGCACAGCACAGGGGAAACTGCCCCCATGATCCAGTCACCTCCCATTAGGTCCCCCCCCAACACATGGGGATTACAGTTTGGATTACAATCCAAGATGAGATTTGGGTGGGGACACAGAGCCAAACCATATCATGAACTTTATGATTAAAGTTACGTAAATCTTATCAGAAAACAATAATTAACAGTAAACTTCTGGGTTCTAGGACCAGTTTTTTTAAATGATTCCAGTAATTACCGTGTATCTGATATGAATAATTAGATATGAACACAAAACTGTATAAGACTGGAAAGTTTTCAGACTATTAAATATGTGAAAATGGAAAACTGCCATTGAGTGAGGTTAACTCTACGAGAATCTTACAGGGACTTACAATGGTATCTAAACAAATTCTTTACTCTGCAAATTCATTTATTTAATGTTTCATTTATTCTAATGTTTTGTGCTGTTTTCCATAGCACAAAATTAGGTATCCAGTATTTAGGTCTTGTTGATGTTTTTAGGATGTTTTTGAATTTTTTATTGATATATCATAGTTGTATATATTTTTGAGGTATATGTGATATTTTGATACATGTATACAATGTGTAATGATCAAATCAGAGTAATAGGGATGTCCATTACCTCAAACATTTATCTTTTGTGTTGAGAACACTACAATTCTTCTCTCCTAGCTTTTTGAATTATGTAGTAAATTAATGTTAAGTATAATTTCTCGATAGTACTATTAAATAAAATAATTCATTTCTTCTATTTAAACAGTATTTTTGTACCCATTAACCAATTTTGCCTTAATTTCAGTCATATATTCTTAACCCTTTCCTGAGTCCAAGTTCACTTCTCTCCCTTCTCCGCACACCAACTCACTTATTTTAACATTTAAATTAGCTATTTATATATATAGTTTATATGTAAACTGTATATAAATAGTTATATATAGTTTATAAATAGTTTGCATATAAACTATATATAATTTATTTAAATGTTAAAATGAGTGAGTTGGTGTTCAGAAAAGGGAGAGAATAAACTATAGATATATATAAATCTAAGGAAAGTAAATTCCAAAAAGGGAAAACTGTTCCTATAGGAGGCATGGGCATAAAGAGAGGGTGTGTTTTAAGCAGAGGAACTCTGCTGAAGTAAGGCAAAGCCAGCAGAACTTTTAACAACCATGCACACTGATGTAACGGATTGGAATTTCTAGGAGCCCCAACTGCAGAGGTAATCTTGCCTACCTATCAGTTCTCTCCATGAGACTTTTGTTGAGTAAGCAGCAGCACAACAGGCTGGTGGCTGGACTGGAAAGCAAAAAGTCTTAAAGTGTTTAGGTCTCAAAATCCTTTTAGAGGGTGAGCCCTGTAATACACACAGAACAGGTAACACTCTCTAGATATTTGAAACTAGAGGTGAACAGAAACTACCTAAAGCTGCACCTCAGCACTGACTCAGCTTGACTCCTCACAAAGAAAGGGCACATTTTTCCTGGGAAGAAATATACTTATTTGAATCTCTATAATTATTTTAAAAACAATTAGGTTTCAGCATATAAATTTTAAAATGTCAATATCAGTGCATGTAATTTTTTAAATGGGAGACGTGAAGAACTGGGAAAATGTGAATCATAATTAAGAAAAAATTATAAATATGTTAAAGAAATTGATGAAAAAATGAAGAATTTCAACAGATAAATTGAATCTCTAAAAAAAAAAATCTCTCAAGGCACAGCCCACTTTTTATAAATAGGGTGAGGGAATAGGAGAGTTCAAAGTGTGGCCTTACGCTATATCCTCTCCAGGTACCTCAAGATTTGACAGCTTCTGTAGACAACCCCTTGGCAAGGACATCAGCATGTAGAAGTGTATGCTAGTCACAGTGGTTATGATAAAACTCACCTCCGGTGACTCTGAGGACAAAGAAGATCAAGGAGAGGAAGGATTTAGCTTATATTATTTCAGATATGCACCTGCAAGACATATCTAGACTCTTTCAGGAAAAACTACTTAGACTTGAAGAAAAACTAGAGGTCAAGTCTGGAAAAAATGTAATTTAAATTTGAGTTGTTATCATTAGTGTAATCACATTTATATATATGGTACATAGCTCTTTTTCTATTTAGAATTAATAGACTTATGATTAGGAAACATCACCTTAAACATACTATACATAAAGTCCAACAAAGAAATTACCACTGGGAATCTTTTGAATTTACCTTCTGGCATACATGAGACAGAAAATTGGAAAAGCAGGTATCATGGGAAACAGATTGAAAAATAAGCAGAATAAGGTATCACGTGACAGTAGAAAACTTCTTGATATATGCCTCCTGATGACAAAATAAGTACATTTCCCACCATGAATTTCTCAACCTTCTCCATATGTATCGACATGCTCTGCCTTCTCACCTATTTCAAATGTTCCAAATTCTTTCCCATAATGTCCTCTCTTTAGCCCTACATCATCAAATGTTGTTTCTCCAGTGGATCATTCCCATCATTATAGTTGCTATAATAGTTCCTATCTTAAACTACCTCTCTCAGCTACTGCCCATTTCTGTTTCTCTTTGCAGCAAAATCTCTTGAAAAGATTTGTCTGTATTCACCATCCTGCTTTATCACTGTCCATTCTTTTCTAGACCGGTTCCTATAAGATTTCTTCTTGTCAAGTTTGTTAATGATCTATATCTTGGCAATGCCAATAATACGTTTTTATTTAATTTCTCAAAAAATCGACTACTCCAGCCCTTCTCCTCCTAGCCTGTCTCATCTCAGTGAACAATAGTATCATACATTCAAGGCTAAAGTAAAAAATATAAGAGTTATCCTTGAGTCATCTCTTCTTCTCACACATCACACCAAATCAAGTCCTAATAGCACTACCTCCAAAACAAATTCAAAATCAATTCCTCACCTTTTCCATTGTATAACTGCAACCCAAGTCACCATGACTTCTCATATGAACTATTAAAAGAACTTCCTAACTGATTTTCCTGACCCAGTTCTTGGCCTCTACCACCTTTTCTTCACAAGGTTATTATCCTGAAGCACAAATCAGGTTATAGCACTGTCTCTCTTAAGACCCTTTTAATGTCTTCCCGTTATACTTAAAGTTCAGCTCCTTTCCGTGACTTTCAAAGCTCTATGTGATCTAGCCTCTGCTTATCTTTCTGTCTTCACCTCCCTCCTGCATTGCATTTCAGCCACACTGGACATCACTATTTCACTCAAATATGAAAGCTCATTTTCCTCTCAGGGACCTTATACTTGCTGCTTTTCTGCCTAGAATATCCTTTCCCTAGATATTCACACTGATAACTCCTTCTCATCATTCAAGCCTCAAGCTAAATGTCACCTCTTGATTGAGGCTCTCTATGTTTATTATTCCCACTAGAATATAAGCACCTTGAGGTCAGGAAACTATCCAACTTGCAAATTACTTTATTTTCAATGCCTGGAATAGTGACTCACAGGCACTAGATAAATACTTGTTCATAAACTTAACTCCTTTAGAATGTTTTGAGCATTCATAATAATTATAAAGGCCATCAACATATGTATACTAAATGTTTATGTACCAAATCCTGTGCTTTGTGCTAAGGGTAAAAAGACAAATAAAATTCTGTCTAGAGAGCGACATCAGCAAGATAGTGGGATAGAAGGTGCCAACCCTCAACTCCCCAGAGAAGCACCAATTTTACAACCACCCATGAATAAGAATACCTTTCAGGAGCTCAGGAGTCTAGCTGAGATGTTCTAGAATCATGGTGGAGCAAAAATAATTCAATAATATCTGTATTAAAGTACGTAAGAACAGTTATATTTTATGCACATCACCCCCTACACAAGATGGCACAGCTCAGTGCCAAGGAAGAACCCCTTGGTTGATGATTTCTCCCACAGGTGGAAATGAGGGCAAAGTGAGCACCCAGCTCTCCCACCATTGAAGGTTGAATCCAAGAAACCCAGTTCTATCTTGTCCCATCCAGAGCACTGAGGGGATTAGCACAACTGAATTATCTGGCAGCAAGAAGCAGTGAAAAGGAGCAGAAGCTCAAAGCAGCAGGCACACAGATCTCAATAAGTGGCCACAAATGTTACTGGCTGGCCTGTAGACACCACCCATGAACCCTGTGGGGGTGTATCACATTTGAACCCCCAAATTGACTGACATGTCACAGCACTCCATGCACACACTCCCACCACCACCACCATCACCAGCACCTTGCACTCTTCCACAGATGGCACCCCAGGTTCCCCTGTAGACAGTACATGTGCTCCCCTGAAGATGGCAAACATGAGCCTGCAAAGACAGTGCACAGATATCAACAGATGGCTCAACTCTGCTAAACTGGGAGAAGGTACACAACTTTGATCACTCCAGATCACAGCCCTAGTGAGAGGAGGTGCCAGCTGGGCTTCCTGGGTCAAGTAGGGGCTCAGAAAGCTGTGAAACTCACTTGTTTCCTGCATTCAGACTTACTTTGGTCCTGGATGAATAATATTGAAGATACCTGCTTAAAATATTCCTAACACCCAGATTTGTGCATGTGTTTTCTTCCCCAAGAAAGCTATAAACAGTGAAAATTTTGCTGTAAGCTTCCCTGTGTCCTCTCTTCCCCCTTCCCCGAAACTAAAAACAATGTTAACTGCCCATTTTTCTGTGACCAGCAGACTTTACCTATGCTCCCAATTCCAATTCCTTGTAAACATACTTTGTAAAATCCTATAAAATCCTGTCTCCTTTGCCATGCCACTGCAAGGTCATAAAGTAGATAAAACCTAAGCTGCAATTCCGGTTTTCCTCAAAAGGAAATGTTCTAAGACATGTCACACAATAACTTACTGCCTTTGTTTCTCACTCTGGTAACATCTTCCCTCCACCTTAAAGAGTTTAAAAGGCAACTGCATAATCTAACTCTGGCTACCTGTTCGGGACCCCTTCCACACTGTGGAAGCTTTGTACTTTCACGTTGCCCAATAAAGCCTACAGTTTTTTCTATCAGTCCGTGTCTCTATCACTCGCTGCGGGCAGCTGCCACACCAATTCTTTGGCCTGACTAAAGGCAAGGACCTTTGGCGTTACACTAGGAGAAGTAAATGGAAAGTTCTCACTTCCTGGCCTGGTTTTATGGGATCAAGAGAAAGCATACAATCCTGACACTACCCCCCAAGAGGGAACAAGAACAGTAGGGGGATACATCAATTGAAATGGTCTGGGACACCTCCAGATCTCTAGCCAGGCTGAATGGTGCAGATTGTTCTCTCCCAACGCCAGTAATCAAAGACTTGAGAAGTTTACTCCTTCTTCAAATGAGAAGGCAACAAGGCAAGGCTTCAAAGAACATAAAAAATCAAGGAAATATACCACCAAAATAATAATAAAGCTCCAGTGGCTGACCCCAAAGAAATAGAGATATATGAATTGCCTAAAAAGAATTCAAAATAATTATCTTTAAAAAGCTTAGTAAGCTACAAGAGGAAAAACTAAGGGATCATGGTGGACAGGAGGCAGGACTAGACTGCACCTCCCCCACAAACAGAGATTTGCATTGTGAACTTCTGCTCCAAAACTACTGCAGGAATAAACCAGAAAAGCTGAGAGAACCCACAGACCCTCTGAAGGAGGCAGATTGCTCCTGCAGGAGCCAGGAGACACCCCAAATACAGTGAGTGCCCAAGCTGTGGAAGTGGGAAGGGAGGATTGTCCATCTGCAAACACACACCCTCACTGGGGAACCTGAAGGTCTGGATCATGGGAGAAGATTCTGGCCTTACCTGGAACTGAGTTAATTTAGAGAGTCAAGCTAAATACAGAGGTAGAGGAAGCAGCAGGAGAAGACCCTCTCTAGGTCCCCTGGAGAGCCGTTTCTGCCTTGTCCACAGAGGTCCTTGGAGAGGGCTGTCAGAGGTACTGGGAAAAGACCACAAGGAGAAAGAAATCTCTAGCTGAACTTTGTAACAATTCCAACCAAACACAAAGTCTCCTGGCCAGAACTCTGGGGAGGGCATGAATCCAGTGTGCAGACTCCTCAGGTGGGAAGGCACGAAAGTTCTGCTTACTTTCACACATGGGAGGCTAGTAACCTGGGGCAAGTTCTCAGCCCTGCTCTTCCAGTGCCTGGAAACAGACTTGGTGTCTTTTGGGGGCCTGGGGGCACGATGGAAGTGAGACGAGCCTTCTGGGTTGCTTGGGAGTTGGGTGAAGCCTGTGATGCTGGATTTCCCCTACTTCTCTGACAACCTGAATGACACAGCAGAGGCAGCCATAATCCTCCTGGGTACATCATTCCATTGACCTGGGAACCACAACTCCATCCCCCACAGCAGCCGCAGCAAGAGCCACCCAAGGAGAGTCTGAGCTCAGACACACCTAGCTCTGCCCCCACCTGATGGTCCTTCCCTACTCACCCTGGTAGCTGAAGACATCAGCATTCTATGAAGCCAGTATCTTCCTAATACCAAAACCAAGAAAGAACATAACCAAAAAAGGAAACTACAGATCAATATCTCTGATGAACATAGATGCAAAAATCCTTAACAAAATACTAGCTAACTGAATCCAACAACATATCAAAAAGATAATCCACCATGATCAAGTGGGTTTCATACCAGGGATACAGGGATGGTTTAATATACACAAGTTAATAAATGTGATACACCACATAAACAGAATTGAACACAAAAATCACATGATTACTCAATAGACACAGAAAAAACATTTGACAAAATCCAGCATCTCTTTATGATTAAACTTTCAGCAAAATCAGCATACAAGGGGCATATCTCAATGTAATAAAAGCCATCTATGACAAACCCACAGCCAACATAGTACTGAATGGGGAAAAGTTGAATTCACTCCCTCTGAGAACTGGAACAAGACAAGGATGCCCACTCTCACCACTTCTATTCATATCGTAGCCAGAGCATTCAGACAGGAGAAAGAAATAAAGGGCATCCAAATCAGTAAAGAGGAAGTCAAACAGTTGCTGTTTGCTGATGATGTGATTGTAGACCTAGAAAACCCTGAAGACTCCTCCAAAAAGCTCCTAAAACTGATAAAAGAATTCAGCAAACTTCCAGGAAACAAAGTTAATGTACACAAATCAGTAGCTGTCCTATACACCAACAGTGACCAAGCTGAGAATCAAATCAATAACTAAACTCCTTTACAATAGCTTCAAAAAAATAAAATACTTAGAAATATACCTAACCAAGGAGGTGAAAGACCTCTACAACAAAAAGTACAAAACACTGCTGACAGAAATCATAAATGACACAAACAAATGTAAACACATCCCATGCTCAGGGATGGGTAGAATCAATATTGTGAAAATAACTGTACTGCCAAAAGCAATCTACAAATTCAATGCAATTTCCATCAAAATACCACCATCATTTTTCACAGAACTAGAGAAAACAATTCTGAAATTCACACGGAACAAAAAAGAGCCCACATAGCCAAAGCAAGACTAAGCAAAAAGGACAAATCTGAAGACATCACATTACCTGATTTCAAGCTATACTGTAAGATCATAATCACCCAAACAGCATGGTATTGGTATAAAAATAGGCACATAGACCAATGGAACAGAATAAAGAACCCAGAAATAAACCCAAATACTTACAAACAACTAATCTTCAACAAAGCAAACAAAAACATAAAGTGGAGAAAGGATACCCTTTTCAATAAATGGTGCTGTGATAACTGGAAAGCCAGATGTAGGAGAATGAAACTGGATCCTCATCCCTCACCTTATATAAACATCAACTCAAGATGGATCAAGGACTTAAATCTAAGACCTGAAACTATAAAAATTCTAGAAGATGACATCAGAAAAACTCTTTTAGACATTGGCTTAGGCAAGGATTTCATGACAAGGAACCCAAAAGCAAATGCAATAAAAACAAAGATAAATAGCTGGGACTTAATTAAACTAAAGAACTTTTGCACGGCAAAAAGAACAGTCAGCAGAGTAAACAGACAACCCACAGAGTGGGAGAAAATCTTCACAATCTATCCATCCGACAAAGGACTACTATCCAGAATCTACAATGAACTCAAACAAATTAGCAAGAAAAAAAAATCCCATCAAAAACTGTGCTAAGGACATGAATAAACAATTCTCAAAAGATACATAAATGGCCAACAAACATGAAAAACTGCTCAGCATCACTAATGATCAGGGAGATGCAAATCAAAACCGAAATATGATACTACCTTACTCTCCCACAAGAATGACCATAATCAAAAATCAAAAAATAATAGATGTGGGCATGGATGTGATTAAAATGAAACACTTCTACACTGCTGGTGGGAATGTAAACTAGTACAAAACAGTGTGGAGATTCCTTTTAAAATTAACAGTAGAACTACCATTTGATCCAGCAATCCCACTACTGGGTATCTACCCAGAGGAAAAAAGTCATTATATGAAAAAGATACTTGCACACACGTTTACAGCAGCACAATTCGCAATTGCAAAAATGTGAAACCAACCCAAATACCCATCCATCAACGAGTAGATAAAGAAAATGTGGCATAGATATATGATGTAAAACGACTCAGCCATAAAAAAAGGAATGAATTAATGGCATTTGCAGCAACCTGGATGGGATTGGAGGCTATTAATTCTAAGTGAAGTAACTCAGGAATAGAAATCCAAACATCGTATGTTCTCACTCATAAGTGGGAGCTAAGCTATGAGGATGCAAAGGCATAGGAATGACACAATGGACTTTGGGGACACAGGGGGAAAGGGTGGGAAGGGGGTGAGGGATAAAAGACTACAAATTGGGTTCAGCATATACTGCTTGGGTAATGGGTGCACCAAGACCTCACAAATCACCACTCAAGAACTTACTCATGTAACCAACTACCACCTGTTCCCCAAAAACCTATGGAAATAAAAAACTTTTTTAAAACAAAAACTGCTACCCAACTTTTGGCTTCCTGGCACTGTGTTTGTAGCTGTCTTACAGAATTTTTTCTTACTTCATCTTCTATTTTAATTTTTTGTATTCTAATCAAATCCATGCAACAAATCGTCAAGTTCTTTGGAAGCAGTGACTGTGTTTTACTCATTTCAGTACTCTCTAAAGAGCAGAGCACTGGGCCTGGCACATAGAAGCACTCACATATTTTTCATATGAATTATAAGGAATAAGGAAAAGAAAAAAATAAATTTATTGAGGTTTATGTACCAGCACTTATAATGGGTGCTTTCCCACAGGTTATTTCATTTAACGTTCAAAACATTTCTTCTAGATAGCTATTACTGTCCCCATATAACAGTTAATGAAATTGAGATAGGTTACACTCAGAAAAAAATATCTCCTTCTTCCAAAGAAGAGTTTACAATCTAGTAGGGAAATATACTATGTATATTAATAATAACAAATGCGATACAGGTAGTATATAAATATACTGGTTCAAACAAGTACAAAGGAAGTAAGATTACTTTTAGTGCGAATGATTTGGGAAGATTTTATAGGTGAGGCCACACTAAACTGAACCAACAGGGATAGGATACTGTCAATAGATGGAGATAATCAAGAGCATTTTTTGAAAGGTTATAGTTTCATTCTGACAGTTTTTCCTCTAACCATTTCTCAGGCAAGCTCAGGCAAGTTCATTCCCCTGTTAAACACTGGAAGACTATATTTAAAAGTTTTATAAAATAACAATGAAAACATAGAATTTAATTGGCAAAAATTTACAGCAAGCTTTGTATTCATAATATATAATATTTAATAATAATGGATACTATGTCTTGAATGCTTATTAGGTGACAGAAGTCTTTTATGGAGTACTTTCCATGGATTATCTCATTTAATTCTTCCAACATTCCATAATTAGTCTGATATCACAGAAAAGAAATAAGCCTTAAAAAGAGCCACATAACTCTTACAAAGAATAACTTGATTGTTGAGTGACCAAGGCAAGAGTCAGGTTTACATGTATCTGACTGCGGAGCCAGCTCACAATGCTGAGTACAACTCTGCCAAGCTAAGGAAGATTTGCATTCAATCCAAAAAAGAAAGCTTAATTGAAGCATATTAAGTATCAGTTACACATGTATGTAAAACATTCAATGCTATTTGAAAACTGAAATAAATATACAACTAGTTATTGCAAAAGATAAAAATAAAATTCCCTTTAGCTATTCCCAACCACTGTGCTTATATTACTCCCATAAAGAGTGAATATAAACCCTTAATCCACTGCCACTCCAACTCCAATTCCTTTATTCTTTTTTTAAACCGGGCCTTTTAATCTACTGTTTCCTGGTTCTTTTAATTACAGTTCCTCATCCCTCCAGATTGTGCTTCTTTATAAACAAATACCATCTCTAATACTATTTGATGGTGATTATGATGACAATTATGATCTCCCACCATTATGATGACAACTACACAATCTAAAAGAATTACTCAATCCAATGAATATTAATGCCTCAGCTGTCTTAGAAAGTATGATAAATGTGTTCAGCATAATCCCTATCGCTACTTAGCAACTCCAAGATATTTTAGTAATTTGCTATACTAACTTTATGCAAATATTTTGGTCTTGATGCAAATTCCTGAGTTAAGCAGATACATAAATGCCCTTTGTACATTTCCAAAAGGTTTGTTGCAACGTGCAAAAATGGTGTTCAGTCTGAAGGTGATTCTCTTCCTATCCTTGCTTCTCTTGCCTGTATTGAAAAGCTCGCAGGTAACTTTAAATAACAATGGATATGATGGCATTGTCATTGCAATTAATCCCAGTGTACCAGAAGATGAAAAACTCATTCAAAACATAAAGGTAAGAGAAAAATTTATTATCCACATATTTTTATTTCAATAAGTATTTTCAACTCATGGTGTGTAGGTATTCATTGAGTGATAACTTTCCAAAATTGCTTCAACAGCATTTATCATTTATATAGCATTTATCTAAACTGTCAGATTAATACCTGCTTAGTTTAAATGTGTTTATTATATGTTAATACTATTGGCCGTTCCCCAATGAATTATTAAAAGGCTGAACTAATATTTTTTTCAACTAGTTAAGCTAACAGACATTACAACAAGTAGAAAATTATTCTCAAATTTTATCTTCATAAAGTTACTTTTATAAAGTTTAGCTAACTAATCTACACTTAAGCCCTAGAGTTTTATCCTATACATTTTTTCAGTTGTTCACACTTGTTCAAACTCTGGAAAAGTAAAAACTCATATGTATCTTAAAGAAAAAATGACACATTTTTAATGGATGTACCTTCTTTATTTGCATTATTCAGTATAATAAAAAACACTTTATACTTATCACTTTAATATATACTGTCTTCTTTGATCCTCCCAATATCTCCATGAGGAATTCAAAAACAAGAAATGCATAAATGAAGTGATTTGTAAAAATCTCACTATAAGTGCCAAAACTGGGATCTGAAGCCAATGAAACCTATGTATTTCTATTTTCATTTCTACTTGGTAAAACTTTGCCTTTTATGAAAACACTCCATATGAGAAGATAACTAAAAATAAACCTAGCAAATTTTTTTTTCAGTTGACATCAGTTACAATAATCCACCAAACTTTAAACTCCCAATTTATCTAAACAACCAGAAGCAACTCTGTTTGATCAAATAAACAACTTTACCAATAGGCTCCCAGTCTTAATCACCTTGACATCTCACCCAGCACCCTAATTTCCATCTCCAACCCATATGCTGAATGCAGGTAAAAAAATTTAAAAGGTGGTTTTGAGCATGTGAAAATAAGGAGTTTACAGACTGAAGAACTATAGAAAACTTCAATCTATTTTTCAGTTAGTTTTCCCAAAATGTTCGAGGGAAAAGGCTTAGGTTTGCTTCATCTAGTTATATATGTACTGTTATATTCATTTCACTGTGAAATTATTACCACAAGGTATTTTAAATTTTGTCAGGAAATGGTAATTGAAGCATCTGCTTACCTGTTTCATGCCACCAAACGAAGAGCTTATTTCAGGAATGTAAGCATTTTAATTCCAATGACCTGGAAATCAAAATCTGAGTACTTAATCCCAAAACAAGAATCATATGACCAGGTAGGCTATTTCATCTAACTCCTAAACTGCTTTTTTCCTCCTGTGCTTTTAAAAACTTAATATCTGTAATTGTTTAATAATTACTAATCACTAATTTAGTGATTAGTAATATAACTTTTCTTAATGTATATGAAAAAAGTCCTATTTTCTAAAATCTCTTGTTTCCATTGCTCTTGGAATTTGTTTTTGTTTGTTCTTTTGCTTTTTAGGCAGATGTCTTAGTTGCTGATCCTAACCTGAAATACGGAGATGATCCCTATACACTTCAATATGGACAATGTGGAGATAAAGGACAATATATACATTTTACTCCAAACTTCTTGTTGACTAATAATTTGCCTACTTATGGGCCTCGAGGTAGAGATATCTAAAATGTACTTCTGTTCTTATTTCTACTGGTGGAAAAAAAAATAACACTATTTTAATGGTATTTTTTTAAAAAATTTAAAGAAGCCAGGCACAGTGGCTGACACTTGTCATCCCAGCAACTTAGGAGGCTGAGGTGGGAGGATCACTTGAACCCAAGAGATAGAGACCAGCCTGGACAACAGAGTGAGCCTTCAGTCTCTAAAAAACTAAAAGTAAATTTTAAAAACTAGCCGGGCAAGATAGTGCATACCTGTAGTCCCAGCTACTTAAGAGGCTGACACAGGAGGATCACTTGAGGCTAGGAGCTTGAGGCTGCAGTGAGCTATGATCATGCCGCTGCACTCTAGTCTGGGCAACAGAGCAAGAGCAAGATCCCATCGCTTAAGAAAACAAAACCAAGAAGAGAAAAATAGGTAGTAAATAATACCTTTACTTGAAAATATGCTAGTTATGTTCCTAATTACATTTCTTTGTGTGTGTGTCTGTGTGTGCATGTGTGTGTGTGTGTGTGTTTAACAACAAAATGCATCGTTTATTGGCACCAACTCATTTCAACTTTTTTGGCCTAATAAAAGGCATCAATTTCTGGAGTACCTTGACTCAATTAGGTTGGGGAGAGGTTTAAGAGAAATACAAGGAAACTGTCTTAAAATATTGTAACTATAAATGTATAAGTGGCAGTATTCTCTCACAGGTAGAGTATTTGTCCATGAGTGGGCCCATCTCCGGTGGGGAGTATTTGATGAGTATAATGTGGACCATCCATTCTATATTTCCAGAAGAAACACTATTGAAGCAACAAGGTATCATTGTATTGAGCAAACCTGTTTTCAAAATGTCTTACTTATGACTCTTTAATTTTCTATGCTAGGCAAACAAAGGCTATCTCAGGTAACTACCTGAGAATGTTCAAACAGTTCATTGCAATATCCAACCTGCCCCATCATGTATGCCACCAATTAATTCTAGAGATTCCACCTTGGCATCAAGATGAATCAAAAACAGGAAATAATTTCAGTATTCACAGGGACTGTGCTGTAACATGTTATGGGCAGAGGAGAAAGGAAAAAGCTGTAGCCTAAATCCCAACATATCCGAGAATAGGTATTCAACCCTACCCACTCTTTTGCTACACTTGATTCATCACTTTTTAAGGTAAATCTGTTTCACTGAAATCAGTTAGGCTGCTAGAGCTTCTTTGTAAATATTGTATTATACTTTTCATTTAATCTTGATCTTAAAGAAAAAGTACTTTTCATAAGGATAAGGTAGTAAGTTGATTTTTTTAAAATATAACTCTAAGTGCTGCAGGCACTATTACAAATAGATGAGATGTTTAAACTTAGTTAAAAATATCAAGCACATAGAGTAAAGAATATTGAAGAACAATGGAAGTTAATGTAATAGGAAATAAGTCTTCGGGATGAAAAATGTATTCGAGGAAAGAGGGGTAATGGAAAAATGCCTCTCGTCATCTCCAATGTGCTGTTCATTTGATCTCCACTGAGCTGCCTGCAGTTTTTCACACAGACTGGGCTCCTCTCAGTGCAGGACACTCATTTCTTTCAACCTCATGCCACACAACTCCTCACTTACTCAAATAATGTCTGTTCATCCTTTAAGACTCTGTTTAAATATTTCTTACTTAAATGTCTTTCCTCTCCCTCCATTTGGGATTAAATTCCCTTAAGAATGCTCCCACAGCATGTATGGGCTTCTCTCACACATATGTGGCTGGGCAGTAATTGTCTATACAATTTTATTCTCCCCATTAGACTTTAACATTCTTAAGAACTGCGCATTTTTTTAATCCTCTGGTCTTGGACCTGGTGTAAAGTAAAAGCTAAACAAAGAATGTATCAAACAAATTTTTTATAAATTCATGAAAAATAAATGAGTTTCCTTATAATCAGTCATAAAAGTAGATACATTAGTAAAAAGAAGTATCTAAAACATTTATTGAGCTCCTACTGTGTGTCAGGCACTTTCAAGCAGTGAAGTCTCATCATATGTAAGTTTAATTTTCAGGCTTACTCAAGAACCAACCCTCTGGGAAATATGACTCACCATGTCCCTAAATTCTTGCAGTACAAATTCATTAAAATTGATTAATGTCATGAAGTTTAACATTAACACAGAATGGTAGGATATCCTGCATATAAACAGAAACTTTGGAATCCTGTCCCTGTACCCTGCCCCCTATTCCCTGCCAGGGACTAGACAATTATTTTTACCACAAGGACCAAATGGCTTGAAGGCATAAGCCTTTTCATGCAGGGTTTAGTTTTATTTCTTCCACCAGTTTAGTGAAGTGGTTCTCAAAATATAGATTACAAAATGCTATAAACACAAAACTGTGAATACCACATATGGAAATTGAAAAGGATTTTAGGCATAATATTGACTTTCCCTTTCCTCTTAATAAGCAATTCTGCTGTACCTTTTAACTCATCTAATCTTTACAACATCCCTCTGATTAGGAATTATCATCTTTAGCTCAAAGTCACAAGGATAATAGATTTATTGATCACAATGACCAATGCATGTTTAATAAATATGAACTGACAACATTGTTTCTATTGAAATTGATTACAAATTGAGGTAGAATATTGTGCCTATTTCTGTCAAAATGTCATGTTTAGTACATGATCCATGGCAATTGTCACTGAAGGAAAAATTGTAGGATGTTGGTCTTCATTCATGATTTGCCAAGTCTTCATATACATATGTAATCTAATTCTTTCCTCATAGATGTTCCACTCATATTACTGGTGTTAACATGGTTTTGCACGAATGCAAGGGCGGCAGCTGTATAGAACGACCATGCAGACGTAACCCAAAGACGGGGCTGTATGAAGCAAAATGTACATTTATCCCAAACAGATCCCAGACTGCCAAGGAATCCATTATGTTTATGCAAAATCTTGATTCTGTAAGTATCTTTTTTCCAGTCTCTCAAAGGAATCCGTGGGAGAAAAAAAATTAATTAGAGAAGCTGGATTTTCTACTGTGAAATTATGGGTACCAATAGAAAGGCAGAAAATTACTCAGGCAATTAATTAGAGGTCATTTTCTCTAGCATATATCAGAGTGTCTCTGGAAATTACCCTATCTTTTCTTATTAACCTATTTCTTTTATTCAAATGTAGCACTGTAGCCTTCTCACTGGAGTCACACAATAAATTCTTAGAATACATCTCTTCCCTCATTGATTTCTGTGGACTTCTGTATAGAGTTACAATCTTACTTTTAACTTGTTTTCTAAGTGTTAGCCATACAACTTTTCTAAAGTAATTTATAATGTAGCTTTGAAAAGGGTTGACATTTTAGATTTTCCATTACCTTCACACTAAAGCATGCCAAGCTATTGCAAAGTGGTATTGTGAAAATACATAGGGCTCTTCCTCCACTGAACAGACTTAAGAAAAAAAAAATCACAATTACCAATGTGTCTAACCAATTAAATAATAACACACCACAAAAAAGTTGAAAACTAACGTTTGACCTGAAATATCTGGTTTAAATATGTAAAGCTTAGTGCATAAGAATAGGTACCTTGGAGCCTTGGAGTCAGATAGAGCTGATATCGAAACCCAGTCTGTCATTTTAAAGCTATGTCCACTGTGGGCAAACTGCTAAATCTGAGATTTAGTTCTCTTATCTTTTATATAGGAATTATAATACCTACTTCACATAGTCATTCATGTTGGGTTTACAAGAGCTAATGTAAAGTATTATCATAGTGTTTAGCACAAGTTGAATGCAATATAAACTTTAAGTTTTTAACTTTTAAAATGTGTTAAATAGTTGAAAAATAACCAGTTGTTTCTTCCCAAGGATAAGCCTAATCTTAATTAATCCAAACATATTGTACTTACCTAATGAACATTTCTAAACATATAAAAATATTTTAAAATATGAAATATATGAAACTTATCAAAAACAACAAATCAAAACACAAGTACACTACCTCTAAATAGTGGTACTAACTTACTTCAAAGAAGCAAATTTTTACATACCAAATTTTCACAGGTATATGCCATATACCTTTATAAACCTCTGTATTTGTTGGTAGTGATTGGTGTTTTCATATACCAATACCAAAACAGTTCTATAGACAGAAGTTTGTAAGGGCCTAGTATCTCTGATAAAATTTAAAATTCCTTTGGACCTTTGGGCATTAATGATAAAAGGCTTGACTACATTTGACACGTGAGTCAGGAATGTTCCCTTTTATCTGCTAAATCTGGAGCAATGCATACAAATAGATATCAAATCATGTGACAGAAGAGGATAACTACAATACTGTATGTACTGCCTGATCCATACTATAAATTCCAAAAGCATTTGACTATCAGGAGATAACTCACACTGCCTACATGGTACATAAATAATAATGAAGAATATGGTGGAGCTGAAATATGGAGGGCAACTAATTATACAAGACATGGCCAAGAGATAAAATGGTTACATTTCCAGAATAACACTAATTTCTAATTATCATAACATAAACATATTGCATAGTATCTGTACTGAGGGCATGAATTCAGAGCTAGGAAAGATATGATCTAATATGTTGAATAGTCAACTCCATGATTTTGTTTCCTTATTATTTATGATTCTTACTTCATGCCTAGTATTTACTGCATTAAGAACTGGGAACACAGATATAATTAAAGATGACTGTTCTTGAGAAACTCAGTTTAGAGAGAAAAAGATATGATAAAATAAGTATATATTATTAAGTGGGAAGACACATAGAGATATGACCCAAGTGTTATGAAGCAGTAACCACTGCCAACTGGAAGTCAGAAAACAGTTTCGGAAGAGTGAGTTTTGAGCTGGAATTTGAGAAAAGTGAGTATGTATTTGCCAAAGTGAGAAGGGGAAGAGTATTCTATACAAAGAAACAGATTTACAAAAGCAAAGAGTGGAGTAAGGCAGGGATGCTGTTCATGATTCTGGAAGTTCAGCATTGCCTAAATTATTTGCATCATGGTCTTTAAGATTTTAATGTTTATTAGAACAATTTTCTGGCAGATAACAGTAAAAGAACTTGAGAAAGTGGTGCTTTTTTCTGATTTGCACGAAATTACCATTTGGGTTAGCAAAGACCCTAATGAAAGTTTCTGACATATTTTAAGGATATAAAGAAATCCAGTATGGTAGAAGCAAAGAATACGTGGTGAGTAAGAGGCAGGAAATGAGGTTGAAACAAAAAATGGGGACATACAGAGCTAAGGTGTTTGAGTTTTATCCTCTCAGTTTTAGACTGGTGATGTGATAAGTTTAATTATTTCAGGAAGGTAATCCTACTAATTGTAAAGGATGAGATAGAGTGAGCTGATAGTGGAGGCAAGGGAGACCAGTTGGAAGGCCATGGCAACAGTTAGGTAAGAGGCCCAAATAAAGGCACTGGCAGTGGTAGGGGAAAGAGGAACCAGGTTTGATAGGCATTTCATACCAGCAAGACTTGGTTATGAATCACTGCTTTGATTGCAAACTACATTTTTCTCCCATCCAATATAACTCCATTTGGGAAATGTATCAGCCATATCAGAAACAAAACAAACTCATAAAACTTAGATAAAAGGTATTCAAATGTAATAATTTAGTTCTTCTAATTCTGAGCTTACATCTGGATATTTTACATTGGGAGGGCATTAAAATAATGAAATGACACTACTAAAAATATTTCTTGTAAGCTGAGGCTCATCTTGCAGTAGCAAGATGAATTCCTTCTTGGAGACCACATTTTTCCAAGTTACTACGTTTTCAATACTTAAAACATTTTCACAGATTCTATAGTAATGAAATATTCATTGGCAGAATTACTGGATACAATTCACCACTTGCCTCTAAAAGACAAATAATTACATTTCCTCATTTTCTCCCTATACTTTCATTCCTTTTTCAGGAGTATTACTTTATGTCAAAATTTGCCAGAGCCAGTAGTGATCCGGGTTGTAGAATAGCTGTCCTCAAGTTTTTTGATCAACTAGGATGATAAGGAACATACCTAGACAATTAAAGAAGGCCATTTTCTCTATACCTTTTTTAGGAGGTAGCTAGAAATTATCACAAGCCCTGCCCCTTTTTCCTCAAACTTAATTCAAGACTTGAGCTCCCCCAAAGTTTAGATGGGAAAGTAAAAAGTTAACATAAGCAGTCGTGCCAGCTGCCACAATCCCCACTGATGTTTCTATTTATAGCCAAAAGAATCACCAAAAATCTTTACCAGTACATATTGATAGCTTTACCTTGCTTCTGTTCCATTCAAGTATGCAAACGGATGTCAGAATGTTAGATTATAAAGCAGTTTTTAACAGGAGATAAAATCTGTGGAGGATATGTATGACAGATAACTACATATTTGATGCCTCACAAGTTATTGTAATCTTGTCTTCTAATTGATTTTTTTTTCCAGGTGACTGAGTTTTGTACTGAAAAAACACACAATAAAGAAGCTCCAAACCTACAGAACAAAATGTGCAATCACAGAAGCACATGGGATGTAATCATGAGCTCTGAAGATTTTCAGCATTTATCTCCCATGACAGAAATAAATTCACCACCTCGTCCTACATTTTCATTGCTCAAGTCCAAACAGCGTGTAGTCTGTTTGGTACTTGACAAATCTGGAAGCATGTATAGAGTAAGATAGTTTTTGGTTAACTGTCTAAAATTATTTAAGTATTTAAGCTACTAGAAATATAAGTATTAAGTATTTAAGCTGACGGAAATATAATCTTAGGTTCAGTTCTAGTAACAAACATACATATGTGTTTATGTTCTAATAAATTTTAGCACATAATTTTATATAGATAAGTACTAGAAGACAATATGCCAACAGAAAAATGTAGGCTGGGTGCAGTGGCTCACACCTGTAATCCCAGCACTTTGGGAGGCCAAGGCTGGTGGATCACCTGAGGTCAGGAGTTCGAGACCAGCCTGGCCAACATGGTGAAACCCTGTCTCTACTAAAAATACAAAAATTAGCTGGAAGTGGTGACACATGTTTGTAATCCCCGCTACTTGGGAGGCTGAGGCAGGAGAATGGCTTGAACCTTGGAGGCGGAGGTTGCAGTGAGCCAATATTGCACCACGGCACTCCAGCCTGGGTGACAGAGCAAGACTCCATCTCAAAAAAAAAAAAGTTGTTATATTAAGGTATTGGATTATGAATCATTTTTATTCCTTAACTTTTAGTTCTAACTAGAAAAAGTATAGCCAAGCAAGAAAATGAAAATCATCCATAATTCTATCATTGAAAATATGATACTTCAGTCTTTTCTTTGCTAATGTATTTGCTTTCCCTTCTCAAAAATATGATTATATTTTATATAATGTTTTATAATCTGATTTTTTTACTTAATATATCTTTAATACTCCCCACAAAAAAAAAAAGATTCCATGACATAATTTTTAATGCGTGTATAACATGCCCACACTATAATTAGTCAAGCAATCCCCCGCTGTTGGACAGTTGGGAGATTTACACTTGCCATTATTAAAATGAGCACCTTTGTATGCATTTTTAAAATTATTTCTTTAGGGGAAATTCCTCAGTGTAAAACCATTAAATAAAAAGGTATCGTTTTTTTTTTTTTTTGAGACGGAGTCTCGCTCTGTCACCCAGGCTGCAGTGCAGTGGCCGGGTTCACGCCATTCTCCTGCCTCAGCCTCCCGAGTAGCTGGGACTACAGGCGCCGCCACCTCGCCCGGCTAATTGTTTGTATTTTTAGTAGAGACGGGGGTTTCACCGTGTTAGCCAGGATGGTCTCGATCTCCTGACCTCGTGATCCGCCCGTCTCGGCCTCCCAAAGTGCTGGGATTACAGGCTTGAGCCACCGCGCCCGGCCAAAGGTATCGATTTTTAAGGCTTTTTCAAATATAACTGAATTTTTAAGATTTTCTTTAAATTTTTAAACAAAATGAAGAAGCCAAATTTTAAAATACAACCAATCAATTATTATCATGATCTATGGTCTATAAATGATTTGTCGTTCATTAATCCATCAAGATTTGGAGAGTCTTGTGAGTTATTCACACCTTTTTCTTACAGGAAGACCGTCTCTTTCGAATGAATCAAGCAGCAGAACTGTACTTGATTCAAATTATTGAAAAGGGATCCTTGGTTGGGATGGTCACATTTGACAGTTTTGCTAAAATCCAAAATAATCTCACAAAAATAATTGATGAGAACACTTACCAAAAGATCACTGCAAACCTGCCTCAAGAAGCTAATGGTGGCACTTCAATTTGTGGGGGACTCAAAGCAGGATTTCAGGTAAAATAAAATATTTTTAAAATATCATTTGCCATTTACTATCGTTTTTAATTTTCTCCAATTACCTTTGAACAAAGGACAAGCATTCATGGGCCCCTCAATTAATACTATTATGACCTGATCAAGGTCAATCATTTATGAGAAGAAACAAATAGCTTCTCCTAGTATCTGTTTACAGCCAGACCCTCTCTGAGGGTGGCTATTCCAATGACATACTCCTGAGGTGCTAAGTTGCACTGCGGAGTGGTTAAGTAAGTAGGGAAAATTTCAGTGTGCACACAATCATGATTTTATTGGAGAGCTCCCCATTTCTCTAATACTCCCACAGTCTGAGTTTCAAGGAGCAGAAACAAATGCCACTGAGGGGATTATGGAAAAGGAAAATTAGTAACACTTCCATATGATGGATAAAGAAAGACCCAGTTTATCAAGTTAAATTGACATTTAAAAATCACAAAGAGGGCCGGGCGCGGTGGCTCAAGCCTGTAATCCCAGCACTTTGGGAGGCCGAGACGGGCGGATCACGAGGTCAGGAGATCGAGACCATCCTGGCTAACACGGTGAAACCCCGTCTCTACTAAAATATACAAAAAATTAGCCGGGCGAGATGGCGGGCGCCTGTAGTCCCAGCTACTCGGGAGGCTGAGGCGAGAGAATGGCGTAAACCCGGGAGGCGGAGCTTGCAGTGAGCTGAGATCCGGCCACTGCACTCCAGCCTGGGCGACAGAGCGAGACTCCGTCTCAAAAAAAAAAAAAAATCACAAAGAGGCTGGGCGCAGTGGCTCATGCCTGTAATCCTAGCACTTTAGGAGGCCGAGGCGGGTGGATCACTCAAGGTCAGGAGTTCGAGACCAGCCTGACCAACATGGTGAAACCCCCGTCTCTACTAAAAAACAAAAATTAGTCAGGCGTGGTGGTGCAGGCCTGTAATCCCAGCTACTCTGGAGGCTGAGGCAGGAGAATCACTTGAACCCAGGAGGCAGAGGTTGCAGTGAGCCGAGCTTGTGCCGTTGCACACCAGTCTGGGCAACAGAACACAACTCTGTCTCAAAAAAAATAAAAATAAGAAATACATTAAAATTGTTTAAAAATTAAAACGTCACAAAAATAAGCTGGACATGATGGGTCCCCCTGAATCCCAGCACTTCGGGAGTTTGAGGCAGGCAGATTGCTTGAGCTCAGGAGTAGGAGACCAGCTTGGCCAACATGGGGAAACCCTGCCCCTACAAAAAATAAAAAAAATCAGTTAGGCATGGTGGTGTGCACCTGTAGCCCCCGCTACTTGGGGGACTGAGGTGGGAGGATTGCTTGAGCTCTAGAGGCAGAGATTGCAATGAGCCATGATCATGTCACTGCACTCCAACCTGGCCAACAGAACGAGACCCTGTCGAAAGAAAGAAGGAAAGGGAAGGGAAGGGAAGGAAGGGAAGGGAAGGGAGGGAAGGGAAGGGAAGGGAAGGGAAGGGAAGGGAAGAGAAGAAAGGAAGGGAAGAAAGGAAGGAAAGAAAGGAAGGAAAGAAAGGAAGGAAAGAAAGGAAGGGAAGAAAGGAAGGAAAGAAACGAAGGAAAGAAAGGAAAGATCACAAAGATAGAGGTAGCTCCATAACCAGTATAGTACCTAACCTAACAAACATAGATTGAAGTTTAACGTAATTAAAATGGTGAATTCAAAAATTTGGGAGGACTCTTGGAGCACTATACCCAATTGCCTCCAGTACTCATTTGAATTGCTCCCAACGTAACTTTCATTTAAGCCTATTTATTGTCATGCTTTAAGTCACAAAAATAGAAAACTAGTTCCTTCACTGACCTCTCCTTGCCTCAAAATGGAGATTGCTAGTCTTATCCAGGCTATTGATTAATACTACATCTCAGCTTTCTTCATTGTGTCTATTTGTGATTAAATGTGTTAGTTTAAGAAGGCAGGACCTGGATGTAGACAAATGTGGGATCTTGGCTCTAATATTTATTAGCTAAATGACCTTGAGTAAGTAACTCAACACAGAACATCTGCTTCCTCAACCAAGATAATGTGGATTATAATAGTACCTATCTCATTTAATTGCAGGCATTATGTAAGATAAATAAATCCTTAAGAAAGGTTTATTATTATGATAATTATAATTATTACTATATATGTATTCACTTCTAAAATATGACAAGCACTGTAAATTGGGAATATGTTAGAATGTTTACACATATTGGTTCATGTATTTTTTAAAATATATTTTGATATATATCTTTTTGTTTTTTTTCTGAGATGGAATTTCACTCTTGTTGCCCAGGCTGGAGTGCAGTAGCATGAGCTCAGCTCACTGCAACCTCCGCCTCCCAGGTTCAAGCAATTCTCCTGCATCAGCCTCCTGAGTAGCTGGGATTACAAGCACCCGCCACCACGCCCAGCTAATTTTTTGTATTTTTGTAGAGATGGGATTTCATCATGTTGGCCAGGCTGGTCTCAAACTCCTGACCTCAGGTGATCCACCTGCCTCAGCCTCCCAAAGTGCTAGGATTACAGGGATGAACCACTGTGCCCGGTCTTGATATATATCTTATGATACCTTGACCACAAAGTCTATCACTGAATAGATGGTGTCAAATCACATTCAGAGCTATAAACAGCTCTTAATTACTTATATAATAAAACCAATCAATACATAAGCATTTTACTTACAAAATTCTAACAATAATAGCATAATAGCTAATATTTACTGATCATATTATACGTTATTGCCTATGCTAAGCGCTTTAAATGCATGGTCTTATTTTACCCTTACCATTACTCTGTAAGTTGAGTAATATTAGTATGCCCGTTTTGCAGATAAGAAAACTGAAGTGCACAGTAATTAAATCTTTCTCAGTATCATATAGTCAAAAATTGGCAGATATAAGATTCAAAACCTAGTCTTTCTGACCCCAAAGTCCATAAACTTAATCATTACACTAATCTATGTATAAAACTCTGTTATAAATGTATATAACCCTTACATACATGTATGTACTATATAATATACATGTATATACTTTAATATAAAGTATTGAGAAAAACTAAACACTAGCTATTCTATTTAGCAAATGGCAGAGCTGGAATTTACTCTCAAGGTATCTAACGCCAATCTCTTGGTAGGACTTAGGAAAAGATGAAAATAAAAAAATACATTTGTAATAATTGACAGAATTAGGAACTTTCTTCTTTGTGGTAGGTCAAAGTTTTTTTGTCCAGGGAATCCTGAGATTCTTCAGAAGTGATCAAATAAAATGTGTTTTTAAAGCACATATTACACTGTTTAAATTTGCACACCCACCCTTGGTCATGACTTTCCAAATAATATCTAGTCTGCAGTCTTTTAGAACTGCCTGAGTCACTTGCCTCCACCCCACCTACCTCTTAGATAATACTGACAACAATAATAGCTAATATTCAGTGAATACTTACTGTGTGTCAGGCATTGCTCTAAGGGCTTATTTTTCCTCTCTTTGGTAGCAAGAGTATATTTGAGAGGATTAGAAGAAGTATTGACACTCTAGCTTTGAAAACTTACAAGACCACTATAAATTACACTCATTTCCATATGCCAACTCAGACTGAAATGACTTCGCCGAGTTTCCTTTTGCTTACTCTGATGCAAGGACTAGAAGAACAGGTTTATTCTTATTTTAAATATATTAAGATATGGGCCAGGCACAGTGGCTCATGCCTGTAAACCCAGCACTTTGGGAGGCCGAGGCAGGCAGGCAGATCACCTGAGGTCAGGAGTTCGAGGCCAGCCTGGCCAACATGGTGAAACCCCATATCTACAAAAATATAAAAATTAGCCAGGCATGATGGTGGGCGCCTGTAATCCCAGCTACTTGGGAGGCTGAGGCAGGAGAATCACTTGAAGCCGGGAGGTGGAGGTTACAGTGAGCCGAGACTGCACCATTACACTCCAGCATGGGTAACAAGAGCGAAACTCCATCTCAAAAAAAATAGATAAGTAGATAGATAGATACATATGACATTCTACAATTAATAACCTGGCTTTTTCATTATTAGGCAATTTCCCAGAGTAATCAGAGTACTTCGGGTTCTGAAATCATATTACTAACAGATGGGGAAGATAATCAAATGAGCTTATGCTTTGAAGAGGTAAAACAAAGTGGTGCGATCATCCACACCATTGCTCTGGGGCCGTCTGCTGACAAAGAACTGGAGACTCTGTCAAATATGACAAGTAAACTTTTGGAATATAGTTTGAATAAAAAAATTTCTAGTCTCTCCCATTCCAGGGGCTCTTTCTCTATAAATCTGCTCAAAAATTTCGTATCCTAAAAATTAATCTTTGTCCCTTCTTCATCCTTCAGATTAAGTTCTTTTCCTTTTCTTCCACTTCATACACCAGTTTTTTTCTGATGTTATTTAACATTTGCCGTCTTCATTCCCCACTCATTTTCTGCCAATGCTACTAAACAGAAACTTATTTCTCTATGGTTACTCAACTGGAAGTCAAAAATTATTGCTTAATTCCAAAATACTACTGAATCACACAGTAGGGATTTTGACAATCCTCTTTTATAGATGAGGAAATGGAAACCTAGAGAGTGCAAATGATTTACCAAAGGCCATAGAGTCCTGATTATCAATTCAGAGCTCTTCCATCATACTACCCTATTCCTGCTTCACCAAATCTTGCTAAATCTTAGTTTGGAACAGTTCTGTATTTCACCTTTCTAGACAATCCTTCTACCACTGCCATTATAATCCAGCCCTTACAATTCCTTGACTGGGATACTTCAATAACCTTCCAGCTTATCATTCTGCCATTTATCAATTCAATAAATATATATTGATTGTTGCATTTGTGGCAGTCACTTGTGTTAATTCTTGCCCTCTGCAATCTATTCTTTCCTAACTCCTTACACCTAAGTAATCTCTCTCTTCATTAATTTCTACATTATTTATTTCCTTCACTTAATTTTTACTTTATTGTAGACTGTAATTGTCTAGTTGTTTTGGTGTGCCTTAGACTCAACTAGAAAATAAACAGCTGGTTCAGAAGAACTATCTTAAATTTCATTTTTATAACATTATTTAGTGCTTACACCAGTTTTACCAATGCGGCGGGCACTTACATTTGATGACCGATTGATGTAAAGACAATACAATTTGGCCCATTCTTTAAAGTTTCTTTTAATTTTACTTATCTTTCTTATTTTGAGCAAGGTTTTAGTTATTATTGTAGGATTACATAAGGGACACTGATATACTGAAAGTTCACAAAATGCTGGGAAGTTCATCTTTTGTAAGTTTAAAATAAAATTTTAAAATAGATTTTAAAGTGTATTGATGAGAGCAAAATAACAAATACGACTTTTCCACTATAAAATTCAATTTTAGGAGGATATCGCTTTTATGCCCATAAGGACATAAATGGCCTTATTGATGCTTTCAGCAGAATTTCATCTAGAAGTGGCAACATCTCTCAGCAGGCTCTTCAGGTCAGTGTAATAAAAAAAATTATTTTCTTTCTCACAGTTGTAATAAATTTATATTATCCTAATTATTAACTCCTATTTCTCTAATAATTATTTTGCCCAAAAATATTTCAGATATGCAGAAGAAAAACATCCTTACTGAATTTGATTTTCCATAACACTTAAAGCCATTTTTTCTCTTGAATTTTTCTATTCTCTTTATTTGGAAAATTACTTAAAATAATTCTTATTCTAATTGAAATCCTAAAAACAAATTTAAAGTTACTCTAAACTGACTAAACTCAGAAATTTCATTAACTATGATAACAAATGGATTTCATATGTTTATTGTTTTTATTTATCCAACAGTTGGAAAGTAAAACCTTGAATATCCCAGGGAAGAAATGGATAAATGGTACAGTGCCTGTGGATAGTACAGTTGGAAATGATACTTTCTTTGTTGTCACATGGACAATACAAAAGCCAGAAATAATTCTTCAAGATCCAAAAGGAAAAAAATATACTACTTCAGATTTCCAAGAAGATAAACTAAATATTCGGTCTGTCCGTCTTCGAATACCAGGTATTGCAGAGGTAGGTCTATTATTTTATGTTCTCTAAGCTTTCTTAATCAATTTCTATTTTTAAAAGATGAAAATAACATAAATAACATCTTATACATTGCCAATTAAAATGATGACAGATCATCTGTAATAAAGAAATCAAATGGAATAATTAGGGATTCATATTCATACTGTTTGTGAAATTCAATATTAAAAAATCATGATTATTATTCTGCTTAAATTTGTAAATAATTTTGTATTCCAAACAAAAAGTAGGAAAATATTACCAAAGCTCTCAGATATATATATTTTTTAATATTTCAGACAGGCACTTGGACTTACAGCCTTCGAAATAATCATACCAAATCTCAATTGCTAACTGTGACAATGACCACTCGAGCAAGAAGCCCTACCACACTCCCAGTAATTGCAACTGCTCACATAAGTCAAAATACAGCTCATTACCCTAGCCCAATGATTGTTTATGCACGAGTCAGTCAAGGGTTTCTGCCTGTTCTGGGAATCAACGTAACAGCCATTATAGAAAATGAAGACGGACATCAAGTAACATTTGAGCTCTGGGACAATGGTGCAGGTAATAAGAATCTGCATCAACTTCCCCTAAACTTAAAATCCTCCTACAGTTCTATGACCTAGAAGTCAATATTTCCTGTATTTTCTAATGAATCACATTTTTAAGTAAATGAATTTTAATCCTAATGTTTTAAAAACATTTTCTCAGTCATCTTGACAACTCGTAGACATAGCACATATGCCATTTTTAAATTTTATGAACAATTTTACTTTTTCCATGGAACTTAAGAGCACAATTTTTCTCTATTTTCATTAATGTCAGTGTTTCATATATGCTTTCTCCAGTTGCGTTTTCTTATTTTGATAAGTATTTTTTATGAAATAATAGTAACAGCTAATATTAATTGAATGCCTACCATAAATTAGACTTTTCCAAAAACACAGAGTTAGCAAGTGGCCCAAGCTTTCAACCAAAATAGTCTGATTCCAGAATTCACGTACTTAAAACACTGTGCTACATACTGTCTCCCAAATTACTAACATTATCAGTGTTCATAAACAGATATGACTGTCATTTTTACTTTATTGGATGACTAATTTTTACATTTCATTATCAAGGTGCTGATACTGTCAAGAATGATGGCATCTACTCAAGGTATTTTACAGATTACCATGGAAATGGTAGATACAGTTTAAAAGTGCATGCCCAGGCAAGAAAAAACACAGCTAGGCTAAGTCGACAACAGAATAAAGCTCTGTATATACCGGGCTATGCTGAAAATGGTAAGTAGCACTAAAATAGAAATGTGCCAGCTGTTTAGATAAATTGCACATGGCAAACATTGAAAATATAATGTACTACAGAAAGCCCAAGTATATAACGTTGTAATCATCTGTATGTTTCAAAGCCATATTGTTATTAGTAGACCTAGCAAAGACCTATGTTTCCACATATTTGGTTCACATCCCCTGAGTTCATTTCGTTTACATTGAAAAAAAATTACTGAGCATCTACTATGTTGCAAGCACTGTGCTAGGTGCTAGAGCTACAAAGACAAAACATAATCCTATTCCTCAAAGAATTTGCAGTCAAGTAGTAGAGACAGGTTGAAAGATAGTTTTAACATAGCATAATGTTTCCTCATCAATTTTAAAATATCAATAAACAAACTTTTTCTCAATAAAAGCTGTTACTTTTTCAGTTTGCCATCAATCAATATCAATCCTCTACAGCTGCAAGATCAGCGTGCACTATGAATAGACATGGCGGCTGGGCACAATGGCTCACACCTGTAATTACAGCACTTTGGGAGGCAGATGAGGGTGGATCACCTGAGGTCAGGAGTTTCAGACCAGCCTGGCCTACATGGCGAAACCCCGTCTACTAAAAATACAAAAATTAGCCAGGCATGGTGGCGGATGCCTGTAGTACCTGCTACTGGGGAGGCTGAGGCAGGAAAATTGCTTGAACCCAGGAGGCGAGGGTTGCAGTAAGCCGAGGTTGCACCACTGCACTTCGGCCAGCCTGGGCGATGGGGAGACTCCATCTCAAAAAACAAAAACAAAAAAAGAGTAGACACGAAAATATGAAATATTACAAAATTTTTTCTTGGTAGGAAAAATTATACCGAACCCACCCAAACCTGAAGTCAAAGAAGATGTGGCAGAAGCTCAAACAGACGACTTCAGCAGACTCGCCTCTGGAGGGTCCTTTACTATATCAGTAGTGCCTCCTAATGGTAATCATTCTCAGGTGTTCCCACCTGGTAAAATTGTAGACCTGGATGCTAAGTTTCAAGGAGATCGTATTCAACTTTCATGGACCGCCCCTGGCAAGGTCCTCGATAAAGGAAGAGGTAAGTTTGACATTACATTTTAAAATATACTAAAAGAAATCCCATTGACTTTCATTTGCTGAGAATTTTCTAATGTTCGTTTATAAATAACATTCATGAACTGTCTACCAAAGGCCATTTTTTATTTTCAGATGTGAAAACTAAAGCTGTAAGAGTTAATTGGACCAAGTTCTTTCTATATTTAGTAATTTACAATTCTAACCCAGTCATGTCAGATTCTATTATGCCAAACTGTCTGTCAGAAATTGAAGCAGCTTAGAAATTACTTTAAGAGGACAGTTAACAGCTTTCTGTTGCATTATCTTCCCCCAAATTTTAAGTATTTGTGTACTTGCACAGTTTCATTCATTTATCAACCTTCTGTTGAGCTTTCACCCTATTAGATTCCTAAGAAATGATCTATACTCTTAACAGTCAATTAAGTACAAAAGACACACAAGTAAACATATAATTACATATAATAAGACATATGCTTTTATAAACAGAGAATCATGTGGCAACCCATAGATGAGCCACAAACCCCTAGTTAGAGGCTAAAGTCAGAGTATATCATAAAGCTTTCCCAGAGAAGACTATCCCTGAGTGTTGAAGAATGAGAGTAGTTACCCAAGAGAAGTGAAGGTGTCCACAGAGAGATGTTCATATGCACAGAAATTCACTAGTTTGAAAGATTTGTTCATGGAGTTTGAATAAAGTTCAAGGTCAAAAGATCTCATTTATTCAAAGTTCCTGATAATAAATGACCCTCATTCCAAAAAGCTTAAATGACTTCTATCATTGCTTGAAATTTAACTGAACTCAATCAGTATTTATTGAATGCCTACCATATTCCAGTATTATGTAGGTTAGTAGGTTTTTATGGGATAATGCCAGTCTTGCTGTTTTCCCTTTAAGATTGGGAAAATGAAAGCAATATGCAATATACGTATACATAATGCCTCAGAGATTGCTAGTGCTAAAACACCAGTGTTCAGTACTCTTTCTCCTGGGTTACAATAAACCCCTCATTGTACACGCTCAAAAGAAAAGATGCTTCTTAATATTTCACTCACTATATAGCATTTTCAAAGCTGCATTTCTTATCATTATTATACAAGAAGAAAATCATTCTAAAGTCAGAGGAAACATAGAATATGCACAAACAGAGCTTTTGTATTTCAGTGTTGAAAATCTTATGACAGCTTTTGAAATACCTTATTTTCTCATGGTATGACCCTTAAACATATGGCAGAATCAAAAAAAAAAAGTGAAAAATACCATTGCCACTGAAAAAGCCACAAATGAAATTTCTTAACCAAATATTTAGTTCTATAGTGAATTCAGTAAAACCAAACTTTCAGTTCAAGATTGGGTTAATAATAAATATCCCTCATGCTGATTATAAGAACTAAAAGTAGCAGTAATGTATAATCACAAATGCCTAAAATAGGTGGCATCTAATCTTGTCTTTCCCTAGGAAGAATAGGAAGAGGTTGTGGTACCTGTTAAATGTTACCTGTAGATATTCCAAAAGTAAGGTAGTAGCAGTTTCTTAAAGAATAAATGAACGTCTATGTAAACCCAAATGAAGCAAATTACCTGGGACACAATTTCCACACCTGTCAAATACACAAATTAGATTAGATCACCTAAAATTACTAAAACAAGTAGATATAATTCTAATATTTTATGATTTTCTAATTTTATCATGTTGGTTGTCAACAACTGTATTGTTGGTCAAGTAATTAAGGAGACCAAATACATGTCAACACAGGACCAGGTACCCTGAGTGATACGAAGAGTACAAAACAGTCTTTACCCCCAAAAATAATAAGATCTAATCAGAATGAAAAGTTGAACCTCTACTAAAGTATCTGAAAAACTCCATTCCATGAAACAGAAGTTCATGAAGAGAGTCATCAGGGTGAATGAAATACTTGGATGGAACTTCATGCAGTTGGGCTTGGTTGGACCTTAAGGAATGAATACAATTTGCATACATACGGAGAAGGAGGCACAACCCTTTTGGAGAGAGAAAGAACAAAATTATATGAGCAAAGTCAAGAAAGCAAAATTTCACAATGGAATATTCTAATCAAAATAAGGAATAGATAGGTGGAGAGAAGAGAGAGAGAGAGAGAGAGAGAGAGAGAGAGAGAGAGAGAGAGAGAGAGAGGAGACCTACCTAAGTGGAACACAGGGTTTTTGTGAAGAATAATAGAATGGATTGATAAGGCCTATTTAAGAGGAAACTAAATATTAAGCAGAGGACCTGAATTCTTTTAAAAATACACTAAAAGTTATTCACCACACACTTGAAATACCTTCAATATTTAATGGAAAAATTAAAAACAAAGTCCTTACTTCAAAAAAGAACACCTGGTGTTTTATTTTTCATCACATTTCAGAATGTGAGAATATATTTTTACATGAATGGTAGATATTGAAAAGCAGTGTAGAAAGAAATATTTATGTTGGCATCTTCTTTTCCTTTCTTGATAAAATAACAGCCAACATTTCAAACATTTATTAATTTATCATTTATTAAATTGTAGTAAACATGCATCATGCATTATCATCTATAATTCTTACCACTAGAATAGTAGGCACTTAATAAATATTTGTTGAATGATTTGAATAACTGAATCTTTATTTTAACAGATAAAAAACTAGAGATAAGAAAGCTTAAGGCGGGTGCAGTGGCTCACGCCTGTAATCCCAGCACTTTGGGAGGCTGAGGTGGGCAGATCACAAGGTCAGGAGATCGAGACCATCCTGGCCAACATAGTGAAACCCCTTCTCTACTGAAAAAAAATATATATATACAAAAATTAGCTGGGCGTGGTGATGCATGCCTGTAATCCCAGCTACTCAGGAGGCAGAGGCAGAAGAGTTGCTTGAACCAGGGAGCTGGAGGTTGCAGTGAGCCGAGATCGCGCCATTGCACTCCAGCCTAGTGACAGAGCAAGACCCTGGCTCAAAAAAGAAAAGAAAAAAAAAAAAAGAAAGAAAGCTTAAATACATTTCTTTTTATTACACAGCTAGCAAGTAAAATTAGGGTGCTACTCAAGGTCTGTCTAGGTCCTTAGCACACACATACTTTTATTTTTTATTTTTATATTTTTACATTTTTAATTTTTGTGGGTATGTAGTAGGTGTATATATTTATGGGGCACATGAGATTTTGATCCAGGCATGCAATGTGAAATAATCACATCATGGAGAATGGGATATCCATCCCCTCAAGCATTTATCCTTTATGTTACAAACAACCCAACTACACTAGTTATTTTTAAATGTATGATTAAGTTATTATTAACTATTGACTATAGTCACTCTGTTGTGCTATCAAATAGCAGATCTTATTCATTCTTTCCAACTATTTTTTTGTATGCATTAACCATCCCCAACTTCTCCTGCCCAGTCCCCCACTACCCTTCCCAGCCTCTAGGAACCATTCTTCTACTCTGTATGTCTCTGAGTTTAATTGTTTTGATTTTTAGATCCCACAAATAAGTGAGAACTTGCAATGTTTGTCTTTCTGCTTAGCATGTGTTTAATTAGTACACATTCTAGTCTCTCTGCTTCCTTTTGCTGGTTATCCTTATCCCTGTTTCCCACTCCATTTATCATCTCTCTTTCTCCTTTACTTACTCCTATTTCTCTTTTAACTTAATAAGAAATGACACAGATATAGGGTACTGAATATCTTCACTATCCTAGAATACTATTATGTTCCTTGTTCTAAAATAAAAAGTAGATGCAACTCCTTATATTTCTCTTCCTAAAAAGGAATCTAGATTCTGACTTTTTAGTACCATATGATTTTGAATTAAAATTTCCTGGGATTAGAGAATTCTACATTTTAAGAAAAACTGTTCACACATTTGTCCTTACAATAAAGACGGAATAACCAGACAAAAGCTAATGGGATTTCCATAATTAAAACCTAATATGCTTTTCTGATAGGTTTCTAAATGTAAGGCAGTGTGGTGGCAGCAAGGGATCCTAGTGATTTTAATATATCTGAAGTATCTATTTGTTTTCCAGCTGACAGCTACATGATAAGAATAAGCAAACATGTCCTGGACCTCCAAGAAAATTTTGATAAAGCTGCTTTAATAAATACTTCTGGTCTGATACCTAAGGAGGCTGGCTCAGTAGAAAATTTTGAATTTAAACCAGAACCTTCTAAAATAGAGAATGGTACCACATTCTATATTGCAATTCAAGCCATCCGTGAACCCAATGTCACCTCAGAGGTTTCAAACATTGCACAAGCAACTAACTTTATTCCTCCACAGGAACCCAGCGTTCCTGATCTGGGTACCAATATTTCTGCAATCAGTTTGGCAATTTTTGGATTAGCTGTAATTGTATCCATATTTTAAACTAGAAATTATAATGTTATACATATTTGGTAAACATTTATTTAGAATTTAATTTACTATACTTATTGTCTATTATAAAGCTCATTATAATATAAAAGTGAATATAAAAAAGTTGTAAGTTTTCTAATTAATACTACTTGAGTTGTTAAATGTTAATCAAAATGAGTATATCATTTCCTGTCTTTGAATGATCCATTCATTAATTTTTAATATGAAAAGATATATATTTGTACTTGTAAGCATTTTAAGAAACATTTTTAGAGTGTGCTACAGATTCATTTGGTATACTGACATCAAAATATATCCAAGCCATTTTAAAAATATTTATATATACATAGTAGCAAATAATTTTATAGATTTATTTGTATCACATTTTTTATTACAAATGAATACTTCATGTTTATATAAGCTATAATTGAAAAGGACTAGTAGTAGTAGTAAGGAAGTCAAATTTGATTTTTTATCATTGATTATAAGTGGTATATTTGTTTTTTGTCATTGATTAAAAGTGATTTTAGCCCTAGGCCTGAAATTACTAGCAAAAATCATTTTCTGTATGAATTGTGGAACATCACAATAAAGTTATTTCTATGCTGATGCCATCATTAGGTCCTAAGACTATTACCAAGAAGCTTGATTGAGACAGGGATTTTTTCTTTTTCCTATTACTGTGTTCTCAACATTTAGAATAATAATTGACACATAGTAGATATTCAATAAATATTTTTAAATAACTTAATGAATATTTTCATAACCTCAAAAAAATTCCAAATTTGACTTCATTACATTAAAAAAAACCACAAAGTATCATGTGCACATGGTATTATGAGGACTTCATATAATGAAAACTAACCCCTTAATAACGTTGTTGAGAATCAACACATAAAGTTTCAGAAAGTTAACTATTAACAGAATGTATAAACTATCTAATAAAAGGTAAATTGAGCTATTAACATAGCAATGGGGTGAGTTTTCTTAGAGAGAAAGAGAGAGAAGAACACATTGGTAGAAAATCCTTTGTTTACAGACAAGAAGATTATTGAAACTCTTTAAATATCTGAAACGAAGACACTGTATATATCTGGAAGAGTCAAGAAAAAAATTATAAATTATTAGCAAACCAAATCCAGAAAAAAATATGAAAAATAATAATATATCATGACCAAGTTGAATCTATCTCAGGAACCCACATGTGATTTAATACTAGAAAATTAAAGTAATTGACTACATTAACAGTTTTTGTTTAGTTATATGATTATCTGAATACATGCAGGAAAGTATAATTCAACCATCATTCTTCAGTCAAAATGAAACGTATGAAAATTATTAACCTGATATTTTAATCTTAAAGTCAAAACCTCACCTTTTAAAAACAAAAACGGCATTAAATTTTCAAGTAGAGATGAAAAATCATACATCAGAGGGTGAGACTTCTAAAGTCCTAGGAAAATAAATCACTTAAGCATCAGTAAATAATAAAAAAAATTATTGATTATGAAAACCTCAAAGAGTCAGGAGATAGTTAACTTATTCTTAACATATGGTCACTATACTGAATAATTTATAGAGCTTTAGAAGTTAATAAGGGAAGATTCCTATGCAATAAAAAATAGAATATACAATAATTCAAAAGAAAGATACAAAATTGTAATTACTTACAGGTGAGATGGAAATCCAATAAAATCAACAAATAACTAAAATGAGAGAATTATGAAAAATTCCCAGATACAAGATCAATTTACTAAAAATCAATAGCACTAGTCTGATATATACAGAGCTTTGAAGTTGTCACTCCCATCCACAAGAAAAAAAAAGCTGAACTGAAAAATAAGAATTCTTCTTAGATTCATCAGAAAGTTGAAGTCACACTGCAACCTGCTACAAAATATTGGAGAGACAGAAAAATACAGAATCACAGCTTACGAGGAG
The DNA here is from genome assembly GCF_009764315.1 of Trachypithecus francoisi. Classification (NCBI taxonomy): domain Eukaryota; kingdom Metazoa; phylum Chordata; class Mammalia; order Primates; family Cercopithecidae; genus Trachypithecus; species Trachypithecus francoisi. The sequence continues at coordinate 48,605,937 of NW_022681457.1, forward strand.
CAGAAACCTGTCAGTGAAGCTAATACCAGTAGGAACACAAACTGTAAAAGAAGACATGCCAGAGGCTAAGCGTGAATGAGGCTGAGAGTTAAAAACTCTCAGAGGCCTTAGAGAGACCTCCACACTTCCCTGAGTTTTTCTTCCAAGAACCCCATGAAGTTTTCAGAATGAGGATTAGAGAAAAATCCCCTCAGACTTTCAGCATGAGAGAGTAACGATTTCAAAATACACACAAAGTGTCCTGTTCTTAGCAAAAGCCTGTCCTCAAGGGAAACTGTTTTACCAGAGTCTGACTAACTTAGGTTTTACAAGAGCCTAACTAACTTGAGAGAAGAGAAATACCCAACTCCAATCTCCCCTAGCCTTCCCTGTGGCAGAGGAAGATACTCAACTCCGGAGCCCTCTAACATTCCTATCTGATCAAAGAGGGGGAAAAAACTGGACACTAAGAAGGGAACAACAGACACTGGGGCCTACTTAAGGTTTGAGGGAGGGAGGATGGTGAGGATCAGAAAACTACCTAACAGGTACTATGGTACTAGATTTATTACCTGGGCGATGAAATAATCTGTACACCAAGACCCTGTGGCACACAATTTACCTATATAACAAACCTGCACATGCATCCCTGAACCTAAAATAAAAGTTTAAAAAAAAAAAAAGCAGAAAAGCATTTGTGAAGGTCACAGCCCAGGGAGACAAGCACAATAAAAGACCAAGACCTATTCTGTTCCAAGATGGCCGAATAGGAAGAGCTCCAGTCTGCAGCTCCCAGTGAGATCAACACAGAAGGCAGTGACCTCTGCATTTCCAACTGAGGTACCTGGTTCATCTCACTGGGACTGGTTGGACAGTGGGTGCAGCCCACGAAGGGCAAGCCAAAGCAGGGTGGGCATCGCCTCACCCGGGAAGTGCAAGGGGTTGTGGGATTTCCCTTTCCTAGCCAAGAGAAGCAGTGACAGACTGTACTTGGAAAATCAGGACAACCACCCCCCCCCCCCCCCCCCCGCCACATACTGCACTTATCCAGTGGTCTTAGCAAACGGCACACCAGGAGATTCTATCCCACACCTGGCTCAGCGGGTCCCATTCCCATGGAGCCTTGCTCACTGCTAGCACAGAGGTCTGAAATCAACCTGTGAGGCAGCAGCCTGGCAGGGAGAGGAGTGTCCACCATTGGTGAGGCTTGAGTAGGTAAACAAAGCAGCTGGGGAAGCTCAAACTGGATAGAGCCCACTGCAGCTCTGCAAGGCCTGCTGCCTCTGTAGACACTACCTCTCATGGGCAGGGCATAGCTGTACAAAAGGCAGCAGAAACTTCTGCAGATTTAAATGTCCCTGTCTGACAGCTCTGAAGAGAGCAGTGGTTCTCCCACCATGGTGTTTGAGCTCTGAGAATAGACAGACTGCCTTCTCAAGTAGGTCACTGACCCCCATGTAGCCTAACTGGGAGACATCTACCAGTAGGGGATGACTGACACCTCATACAGGCAGGTGACCCTCTGGGATGAAGCTTCCAGAAGAAGGATCAGGCAGCAATATTTGCTGTTCTGCAATATTTGCTGTTCTACAGCCTCCACTGGTGATACCCAGGCAAACAGGGTCTGGAGTGGACCTCTAGCAAACTCCAGCAGACCTGCAGCTGAGGGACCTAACTCTTAGAAGGAAAACTAACAAACAGAAAGGAATAGCATCAACATCAACAAAAAGGACATCACACCAAAACTCCATCAGTAGGTCAACAGCATCAAAGACCAAAAGTAGATAATAACCACAAAGAGGGGGAGAAAACAGAGCAGAAAGGCTGAAAATTCTAAAACCCAGAGGACCTCTTCTCCTCCAAAGGATCGCAGCTCCTTGCCAACAACAGAACAAAGCTGGATGGAGAATGACTTTGACAAGCTGACAGAAGCAGGCTTCAGAAGGTCAGTAATAACAAACTTCTCTGAGCTAAAGGAGGATGTCCGAATCCATCACAAGAAAGCTAAAAACCTTGAAAAAAGATTAGATGAATGACTAACTAGAATAAACAGTGTAGAAAAGACCTTAAATGACCTGATGGAGCTGAAAACCATGGCACAAGAACTACGTGATGCATGCACAAGCTTCATTAGCTGATTCAATCAAGTGGAAGAAAGATTATCAGTGATTGAAGACCAAATTAATGAAATAAAGTGAAAAAAGAAGTTTAGGGAAAAAAGAGTAAAAAGAAACGAATAAAGCCTCCAAGAAATATGGGACTATGTGAAGAGACCAAATCTACGTTTGATTGGTGTACCTGAAAGTGACAGGGAGAATGGAACCAAGTGGGAAAATACTGCTCAGGATATTATCCAGGAGAACTTCCCCAATATAGCAAGGCAGGCCAACATTCAAATTCAGGAAATATAGAGAACGCCACAAAGATATTCCTCGAGAAGAGCAACCCCAAGACACATAATTGTCAGATTCACCAAAGTTGAAATGAAGGAAAAGATGTTAAGGGCAGCCAGAGAGAAAGGTCGGGCTACCCACAAAGGGAAGCCCATCAGACTAACAGTGGATCTCTTGGCAGAAACTCTACAAGCCAGAAGAGAGTGGGGGCTGATATTCAACATTCTTAAAGAAAAGAATTTTCAACCCAGAATTTCATATCCAGTTAAACTAAGCTTCACAAGTGAAGAAGAAATAAAATCCTTTACAAACAAGCAAATGCTGAGAGATTTTGTCACCACCAGGCCTGCCTTACAAGAGCTCCTGAAGGAAGCACTAAACGTGGAAAGGAACAACCAGTACCGGCCATGCAAAAACATGCCAAATTGTAAAGACCATTGGTGCTAGGAAGAAACTGCCTCAACTAATGGGCAAAATAACCAGCTAACATCATAATGACAGGATCAAATTCACACATAATAATATTAATCTTAAATGTAAATGGGCTAAATGCCCCAATTAAAAGACACAGACTGGCAAATTGGATAAGGAGTCAAGACCCATCAGTGTGCTGTATTCAGGACACCCATCTCATGTGCAGAGACACACATAGGCTCAAAATAAAGGGATGGAGGAAGATCTACCAAGCTAATGGAAAGCAAAAAAAAAAAAAAAAAAAAAGCAGGGGTTGCAGTCCTAGTTTCTGATAAAACAGACTTTAAACCAACAAAGATCAAAAGAAACAAAGAAGATCACTACATAATGGTAAAATTATCAATTCAAGAAGAAGAGCTAACTATCCTAAATATATATGCACCCAATACAGGAGCACCGAGATTCATAAAGCAAGTCCTTAGAGACCTACAAAGAGACTTAGACTCCCATACAATAATAATGGGAGACGTTAATACCCCACTGTCAATATTAGACAGATCAATGAAGCAGAAAGTTAACAAGGATATCCAGGAATTGAACTCACTTCTGCACCAAGCAGACCTAATAGACATCTACAAAACTCTCCACCCCAAATCAACAGAATATACATTCTTCTCAGCACCACATCGCACTTATTCCAAAATTGACCACATAGTTGGAAGTAAAGCACTCCTCAGCAAAGGTAAAAGAACAGAAATCACAACAAACTCTCTCTCAGACCACAGTGCAATCAAATTAGAACTCAGGATTAAGAAACTCACTCAAAACCACACAACTACATAGAAACTGAACAACATGCTTCTAAATGACTATTGGGTAAATAACTAAATGAAGGCAGAAATAAAGATGTTCTTTGAAACCTATGAGAACAAAGACACAATGTACCAGAATCTCTGGGACACATGTAAAGCAGTGTGTAGAGGGAAATTTATAGCACTAAATGCTCACAAGAGAAAGCAGGAAAGATCTAAAATTGACACCCTAACATCACAATTGAAAGAAGTAGAGAAGCAAGAGCAAACAAATTCAAAAGCTAATAGAAGGTAAGAAATAACTAAGATCAGAGCAGAACTGAAGGAGATAGAGACACAAAAAACCCTTCAAAAATCAATGAATCCAGGAGCTGTTTTTTTTTTTAAAGATCAACAAAATTGATAGACCACTAGCAAGATTAATAAAGAAGAAAAGAGAGAAGAATCAAATAGATGCGATAAAAAAATGATAAAGGAGATATCACCACCGATCGCACAGAAATGCAAACTACCATCAGAGAATACTATAAACACCTCTATGCAAATAAACTAGAAAATCTAGAAGAAATGGATAAATTCCTAGATACATACACCCTCCCAAGACTAAACCAGGAAGAAATTGAATCCCTGAATAAACCAATAACAGGCTCTGAAATTGAGACAATAATTAATAGCCTACCAACCAAAAAAAGTCCAGGACCAGATGGACTCATAGCTGAATTCCACCAGAAGTAAAAGAGGAGCTGATACCATTCCTTCTGAAACTATTCCAATCAATAGAAAAAGAGGGAATCCTCCCTAACTCATTTTATGAGGCCAGCGTCATCCTGATACCAAAGCTTGGCAGAGACACAACAAAAAAAGAGAATTTGAGACCAATATCCCTGATGAACATCGATATGAAAATCATCAATAAAATACTGGCAAACTGAATCCAGCAGCACATCAAAAAGCTTATATACCACTATCAAGTCAGTTTCATCCCTGGGATGCAAGGCTGGCTCAACATACGCAAATCAAAAAACGTAATCCATCACATAAACAGAACCAACGACAAAAACCTCATGATTATCTCAATAGATGCAGAAAAGACCTTCAATAAAATTCAACGGCACTTCATGCTAAAAACTCTCAATAAACTAGGTATTGATGGAATGTATCTCAAAATAATAAGAGCTATTTATGACAAACCCACAGCCAATATCATACTGAATGGGCAGAAACTGGAAGCATTCCCTTTGAAAACTGGCACAAGACAGGGATGACCTCTCTCACCACTGCTATTCAACATAGCATTGGAAGTTCTGGCCAGGACAATCAGGCAAGAGAAAGAAATAAAGGGTATTCAATTAGGAAAAGAGGAAGTCAAATTGTCCCTGTTTGCAGATGACATGATTGTATATTTAGAAAACTCCATCATCTCAGCCCAAAATCTCCTTAAGCTGATAAGCAACTTCAGCAAAGTCTCAGGATACAAAATCAATGTGCAAAAATCACAAGCATTCCTATACACCATTAACAGAGAGCCAAATCATGAGTGAACTCCCATTCACAATTGCTGCAAAGAGAATAAAATACCTAGGAACCCAATTTACAAGGGATGTGAAGAACCTCTCCAAGGAGAACTACAAACCACTGCTCAATGAAATAAAAGAGGATACAAACAAATGGAAGAACATTCCATGCCCATGGATAGGAAGAATCAATATCATGAAAATGACCATACTGCACAAGGTAATTTATAGATTCAATGCCATCCCCTTCAAGCTACCAATGACTTTCTTCACAGAATTGGAAAAAACTACTTTAAAGTTCATGGGGAACCAAAAAAGAGCCCTCATTACCAAGACAATCCTAAGCAAAAAGAACAAAGCCGGAGGCATCACACTACCTGGCTTCAAATTATACTACAAGGCTACAGTAACCAAAATAGCATGATACTGGTACCAAAACAGAGATATAGACCAATGGAACAGAACAGAGACCTCAGAAATAACACCACACATCTACAACCATCTGATCTTTAACAAGCCTGACAAAAACAAGAAATGGGGAAAGGATTCCCTATTTAACAAATTGTACTGGGAAAACCGGCTAGCCATATGTAGAAAGCTGAAACTGGATCCCTTCCTTACACCTTATACAAAAATTTATTCAAGATGGATTAAAGACTTAAATGTTAGACCTAAAACCATAAAAACCCTAGAAGAAAACCTAGGCAATACCATTCAGGACATAGGCATGGGCAAGGACTTCATGACTAAAACACAAAAAGCAATGGCAACAAAAGCCAAAATTGAGAAATGGGATCTAATTAACTAAAGAGCTTTTGCACAGCAAAAGAAACTACCATCAGAGCAAACAGGCAACCTACAGAATGGGAGAAAAATTTCACAATCTACCCATCTGACAAAGGGCTAATATCCAGAATCTACAAAGAACTTAAACAAATTTGCAAGAGAAAAACAAACAACCCCATCAAAAAGTGGGCAAAGGATATGATTAGACACTTCTCAAAAGAAGACATTTAAAAAATGTCTTCAATGTCTTCTTTTGAGAAGAACAGACACATGAAAAAATGCTCATCATCACTGATCATCAGAGAAATGCAAATCAAAGCCACAATGAGATACCATCTCACACTAGTTAGAATGGTGATCATTAAAAAGTCAGGAAACAACAGATGCTGGAGAGGATGTGGAGAAATAGGAATGCTTTTACATTGTTGGTGGGAGTGTAAACTAGTTGAACCATCAAGGATCTAGAACTAGAAATACCATTTGACCCAGCCATCCCATTACTGGGGATATACCCAAAGGATTATAAATCATGTCACTATAAAGACACATGCACATGTATGTTTATTGTGGCATTATTCACAATAGCAAAAACTTGGAACCAACCCAAATGTCCATCAATGATAGACTGGATTAAGAAAATGTGGCACACATACACCATGGAATACTATGCAGCCATAAAAAAGGATGAGTTCGTGTCCTTTGCAGGAACATGGATGAAGCTGGAAACCATCATTCTGAGCAAACTATCACAAGGACAGAAAACCAAACACCACATGATCTCACTCGTAGGTGGGAACTGAACAATGAGAACACCTGGACACAGGGCAGGGAACATCACACACAGGGGCCTGTCATGGGGTAGGAGACAGGGGAAGGGAGAAATACCTAATGTAAATGATGAGTTAATGTGTGCAGCAAACCAACATGGCACATATATACCTATGTAACAAACCTGCACATTGTGCACATATACCCTAGAATTTAAAGTATAATTAAAAAAAAAAAAAAGACTGAGACCTAATCATATGACTACACAATGTTTCTCCTTCCCTCACACCTTGCCAACACATTTTTAGGCTACTGTGTATGAACAGATTATAGATGAAAGAACTAGAAGCCTCAGACCCAGTTTGAGACAGAGTCTCTAGGGAAACCCAAAGACAACGAAGGAGTCAAAAACAAAACATTAAGGAAAATTTTTGCCTCTGACACAGCTACAGCAAACAGTGAACATGGTCTAACTTCTAGCCAAATAACATAAAACTTCACACTAATGGACTATTTACGACAATTTTTTTAGCCAATATATTATATCAGGCTTTAAACAAAAAATTACAAAGCGGCCGGGCGCGGTGGCTCAAGCCTGTAATCCCAGCACTTTGAGAGGCCGAGACGGGCGGATCACGAGGTCAGGAGATCGAGACCATCCTGGCTAACACAGTGAAACTCCGTCTCTACTAAAAATACAAAAAACTAGCCGGGCGAGGTGGCGGGCGCCTGTGGTCCCAGCTACTCGGGAGGCTGAGGCAGGAGAATGGCGTGAACTCGGGAGGCGGAGCTTGCAGTGAGCTGAGATCCGGCCACTGCACTCCAGACCGGGCGACAGAGCAAGACTCCGTCTCAAAAAAAAAAAAAAAAAAAAATTACAAAGCATGTTAAAGTCATGAAACAGTCTGTTCTACTTGAAGAGCATCTTGAAGAAAAAAAAAATCAGGACCAGATTCAGATATGTCAGAAATTTTAGAATTAACAGATGCAGAATTTAAAATAGTTATGATTAGGGAGGAGGCAGAGAAAGATAGCCAAATAGAAGCCTCCAGCAATCATCTCTCTCAGAGGAAGACCAAATTGAACAACTATCCACAAAAAAGGCCCTTTACAAGAACAAAAAACTCAGATGAGCTATAATAGTACCTGGTTTTAACATCATATTAAGGAAAGGGGTACTGAAGGAGGTAGGAAAGACATTCTTGAATTGCCTACCCCTCCCCTCCCCAATTCCCTGGCAGCAGCTTCATGGCACAGAGAGAGAATCTGTGTGCTTAAGGGAGGCAGAGCACAGTGATTATAGGACTTTGCTTTGGAACTCAGTGCTGCCCTGTCACAGTGGAAAGCAACATGGGGCAGAACTCTGCCAGAGCCCATGGAGGAAGCATTTATACCAGCCCTAGTCATTGGTAAATCTTCCATCTCAGTGGTTGGGACCTGAGTACCAAGGCCCGCCACCATTGGCTAAAGGGCTCTGGGTTTCTAAACAAATTTGCAAGGCAGTCTAGGCAACAAAAGACTGGAATTCCTGGGCAAGTACTGGTGCCATGCTGGGCTCAAAGCCAATGGACTTGGGGAATATGTGACCTACTGAGACACCAGCTGGGGCAGCCAAGGGAGGGCTTGTGTTACCCCTTCCCTAACCCCAGGCAGTGCAGCTCACAGCTCTGGGAGAGACTCCTTCGCTCTGCTTGAGGAGAGAAGAGCGGAGAGTAAAGAGGACTTTGTCTTACAACTTGGATACCAACTCAGCCATAGCAGGATAAGAAATGAGGCAGAGTCCTGAGGCCCCTATTCCAGGCCCTAGGTCATGGAAACATGTACAGGTAACATGGGCCAGAAGGGAACCTGCTGCCTTGAACAGAAAGAACCAGTCCTGGCAGAATTTATCACCTGCTGACTAAAGAGTCTTTGGGCCCTGAATGTTCAGCAGTGGTGGCCCGGCATTACTCATTACAGGCCTTGGGTGAGACTCAAATCTGTACTGGCTTCACGTATGAGCCAGCACACTATCAGCCGTGGTAGCTATGGGAAAACAAAAAACAAACAAAAAAAAAACTCCTTCTGCTTGAGGAAAGGAGATGGAAGAGTAAAGGGGACTTTTTCTTGCAACTTGCATACTAGGTTGGCCACAGTGGGGCAGAGCACCAAGTGGGCTCTTGGGGATTTCTGGTTATAGACTTTGGGTCCAGGATGACATTTTTTGACCTGTCCTGGGACAGAGGGGAGCCCACTGCCCTGAAGGGAGAGACTCAGGACTGGCAGAATTCACTGCAAGTTGACTAAAGAGGCCTTGGGCCTTTAATAAATATCAGTGGTAGCCAAGCAGTACTCACCACAGGCCAGGGGCAATGGTGGCCATAGGAATAGACCCCTCTGCTTAAGGAAAGGGAAGGAAAGAGTGGGAGGGACTTGTCTTATGGCTTCAGTGCCAGCTCAGCTGCAGTAAAATAGGGCACCAGGTAGATTCCTAAGGTTCTCTACTCCAGACTCTGGCTCCTGGGTGGCATCTCCAGACCTGCCTGGGGCTGGGGGAACTCACCACCCTGAAGGGAAGGACACAGACCTGGCTGGATGCGCCCCCTTCTGATTGTAGAGCCCTTGGGCCTTGAGTGAATGTAGGCAGTAACCAGGCAGTGGCCACTGTGGGCCTTGAGCTATACTCAGTGCTGTGCTGGCTTTGAGTCTAACCCAGTACAGTCCCAGTGGTGGTGGCTACAGGGCTGCTTGTATCACCCCTCCCCTAGCACAGAGAGAGAGAGAGAGAGAGACTCCATTTGTTTTTGGGAGAGTAAAGGAAGAGAACAAGAGTCTCTGCCTGGTAATCCAGAGAATTCTTCTAGATCTTATCCAAGACCACCAAGGCAGTACCTTTACAAGCCTGCAAGAGCCGCAGCATTACTGAGCTTGGGGTGCCCCTTAAAGCAGATACAGCTTCAGTGACCAAAGACTTACATCACAACACCCAGGTCCTTTTGAATACCTGGAAAGCCTTCCCAAGAAAGATAGGTACAAACAAGCTCCCAGACTGCAAAGACTATAGTAAATACTGAACTCTTTAATGCCCAGACATCAAAGACCATCCACAGACATCAAGACCATGCAGGAAAACATGACCTCACCAGACAAACTAAATGTAGCACCAGGGACTAATCCCAGAGAGATAGAGATCTGTGACCTTTCAGACAGAGAATTCAAAATAGCTGTTTTGAGGAAGTTCAACAAAATTCAAGATAACACAGAGAAGGAATCAGAAACACACTCCTATAAAGACACACATAGACTAAAAATAAAGGGATGATAAAAGATACTCCATGCAAGTGAAAACTATAGCTATGCTTATATTAGATAAAATAAATTTCAAGACAAAGAAGACTACCTCAACACATTTAATAATCAAACCCTCGAAGGTCAAGGATAAAGAAAGGATCCTAAAAGCAGTAAGAGAAAAGAAACAAATAATATACAAAGGAGCTCCAATATGTCTGGCAACCGATTTTTCAGTTGAAATTTTACATACCAGGAGACAGTGGCATGACATATTTAAAGTACTGAAAGAAAAAATCCTTTATCCTAGAATAGTAAATCCAGTGAAAATATACTTCAACAGTGAAAGAGAAATACTTTCCCAGATAAACAAAAGCTGAGGGATTTCATCAACACCAGGCCTGTCCTACAATAAATGTTAAGGGGAGTTCTTCAATCTGAAAGAAAAGAACTGTAATGAGCAATAAGAAATCACTTGAAGGTACAAAACACACTGGTAATAGTAGGTATATAGATAGACACAGAATATTATAACACTGTAATTGTGGTGTGTAAACTATTCATGTGTTGAGTAGAATGACTAAAAGATGAACCTATCAAAAATAAAAACTACAACTACTTTTCAAGAATAGACAGTATAATACAGTATAAATAGAAAGAACACAAAGTTTAAAAGTGGGAGAATAAAGTTAAAGTGTAGAATTTTTGAGTTTTCTCTTTGTCTGTTTATGCAATCAGTGTTAAGTTGCCATCAGTTTAAAATAATGGGGTTTATAAGATATTATTTGCAAGTCTCATGGTAATCTCAAATCAAAACATATACAACAGATACACAAAAAAATAAAAAGCAAGAAATTAAAACATGCCACCTGAGAAAATGATCTTCACTGAAAGAAAGACAAGAAGAAAGGAAAGAAGGAAGAGAGGACCAAAAGACACCCAGAAAACGAATAACAAAATGACAGGAGTCATATTATCAATAATAACATTGAATATAAATGGACTAAAATCTCCAAGCAAATGACTGAGTGACTGAATGAAAACAAAACAAAACAACAACCAAAAAAAACCAATGACTTGTTGCCTACAAGAAACACAGTTCCCCTATAAAGACACATATAGACTGAAAAATAAAGGGATGGGAAAAGATTTTCCATGCAATTGAAAACAAAAACAGAGCAGGAGCAGCTATACTTAAATAAAATAAATTTCAAGACAAAAGTTATGTAATAAGACAAAGTCATTATATAATGACAAAGGGGTCAATTCAGCAAGAGGATATAACAATCATAAATATATATGCACCTGACACTGGAACACCCAGATACATAAAGCAAATATTATTAGAGCTAAAGACAGAAATGGACCCCAATACAAAAATAGCTGGAGACTTCAACACCTCACTTTCAGCATTGGACAGATCTTCCAGACAGAAAATCAACAAATAAACATTGGATTAAATCTGCACTATAGACCAAATGTACCTAATAGATATTTACAAAACATTTCATCCAACAGCTGCAAAATACACATTCTTCTCAGCACATGGATAATCCTTAAGAATAGACCATATGTTAGGCCACAAAACAAGTCTTTAAAAATTCAAAAGAAATGAAATCATATCAAATATCTTTTCTGACCACAATGGAAAAAAACTAGAAATCAAAAACAGAAGGAACTTTGGAAACTATACAAATACATGGAAATTAGCTAATATGTTCCTGAATGTCCACTGGGTCAATAAAGACATTAAGAAGAAAATTTAAAAATTTGTTGAAACAAAGGAAAACGGAAATGTAACATACAAAGTCCTATGGGATATAGCAAAAGCAGTATTAAGAAGAAAGTTTAGAGCAATAAGCACCTACATTGGAAAAGCAGAAAAACTACAAATAAGCAACCTAATCATGTAGATTAAATAATTAAATAAACAAGAGTAAATCAAACCCAAAATTAGTAGAAGAAAAGAAATAATATCAGAGAAGAAATAAATAAAATTGAAATAAAAAATACAAAAGATCAAAGCAAAGTTGATCTTACGAAAAGCTAAAGTGACAAATCTTTAGCCTGACTAAGGAAAAAAGAAAGAAGACCTAAGTAAATAAAAATCAGAGATAAAAAAGGAGACATTACATTTGATACCACATAAATTCAAAGGATAATTAGTGAGTACTATGAGCCAGTATATATGACAATACTTTGAAAAACCCAGAAGAAATGGATACACTCTTAAACACATACAACCTACTAAGATTGATCCTGAAGAAATCCCAAACAAGATTAGATGAATAACAAGTAATGAGATTGAAGCCATAATAAAGTCTGCCGGGATAGAAAAGCTCAGGGTTTGTTAGCTTCACTGCTGAATTCTACCTAACATTTAAAGAAATACCAATCCAACTCAAACTACTCCAAAAAGTAGAAGAGGAAGGAATACTTCTAAACTCATTCTATGAGGCCAGTATCACCCTGATACGAAAACCAGACAAAGGCACACCAAAAAAACACTACAGGCCAATATCCCTGCTGAACATTGATGCAAATATCTTCAATAAAATACTAGCAAACCAAATTCAACAACACATTAATAAGATCATTAATCATGACAAAGTGGGATATATCCCACGGATGCAAAGATGATTCAACATATGCAAATCAGTGGGATACATCATATCAACAGAATGAAGGATTAAAACCATATGATCATTTCAATTGATGCTGAAAAAAAATTTGATAAATTTCAACATCCCTTCATGTTAAAAAACAAAAAAACTTTAAAAACTAGGTAAAAAGGACATACCTCAACACAATAAAAGCCATATATGACAGACTATACAGATAGTATCATACTGAACAATGAAAAAGTGAAAGCTTTTCCTACAAGAGCTGAAACAAGGATGCCCATTTTCATCACTGTTATTCAACATAGTACTAGAAGTCCTAGCTGAAGCAATCAGATGAGCAAAAGAAATAAAGAGCATGCAAATTGGAAATGAAGAAGTCAAATTATCCTTGTTTGCAGATGATATGATCTTATACTTGGAAAAGCCTAAAGGCTTCACCAAGAAAACTATTAGAACTGACAAACAAATTCAGTGAAGTTGCAGGATATAAAATCAACATACAAAAATTAGTAGCATTTCTGTCTGCCAACAGCAAACAATCTGATAAATCATGAAAGTAACTCCATTTACAATAGCTACAAATAAAATAAAATACCTAGGAATAAACTTAACCAAAGAAGTGGAAGATTTCTATGATGAAAACTATAGACCGGGTGTGATGGCTTACGCTTGTAATCCCAGCACTTTGGGAGGCCAAGGTGGGTGGATCACGAGGTCAGGAGATCGAGACCATCCTGGCCAACATGGTGAAACCCTGTCTCTACTAAAAATGCAAAAATTAGCTGGGCATGGTGGTGGGCACCTGTAATCCCAGCGTTTTGGGAGGCTGAGCCAAGAGAATGGCTTGAACCCAGGAGGTGGAGGTTACAGTGAGCCAAGATCATGCCACTGTACTCCAGCCTGGTGATAGAGAAAGACTCTGTCTCAAAAAAAGAAAAGAAAACTATAAAACATTGATGTAAGAAATTGAAGGTAATAAAAAAATGGAAAGACATTCCATGTTCAAGAATTGGAAGAATCAATATTCTTGAACTGTCCATACTACCAAAAGCAATCTACAAATTCAGTGCAATCACTATCAAAATGCCAATGACATTCTTCACAGAAATAGAAAAAAAAAATCCTAAAATTTATATGAAACCACAAAAGACCCAGAATACTCACAGCAATCCTAAGGAAAAAGTACAAAATTGGAAGAATCACATTCCCTGACTTCAAATGTACTACAGAGCTACAGTACCCAAAATAGCACGGTACTGGCATAAAAACAGACATGTAGACCAACAAAATGGAACAGTGAATCCACAAACAAATCCTCGCATCTTCAATGAACTATTTTTTGACAAAAACGTCAAGAACATACCTTTAGGAAAGGACAGTCTTCAATAAATGGTGCTGGGAAGACTGGATATCTATACGTAGAAGAATGAAACTAGACCCCTATCTCTTACCATAGATGAAACCAAATCAAAATGTATTTAAGGCTTATATCTAAGACCTCAAACTATGAAACTAGTGAAAGAAAACATTGTGCAAACTCTCCATGACGTTAGACCGAGCAAAGATTTCTTGAGTAATACCCCACAAGCTCAGGCAACCAAAGTAAACATGGACAAATGGTATCAAATCAAGTTAAAAAGCTTCTGCACAGCAAAGGAAACAATCAACAAAGTGAAGGACAACCCACTGAATAGGAAAAAACATTTGCAAATTATCCATCTGATAAGAAATTAATAACCATAATGCATAAGGAGCTCAAACAACTCAACAGGAAAATATATATAATAATCCAACCTAAAAACTGTGCAAAAGATCTGAATAGACATTTCTCAAAAGAAGACATACAAATGGCAAGCAGGTATATGAAAAGGTGCTCAACATCACTGATCATCAGAGGAATGCAAATCAAAACTACAATGAGATAGCATCTTACCCCAGCTAAAGTGGCTTTTACCCAAAACATAGATAATAACAAATACTGACAATGATGTGGAGAAAAAAGAACTTCCATATACTGTTGGTGGGAATGTAAATTAGTACAACCACTGTGGGAAAAAGTTTACAGATTCCTCAAAAAACTAAAAATAGAACTACCATATGATCCAGTATCCCACTGCTAGATATAAACTCAAAAGAAAGGAAATCAGTATATTGAAGAGATATCTGCACTTCCATTTTTACTGCAGCATTATTCACAATAACCAATATTTGGAAGCAACCTAAGTGTCCATTAATAAATGAATGGACAAAGAAAATATGATAACTATACACAATAGAGTACTATTCAGCCAAAACAAGAAAGAGATCCTGTCATTTGCAACAACATAGATGAAACTGGAGGTCATTATGTTATGTGAAATAGCACAGAAAGACAAATTTTGCATATTATCACTTATTTGTGGGAGTTAAAAAAAATTTAAAGCAATTAAACTCATAGAGATATAGAGTAGAATGATGGTTACCAGTATCTGGGAAGGGTAGTTTGCAGGGTTGGGGAGTGGGGATGGTTAGTGTGTACAAAAATATAGCTAAAATGAATAAGAACTAGTGTTTGGTATTACAACAGGGTGACTATAGTCAACAATACCTTATTGTACATTTAAAAATAACTAACAGAGTATAATTGGATTGTTTTTAACACAAAGGAAAAATTCTTGAGGTAATGAATACCCCATTTACCCTGATGTGATTATTACACATTGAAGCCTGTGTCACAATATCCCATGTACCCCATAAATATATATACCTAGTATGTACCCACAAAAATTAAAAATGAAAAAATATGAAAATTAAAAGGTAATATTTGGGGTAATCAACACGATTTCTCTGAAAAAAAAAGTTAAATAGGTATGATTAGGCCAGATGCAGTGGCTCATGCCTGTAATCCCAGTGCTTTAGGAGGTCAAGGCAGGAGGATTGCTTGAGACCAGCAATTTGAGACTACCCTGGGCAACATAGCAAGACTTTATCTCTACAAAAAAAAATTAGTAAAATAAAACTATTAATATGATAAGTAAGAGCTTTAATGGAAAAGGGAACATATGCAAGAACAGAAGCAGGGATAATACAAGCAGAAACATGGAAATCCTAAGAAAGAATCAAAATGAAATGCTAAAAATAAAAAATACTGTAACAGACCTGAAAAATGTCTTTGACAGGCTCATCAGCAGACAGGACACAGCTGAGAAGCTGAGAAAAGAAGCAGTATGCTTGAAGATATGTCAATAGAAACTTCCAAAAATAGAAGAAAAAAAAAAAAAACCTTCCAAAACTAAGAAAGAGAAAAAAACAAGATGAAATAGAATACTCAAAAACTGTGGAACAATTATAAAATACGGGTCCACAAAACTCAAAGACCACCCACTACAATAAATATCAACAAATCCACATATAGGAATATCATCAGCAAACTTCAGAAAACAAAGACGAACTCAAAATCTTGGAGAAATAAAACAGAAATAAAAAAGACCTTACCTATAAATAAACAATGATTAAGAATTACATCATGCTTCTCTTCAGCAATCACGCATGCAAGAAGAAAGTGGATTGCACATTTAAAGTTTTGAAAGAACCAAAAATAAATTCTTTTTTATTTTTTGAAGATGGAGTCTCACTCTCAGTCTCAGCTCACTGCAACCTCTGCCTCCCGGGTTTGAGCTATTCTCCTGCCTCAGCCTCCCAAGTAGCTGGGATTACAGACATCCGCCACCACACCTGGCTAATTTTTGTATTTTTAGTAGAGGCGAGGTTTCACCATGTTGACCAGGCTGGTCTTGAACTCTTGACCTCAGGTGATCCTCTTGCCTTGGCCTCCCAAAGTGCTGGGATTATAGGCATGAGCCACTATGCCCAGCACCTACCAACATAGAATTCTGTACCTAGCGAAATTATTCTTCAAAAGTGAAAGAGAAATAAAGGTTTTCTCAAACAAAACTGAGGCATTTGTCTTGCAAGAAATGTTAAATGGAATTTTGTGGTGCCCATCCTTCAAGATGGCATCCAGTGATTCTTGCATCCTGGTACATATGCCATTGTGTAGTCTCTTTTCTTAAGTGCATAGGTCTTCAGACTGAGAGAAACTGTACTTGAGGAACTATACAGAAGGAGCTTCATCTGCCCCCAGGCCTAATTTAGATGAGATTTTGGACTTCAAGCTAATGCCATTATGGAATGAGACTTTGGGGAGACTTGTCAGGAGAATGAGTAAATTTTGCATGTGGGAGGGACATTAATTATTGGCAGCCGGAGGATGGACTGAGGTAGCCAGGTTCCAAGATGACCCTCAATGATACTTGCTCCCTTGTGTTTTCCTCTCCACACTGAGGACAACTGACCCATGCAATCAATAAGATAGTTCAGGAATGTTGGAGGGTAACTTCCAATGCTAGGTCATAAATGACAAATGACATTGCAGCCTCCACCTTGCTATCTCCTAGATCACTTGCTGTAGTGGACATAAGCTTCCATGTTCTGAGGATATTCAAGAAGCTCTACCAAGAGGTTTATATGGCAAGGAGCTAATGCTGCCAATTGCCAGTATCAGCTTGCCATCCATATGAGTGAACCATCTTGGAGAAGAATATTCTACCCCCCTGCCCATCAAGCCATCAGAAGACTATAGACCCAGGAAACATCTTGACTGCCAACCTCATGAGAGATCCCAACTCAGAACTACCCAGATATGGTGCTTCTGAATCCCTGATTCACAGAAGCTGAGAGACAATAAATATTTGTTGTTGTTTTAAACTACTAAACCATGGGGTATATGCACAATAGGTAACGAATTCAGATTTCAATAAAAATTCTAGGACATTTAGCAACCACATCTTCCAAATTGTACAAAATAAAGGTTCATGAAAATCTAATTTGATTTTGAAAAAGATAAGTAAAATGGAGAAATTTCCTTCCCAAGTACTAATACAATCTAGAAAACTATGGTAATAAATATAGCATGTAATTATATGGAAACAACAACATAATGGAATAGAATAAAAATTCAGAAAGTAAAAATAATGTCTAATAAAGGTAGCACTATAAATCAATAGAGAAAAGAAACTATATTCCAGAGAGCATTAGGAAAACTAGCTCAACATATAGAAAAGAGTAAAATAAGTCATGTGATATACACACATGAATTCCATTTGGAATAAAATGTTCAACTTAAAAGGCAAATTTTAAAAACTAATAATAGAAGATGAAGGAAACATATGAGTGAGCTTAGGGCTAGAAAGACTTCTTAAGAAGGACCTAGAAGCACAAAATATTAAGTCCCCCAAAATGATGGGTTTAATTACTCAAAATTAAGAATTTCTGCTTGCAAAGGACACCATAAGCAAAATTAATGACAGACTAGAGAAGATACTTGCTATATTTAAAGTCTACTAAGGAATTAATATTTAGCAGGTATAAGAAACACCTGCAAATTAACAAGGAAAAAAGCAGGAAACCTCAATGGAAAAATGGATAGAGGATATACATAGGCAAATCCTTTAAAGGGAAGCCTAATGGCAAGTAAGTATTAAAATCCAAGAAATGTGCTAGTAATCAGAGAAATGACAATTGCAGCAACATTGAGATATGATTTAATATCCATCAGATGCACATAAACTTGAAAATCCAGAGGAAATGGATAAATTCCTGGAAAGACACTGCCTCCCAAGTTTGAACCAGGAAGAAACAGCAATCCTGAACAGACAATAAGGCGTAGTGAAATTGAATCAGGAATAAAAAAAAACCTTACCAAACAAAAAAAAGTCCTAGACCAGATGGATTCACAGCCAAATTCTACCAGATATACAAAGAAGGGCTGGTACCAATCCTACTGAAACTACTCAAAAAAATTAAGGAGGAGAAATTCCTCCTTAACTCATTCCATGAAACTGATATCATCCTGATACCAAAATCTGGCACAGACACAACAGAAAAAGAAAACTACAGGCCAATAACCCTGATTAGCATAGATGCAAAAATCCTCAACAAAATTCTAGCAAACCAAATACAGCAGCACATCAAAAAGTTAATTCACTGTGATCAAGTGGGCTTTATTCCTGGAATGCAAGGATGGTTTAATTTATGCAAATCAATACATGTGATTCACCACATAAACAGAATTAAAAACAAAACCCATATGATCATCTTAATAGATGAAATAAATGCATTCAATAAAATCCAACATCCCTTCATAATAAAAAAAAACCCTCAACAAAGTAAGAAACATACCTCAAAATAATAAGAGCTGTCTACAACAAAACCACAGCCAAAAACATGTTGAATGGGCAAAAATTGGAAGTCTTTCCCCTTAAGGAAAAAGATGGCCTGGTGCGGTGACTCACGCCTGTAATCCCAGCACTTTGGGAGGCTGAGGTGGGCAGATCACCTGAGGTCAGGAGTTCGAGACCAGCCGGGCCAACATGGTGAAACCCTGTCTCTACTAAAAATACAAAAATTAGCTGGACATGGTGGCAGGTGCCTGTAATCCCAGCTACTCGGAGGGCTAAGACAGGAGAATTGCTTGAACCCGGAGGCAGAGGTTGCAGTGAGCGGAGATCACACAGGTTGCAGTGAGCTGAGATTGTGCCACTGCACTCCAGCCTGGGCAACAAAGAGCAAAACTCCATCTCAAAAAAAGAAAAAAAAGAACTGGAAAAAGACAAGGATATCCATTCTATCCACTCTCACCACTCCTATTCAACATAATGCTGAAAGTCCTAGCTAGAGAAATCAGGCAAGAGGAAGAAATAAAAGGTATCCAAATAGGAAAAGAGGAAGTTAAATTATCTCTCTTCACTGGCAATATAATTGTATACCTAGAAAACTCTAGAGATTCTGCCAAAGGACTCCTAGACCTGATAAACAACTTCAGCAAAGTCTCAGGATACAAAATCAACATACAAAAATCAGTAACATTTCTACACACCAATAACATTTAAGCTGACAGCCAAGTCAAGAATGCAATCCCATTTACAATAGTCACACACACACAAAAAAAATACCTAGGAATACATAAAAGTGAAAGATCTCTGCAAATGGAACTACAACACACTGCTGAAAGAAGTCATAAATGACACAAACAAATGGAAAAGAATTTCATGCTCATGGGTTGGAAGAATCAACATTGTTAAAATGGCCATACTTCCCAAAACAACCTACAGATTGAATGCTATTCCTATCAAATTACCAACATCATCTTTCACAGAAGTGAAAAAAACTATTCTAAAATTCATATGGAACCAAAAAAAAAAAAAAGAAAAATATTAGCAACTCAACAACAAAAAAATGGGCAAAGCAGACAGTCAATTTCAGAGAGAAGGGAAATGGAAAATAATTAGAAATGTAGGTTTTCTTTAAAAAGTATAAGTAGATACTATTTCCACCCAATTATAATATCAATCAAACTTTTGTGAAAATGGGAGGACTTTCTCCTGGAGATAATTTTGTTGTATTTGATAAAATTAAAAATATGTGTGCTACGCACAACTATATCCCTATTTATTTGTGTTCCTGGATATGTGAAGAAAGACATTAACTATAGCATATTTTTAAGAGTGAAGACTGGAACAATCTAAGCATCCAGCAATAAGGAAACTGACCAATAAAATGTGGTATATTCATGCGATGGGCTTCTATAAAACAGCTAAAAGAAATGAATTCTGCCTGGGCACGGTGGCTCAAGCCTGTAATCCCAGCACTTTTGAGAGGATCACCTGAGGTTGGGAGTTCGAGACCAGCCTGAGCAACATGGAGAAACCCTGTCTCTATTAAAAATACAAAATTAGCCAGGCGTGGTGGCACATGCCTGTAATCCCAGCTACTCGGCAGGTTGAGGCAAGAGAATCGCTTGAACCTAGGAGGCAGAGGTTGCAGTGAGCCGAGATTGTGCCATTGTACTCTAGCCTGGGCAACAAGAGTGAAACTCTGTCTCAAAAAAAAAAAAAAGCAATGGATTCCATCTAATCTATATTAAACAGATTTCAAATGTATAATACTGTGTTAAAAAATTACAAAACGATAGGTACAATATGCTATCACGTACATAAATTACAGTATAAGATATACTATATTTGTCTATAAATATAAATAAGTAAAAGTATTTTAAAAACTGGACAGGAAATACATTAAACTCTTCCTCGGGGAAGCTTTGAGTGAAGGGCAGAAAGGTTAATGAGACTGAGAGTGTTGGATTAGTTACCTAGATCTTAAGCTTAAACAATAATGTTTTAGCCCTTAAAAAAAAAACTAAGTTATGATTTTAAAATTTGTTATTTCTATATGAGAAGAATGAAAGTTTTTGTTACACCATTCTTTATATTTTTCTGGGTTTTTAAAATGTCTTAAATTTAAAAGAAAAATATTTTTCACTCCAGCCTCATTCAATAAATTTACAAATATTTTCAAAATATAAACTTGAATTAAGGACGTTAGCTATTGTGTCTGTATATCTCAGTGCAGTTCCGAATACTTACAGGGGTATACTGTATAGTAAAAATGAGGAAAATAGTCTATGACATGACTCTAACAAGAGTAGTATATATACTTTCCTTAGTAGGCAGATGCTTGAGCAAATTGTAATATGATTTGAGCTGTATTTTTAGAAGTATTCGTCTTGAAAACTTGTGTAAAGGAAAGTGAAATGGAGAGATAATTTTGGAGTCTATTAAAGGAGTCTAGGCCAGAAGTAGTGTTAGTATTAATAAATGATAACAAGTAATAAACATGGAAGAAAAAGAGTAAATCTGTTTTCTCTCTCAGCCTCCTTTACTATCGTATCAAAGCACCAACGCTACTTTAAAAATGTTGATTAAGTGCAAGATACATTATCTTAATTCTTAACTCTTCAATGGAAATGTTCTCATTAATTTTGAGAATTAAACAATTAGTCTTTGTAAACTGTCCATAGATAAATTTTAAGTCATTCAAGTATGAATTTCACATTGCTATTTTGTATATTAATCTATCATGACCAAAATATGAGAGGTTTGTAAACCATAGTATTTACAAAATTAACATCTTCTGCTCTTAGATTTAGACATTTATAACAAAAAACTTATTAAAACAAGACATATTGAACTATAACTTATCGCATGCCAGTCACTGTAGTAGCATTTTCTGTATATTTTTCTATTTAGTCTTTACTTTAGCATAGCAAGGTAGACATTGTATTATATCCCCAATCAACTGGGACCTGAGGCTCGGAGATGTGAAATACCTTGCCCAAGTTCAGACTGAAGCTAGTAAATGGTGATGCTGATATGCAAACCAAGATCTAATTCCAAATTGTATGCTCTTTCCACTACCATCCTAATCTCTTCCACTAGCCAACATCATTTGTTTATCTCATAAATGAAATCCCAAGTTCCAAGTGGTGTGAATGTTGACAAGACTATTGTTATTAAAACATCTTTATTCTTTCAAAATAAGGAGTTATTTTTATTTAAAATGTTTTTATAAATAATTTTAATAGGTTATACTATCTGTTTTAGAGCCTTTAAGAACAGCTATTTAGTTTTTTAAACCCTAGTTCTCAAAAGAAGGTTAACAATACTATTTATCTCACAAGACTGTTTTATTAATGAAGACACTTTTAATTACTGTCATAACTTACTAATGGAGATTAAATGAGATAAAACATACAAAGTGTTTAGCAAAGTGTCTGATATATAGTTGGTGTTCAATAAATATTAGTAGTTATTATTTTTTATTATATTTTATAAGTATTTTATTATTGGGACAGTGCAAGTCTTTGATAAGAAACCCAAAATATCTATAACCTTCTATAGCACAAGAGGATTATATCCTTGGTACTCAATATACAATCATGGAGCATCCATAATCTTAATTTCAAAGGTATCTACAAAAGCATTACCTCTCTTCATCAAATTAACAACATGAGAACCATCTAACCAGTCACCCAAACAATGGAATCATACACAGTACTTTAATTTTATAGCAACTAATTTTTTAGGTTAGTCTGACATCTAGTGGAATTATCATAGTCATTCAAAAGATTTAAAATGCATACTTTAAAAAAACTAACAGTATTCTATTAAGTACAAGATCAATATCTAATGTAATCTTTAAAATAAAAAAGGAAAAGAAATTTGAGTAGTGCCTATGTGTCAGGTACTTCCATAAACCTTATCTCATTCATTTGTTCAGAGTAAGTATTTAGTGCCTGCTATGTGCTAGGCTTTTATTACATAAAATGTTTTTTAAAGCAAATATGGGCCCGGCGCGGTGGCTCAAGCCTGTAATCCCAGCACTTTGGGAGGCCGAGACGGGCGGATCACGAGGTCAGGAGATCGAGACCATCCTGGCTAACACGGTGAAACCCCGTCTCTACTAAAAATACAAAAAAACTAGCCGGGCGAGGTGGCGGGCGCCTGTAGTCCCAGCTACTCGGGAGGCTGAGGCAGGAGAATGGTGTAAACCCGGGAGGCGGAGCTTGCAGTGAGCTGAGATCCGGCCACTGCACTCCAGTCCGGGCGACAGAGCGAGACTCCGCCTCAAAAAAATAAATAAATAAATAAATAAATAAATAAATAAATAAATAAAGCAAATATGATTTCTGACCTTTTTGAGCTTATAGATTAGTAGGGATTAAATTACACAAATTATTATATAAATGAATATAAATTGTGTTTAGAGACATGAAGGACTTACAAGGGAATTGTTAATTTAGTACGGAGTTTAGGAAGGGCCTCTCTGAGAAAGTGATGAGCCAACTCCTAAATAATGAGCAGCAAGAGAGATTTAAGGCAGCAGGAATAGCATGGGTGAAGGTCCTGAGGTGGGAAAAGATTTGTTACCTAAAGGAATTTAAATAAGGGCAGTGTGGTTACAGTTTTGAGTAAGGGAGACAGCTGTACCAGATGAGGTGAGGAAGGTAGGTGGCAGTAGGTGAAACAGGGCCTTGTGAAAGTGTTGGCCATTTTGGGGATTCATGATTTTATCACTTTATGATAGGTATAATAGAAATCATTTGAAGTACAGTCATCCCTTACTATCCACAGCGGATTGGTTCTAGGACGCCACTTTTCCCCCTTGAATGCTCAAACCCCTTATATAAAATGGCATAGTATTTACATATGCCATACCTATACATATCCTTTAAAGAGATGATACGTTAAATCATCTCTAGATTACTTATAATACCTAATACAATGTAAATGCTGTATAGTTATTATACTGTGTTGGTTTTTATTTGTATTGTTTTTATTGTTATGTTGTTGTCTTTAATTATTCTTTTTTTCCAAATATTTTCTATACCTGATTGGTTGAATCTGTGCTTTCAGAGCCCTTGGATATGAAGGACCAATTGTGGTTAAACAAGGAGAGATAATGAGGTATATGGTTTTTTAAAACACTGGCTCCTATGCAGAAATGAAATGTAAGAGGATGAACATGAATGTAGGGAGAGAAAAATTAGGACCATTTAAGAGAATATTTCAATAGTCCCAACAACAGATGGTTTTGGCTCAGACTATCATGGTTGCTGTCAGTAGATTCAGATCTTAGTGATGAATTGAATATTGGGAGGGAGGTAGGGATGGGAGCATTGAAAATAGTCCCAGATTTTGATCTTGAACAACTGAGTCGATGGAGGTATTAAGATGAGTAAGAGTGGAGAAATAATATCTTTAAGGATAAGATTAAGCTTTTTTATTTTTTAAATTTTATTAATTATTTTTTAACAGAACGTCTTGCTCTGTTGCCCAGGCTGCAGTGCAGTGGTGCAATCTCAGCTCACTGCAACCTCCGCCGCCTGGGCCCGGCTAAGTTTTGTATTTCTTGTACACATGCGGTTTTATCATGTTGCCCAGGCTGGTCTCAAACTCCTGCATTCAAGCAGCCTCCACCTGCCTCAGCCTCCCAAAGTACTAGCATGAGCCACCATGCCTGGCCCAAGCTTTTATTATCAAAGAATAACTGAGACATTTGGTTATTTATATGCAAATTTTTTTCACATATAGGGAAACATTCATTATACTGTTGTCAAGGAACAAGGGCAAATGCTTCACTTCTGAAGAAAAAAACTGCAGTCTGGAAAGACTGAGTCTTGTTAGCACATTTTTAAGGTAAACTGATTAGCTGGCAGCAAAGAGGTCAGTCTAGGCAGTCTGTCCTTGTGAAGGTTGTCCAGGCATAACAAAGAAGACAATTTCAATTGTATTGGATTATTCCCAAAACCTGCAAGTTTACTGAGGAGCATACTGGAATAGACTGTCCTAGGATTATGTCTATCAAGACCCTTCCATTCTTCACCTTAGTTGAGCCAGGCCTGCATCATTTCACTCATCAGTATTTCTCAACTCCCTCCTTTTGGTCAAAACAAACTCCAAAAGATGCAAATTTTACAATGAAAGGTTCAGTGCCTTTTGACTTAATATTATTCACCTGATATCAACCTAAAATAATCAATGTGAAATCTTTAGATTCCATTCATTGTTCTAGGTGACTAGAGAAGCCAGGACAAACCATACAGATACAGGCCAGGTTACAGATTTTGTTCTTTATCCTAAGACTAATGAGACATCACTAAAGGATTGAAATCAATAGAGTAACTTGATGAGAATCTTTATTTTAAATTTTCTAAAACTTTTTATGGTATTTATTAGACAATTGGAAAATTGCTCTCTGGATATTTTCTAACATTAAGGAACTGTTGTTAATTTTATGTGTGATAATGGTTTTGTGGTTACATTTAACCAAACAAAAGAGTTCTTTTTTTTTTTTTTTTTTTTTTTTTTGAGACGGAGTCTCGCTCTCCCGGGCTGGAGTGCAGTGGCCGGATCTCAGCTCACTGCAAGCTGCGCCTCCCGGGTTTACGCCATTCTCCTGCCTCAGCCTCCCGAGTAGCTGGGACTACAGGCGCCCGCCACCTCGCCCGGCTAGATTTTTGTATTATTTTAGTAGAGACGGGGTTTCACTGTGTTAGCCAGGATGGTCTCGATCTCCTGACCTCGTGATCCGCCCGTCTCGGCCTCCCAAAGTGCTGGGATTACAGGCTTGAGCCACCGCGCCCGGCCACAAAAGAGTTCTTATCTTTTAAAGATGTACATGGAGAAATGTTAATAGATGAAATGAAAACTGGAAGTCATCTGTGTATAAATAGATACATATAAATGGAGACAATTTTCTGTTTTAGAGTGAGAAGAGTTATGAAATGTATCTTGAGGAACTTCATCAATTAAAGGCCAGAAAGATGGGGATGAGCAAAGAAACCAGACGATCTATTGAAAGGTAGAAGGAAAATCAAAGAAGTGTTGTCATGGAAACCAAAGAAAGAGAGGTTTCAAGAAAGAAATAATGCATACAAAGTTAACGCATTAACACAGCACCTGGAATATGGCAAATATTCAACAAATACTGCGTTTATTATGAGGATGATTGAGAAGCAAGTGGTACAGAATATCAAGTGAAGGTAAAAGGTCAAGATGGTAATCACTGGTATCTTAAAGAGAGTAATTTCTATGGAGTGGTAGGATAGGAGCAGAAACTACATTGGAGTGTTTCAAGGGTAAATGGGAGGTCCAGATATTGAGACAATAATTGGAGACAATTTTTTCAAGATGTTTCACTGATGTGGGAAGGAGATAAACAAGAAAATGGCTGAAATAGGGTTGTGATAGTAAGTAAAAGCAGTATTTGTGTTTGTGACAATTTGGGGGAGGAGAAGTTTAAAAATAGGAGAGACTGGCCGGGCACAGTGGCTCACGCCTGTAATCCCAGCACTTTGGGAGACCAAGGCAGGCGGATCATGAGGTCAGAAGACTGAGACCATCCTGGCTAACACGGTGAAACGCTGTCTCTACTAAAAACACAAAAAATTAGCTGGGCATGGTGGCGGATGCCTATAGTTCCAGCTATCCAGGAGGCTGAGGCAGGAGAACAGCGTGAACCCAGGAGGTAGAGCTTGCAGTGAGCCGAGATCGCACCACTGCACTCCAGCCTGGGCGACAGAGCGAGACTCAGTCTCAAAAAAAAAAAAAAAAAAAAAAAAAGAAAGAAAGAAAGAAGAAAGAAAGAAAAAAGAAGAAAGAAAGAAAGAAGAAAAAGAAAGAAAGAAAGAAAGAAGAAAGAAAGAAAGAAGAAAGAAAGAAAGAAGAAGAAAGAAAGAAAGAAAGAAAGAGAAAGAAAAAAGAAGAAAGAAGAAAAAAGAAGAAAGAAAGAAAGAAAGAAAGAAAGAAGAAAGAAAAAGAAAGAAAGAAAAGGAGAGACTGAAATGCCTGAAATGCCAGTAAAAATTCTGTAGAAAGGGAGAAAATGAAAATATAAAAGGGAAAAGGGATAAATATATGTGTTTTAAGAAGGTGGGAGACATAGGATCCAGAACATAGAAGGAAAGGACTGTTCTTTGATGGACAGAAAGACATCTCTTTTATTGTAACAGGAGAGAAGGAGAAACGATATGAGCAAATGTAAGAAGGTTGAAAAGGTTCTGTTTTCATTCTCCCTTACCTGGGAAGAAATTTCTCTGGAGTATTTCTCAGAGCCCTTTTAGTGTCCAAATCTGTGAAATTTCCTGTTCTTATTGTCTTGTGCAATGTTTTACATTATAGATCATTACTTTTTAAAAACTCGCTCCTTTTAAAAATATATTTCAAGCAGACAAAACAGTCTAAAAATAATATAATAAATGCCCATGTATACTAGCTTAAAAGATACAAAAGAAGTGTCAATTCCTTTCTCTTCCTCTCATAAATAATCATTATTTTGAATTAAGTGTTTATCATTCCCATGCTTGTTTTTATACTTTTATTAATTACAGGTATCATTTCTGTATCAATAGTATATAATTTACATGACTACAGATATAATAAATATAAATATATCTTTAAGCAATGTAGAATATTGGCTGAACTATTTTAGTTTTCAATGTCAGTCAGTCTGTAAGAGGTAAATTTTTTCAGTCTGAAAAGTGCCGTAATTTGGTACTCTTAATTGATAGTTTAGTGGGCATCAAATTGTAGGTTTATAAGTTTATTAGTTTTTGCTTAGCTCTATGAGGATACTATTTCCTTAACTTCTGGCTCTTAGTATTATTCTTGAGAAATCTATTATTGCTCTATTGCTGACCTAATTATTTCTTTGTAGATAATCTATCTTTTATATCTGATTTCTTTCTAAATTTTATCTTCATCATTACAACACTACAATTCACTGCTTTCACAATTTCAATGTGCCTCGGATGTACTTCTTTTTATTTATTCTGCTTAAGATTCTTTGACTTGAGACAGTCTTTCATCAGTTTGGGGAAATTATCAACCATTATCTCATCAAACTTGTCTCTCTCTCACTCTCTCTCTCTCCTTTCTTATCTCACTTTCTGAAAATCTTGTTAGATAATGTATTGAAGTTTCTCATTCTATCCTCATGTTTCTTAATCTCTATTTTTCATTCCCTATTTCTCCACACTGTCTTCTATATAATTTCCTCAGAACTATCTTGCATTTACTAATCTCCCTTCATCAGTATCTAATATGCTGTTAGTTAGTCCATTAAGTTTTCATTTTAATGACTTTATTTTAAATGTATAGATGTTCAATTTTTTCTTTAAATTGAATTTTTTTTTATACTTTAAGTTCTAGGGTACATGTGCACAATGTGCAGGTTTGTTACATATATATACATGTGCCATGTTGGTGTGCTGCACCCATTAACTCATCATTTACATTAGGCATATCTCCTATCCTTCCTCCCTACCCCTTCCCCACAATAGGACCCAGTGTGTGATGCTCCCCTTCATGTGTCCAAGTGATCCCATTGTTCAATTCCCACCTATGAGTGAGAACACGCGGTATTTGATTTTCTGTTCTTGTGATAGTTTGCTGAGAATGATGGTTTCCAGCTGCATCCATGTCCCTACAAAGGACACGAACTCATCCTTTTTTATGGCTGTATAGTATTCAATGGTGTATATGTGCCACATTTTCTTAATCCAGTCTGTCACTGATGGACATTTGGGTTGATTCCAAGTCTTTGCTATTGTGAATAGTGCCGCAATAAACATACGTGTGCATGTGTCTTTATAGCAGCATGACTTATAATCCTTTGGGTATATCCCCAGTAATGGGATGGCTGGGTCAAATGGTATTTCTAGTTCTAGATCCTTGAGGAATTGCCACATTGTTTTCCACAATGGTTGAACTAGTTTACAGTCCCACCAACAGTGTAGAAGTGTTCCTATTTCTCCACATCCTCTCCAGCACCTGTTGTTTCCTGCTTTTTTAATGATTGCCATTCTAACTGGTGTGAGATGGTATCTCATCGTGATTTTGATTTGCATTTCTCTGATGGTGAGTGATGATGAGCATTTTTTCATGTGTCTGTTAGCTATATGAATGTCTTCTTTTGAGAAGTGTCTATTCATATCCTTTGCCCACTTTTTGATGGGGTTGTTTTTTTCTTGTAAATTTGATTGAGTTCTTTATAGGTTCTGGATATTAGCCCTTTGTCAGATGAATAGATTGCAAACATTTTCTCCCATTCTGTAGGTTGCCTGTTCACTCTGATGGTAGTTTCTTTTGCTGTGCAGAAGCTCTTTAGTTTAATTAGATCCCATTTGTCAATTTTGGCTTTTGCTGCCATTGCTTTTTGTGTTTTAGACATGAAGTCCTTGCCCATGCCTATGTCCTGAATGGTATTGCCTAGGTTTTCTTCTAGGGTTTTTATGGTTTTAGGTCTAACATTTAAGTCTCTAATCCATCTTGAATTAATTTTCATATAAGGAGTAAGGAAAGGATCCAGTTTCAGCTTTCTACTTATGGCTAGCCAATTTTCCCAGCACTATTTATTAAATAGGGAATCCTTTCCCCACTTCTTGTTTTTGTCAGGTTTGTCAAAGATCAGATGGCTGTAGATGTGTGGTATTATTTCTGAGGGCTCTGTTCTGTTCCATTGGTCTATATCTCTGTTTTGGTACCAGTACCATGCTGTTTTGGTTGCTGTAGCCTTGTAGTATAGTTTTTTTTTGTTTTGTTTTGTTTTGTTTTTTGGTTTTAAGGAGTGGAGAGTTTAATAGGCCAGGAAGAAGGGAGAAGGGAGAAGAAAGAATCTCCCCTGTACAGAGACCAAGGGTGGGGGGGCTCCAAAGCCAAGAGAGGAAACCCCAAGTATAATGGACACCAGCCAGGTATATATGCAGAGGCTGGAGGAGCTGGTGTCTGATTTGCATAAGGCTCAGGAGATTGGTTTGACTAGGCATGTCATTCACGTAGCCCACGAAAAAGCTGGTCCTCTCATCCTAGGCTTTTAATATGCAAATGTATGGCACCATGATGTTCTACACAAGTGGGGATATATGGGGGCAGCCATGTTGCCAGGAACAAGTGGGGCAAGGGCAAGAAGGCCACAGGAATTACCATGTTTGGGTGGACCTAGTTTCTAATAGCCTGCATTTGCATATCAAAGGTTGCCGGCCTTGCTCTAAGAACAGGGGCTTTACAAGAAACATTTCCAGAGATACTTTAAAAAATGAAAACTTCCCAAGGACCCCTTTTCCTCTCTATTTGCCTAAAATAATTTCTTAATAACTTCTACAACATTCCCCCCCACCGGGGAGAGGTCACAGTAATTGCTGTTAGGGGGTTTGGACCAATGACTTCTTCTGGCTACTTGCTGAAAAGGGGCATCGAATGGGGAAGAGCAGCTAGGGCTCCTCCTGGGGTGGATCTAAGGGTCCTCAGAAGAATGGCCTGTCCATGTGAGGTTCAGTTTGCAGCACCATTTGGAGTTTGATTGCTTCTAGGTGAGAAGAAACAATTTGAGTTATAGTATTGAGTACACAGGGTCCAAATATCAAAACAAGACATATAAGCAAGACAGGGCTTAATAAAGAGGTTAACCAATTCCACAAAGAAGATGGGAATTTATTAAAGAGGAATTGTAGCCATCCAGGGCTGAAGCTGGCGTTTTCCCTGAGCCTGTCAATAATTTTGATTTGATCTTTAAGTAACTGTAGATTTTTCCCTACTTTACTAGAGGTGTTAATCATCACTAAACCCAATAAAAAATCCTAGCAAATTCAGTGATAGTAAAACTTTTATGCTTCCTTTTTGTCAGTAGCTATTATTCCTGCTATAAGGATAATAATTAAGCAAAATACAACAGCAATGGAAACTCTCTTCAATATTTCAGTTAGATGGTGCTACCATGTATAACCCTATTGCAAATAGTAGAGTGAGTATAGCAGTTCCCACAAGTGTGGTGTAGTAGATAATTTCCACGTAAAATTTTACTTGCCAAGAGATAGAATTTCCCTTTGGCGGTCTGTGAAGCTTTGGTTTTATTTTTCCCAAACACAGAAACCTCCAGGTTATGGGTACTATTTACTTTCATGACCTGGCAGAATTTGCAGTATAATTGCCCAAAACTAGTATATTGATTCAGATTTTTACATTACCCATCCCTTTTTATTTCTTCCAAGCTGCAGAAGATTACTACTTTATTCACAGGAATAAGAAGGATTAGTTTAAAATGTGTGCAAAAATCTTAAAAACAATTGAGACTAGGATTTAATGACAAATGTATGATAAGCTTTGGAGCAAAATTTTTCTCTCCAGTTCTCATTTTTGGTAAAAACTAATTGCGAATAAACCTTAGTCTGATACTTGGCTTGATTATTTGCATGAAGTGCAGTAAGAATGGTTATTTCTACGTAGGTCTTTTGGTTTGGCTTTGATAAAACTCTGTTCCACAAGGAATCTTAGATAAGACCTTTAAAGCCGAGCCCAGACATGGATTTATGTCCTCAAATACCTGTGAGTTGGGTGACCCTCTCTTTGTGAGGTCCCAAGATAAACTCGGAGCTTCCAGACCTGTTAGAAAGTGACATTCTTTATTGACCACAGGTTAGGAACCCTGTGCAGGGACTGCATAGACAAGGTATGAGGCCAGTTCTTCAAGGGGCTTTTATTATTGACTCTGCATGTCAAGCTTGATTCCTTAAAGGGAAACACACCATTTCAGCCAAAGCCTTGGTAAAATAACCAGTTTATCCAATTGTGTCCTGTTGACAAAGAAAAATGGATTCTTATTGCACTGATGCAAACAACTATATTGCCATAAATTAAGAATACTTACAGGTAGTCTCCAAATTTTAGAGGAACCAGGTGGAGAAAAATGAACATGCTCCAAATTTTGTTTACAGTAGTATACCTTACTCAATTATTAATGGCCATAACTAGTTTAAAATAAGTTTCCTTGACTCTGAAAAACAAAACAAGGATCAGCAATATTCCAAGCAAAAGTTGAAAATGTTGCTTAAACTTTTTGAATGCAGTCCACTTAGTTAACTCTTGTTTTGCTTAATAGTTGTGAACATGTCAGTTCTGTAACTGTCTTTATTTTTACAGTGTCTTGCTGCCTTCTTCAGGTTTTAATCTTCCTTCACTTTTCATTCTATGTATCTTCTATTTGAAATCTTATTTATCACAGCTATGCAAATGACTCCAAAGCCTCTATCTTTAACCCAGTGTCCTCTCCCAAGCTTTAGTCACATATTTTCAGTTGCTTTCTAGACATTATTAGATGCCTTATGACTCATACTGTGAGGTTTATCTGACTACTCAAATAATGTATCCATTCTGTGACTTATGATGACATTCACCTCACTTGATACTTGGCAATAGCCAGTGTAGGTTCTCTTTGCATGTGAATAAGACTGCATGTCTCTGAGTACAGGAATCATGTTTTGTGCTTCTTAGAAGACTTCTGGATATCTTTAACCCTACCATGACCACTTGAATACTTCCCACGCCAGACTTTCTTAGATTCAACTTTCCATGTTATCTCACATATGCTCATCATTTAACAAAAAAGATTATAACTTATATTGCTGTCCTTCATGGAATTTAGCACAGAAGTTGCTCATAGTAGGTGTTTGTTAGATGATCAGATTGGTAAGTAATGGCAAGTGGATCCTTTTAAGTTTTTCCTTGGTAACTTAAGAGCTTAAACTTACACCACATAATTTGGTGACGTTGTCTCCTTACTCCCATACCTCAAAGCATCAGTAAATAAACAGATATTTACCTTTCAGGACAAGAAGCTAATTGCTAGTATGAGTCATATTAACCTAAATTCTAACAACGTGGGCCAACCTGTTATTTTACTTTTCCTTTTAGTCTTCATCTCAAGTCACAAGGTAATATCAGTAACTAAAGCATAAAATAAAATTATAGTCAAGCTTTATTTTCAAGTGGAATGAATATTCAGTCCTCAAAGTAAAAACATGGGCGTAATGGGCAAGAAGCTCTTTGAAAGAGAATAGCATTGCCAGTAGCCTAGCACTTTTATTCAGGATTAAAGACTGTGGTGAACTAAATGATTCCAGGATCTTAAGTGTAATAGGAAAGAAATTGTGTCATTCTGAGGTGAGGAGTTTTGGTTTGTTGGCTAACATCTATGGCAAGGCAGGCAGATTGTGTCAAAGGCTCGGTTGTTTTGTTTTGCTTTGTTTTTCATCCGAAATGGAAAGAGATTTACCCATTATATCAATCGTTAAACATGAAATACTACATAAAATTAATTAGATTCCTTACACATATTGGGAGGAGAAGAGACTGTTTTGTTTTTCTCCTTTTCTCTGCCTTTTATACAATGTATACATTCCTGTTGTAAAACACAAAGGCAGATTTTCAGTATACGGGATTAAATATGAACTTTCCTCTTTACCTTCCCAGTCCTTTTCCTCTCCCCAGTCTTTCTCTATATGTACAATTCTGTATCAGTGTGAATGTGTGGATATATATTTATATCATTTCATAATAAAATGGAATCACACCATAGGTATACTGTATGACTTTCTTTTTCTCTTAACAATATAATTTAGAATTTTTTCCATTTCAGTACAGATTTGTCTCCATAATTCTTTTAACTTTTCCATAGCATTTCATGTTGTGAATGCACCATACTTTGTAAAACCATTTTCTTACTAACATTTCCAACTCTTTGGTATTAAAAACAGTGTTGCACAAAAGGCTTGTATACTTATCTTTGTACAAATATGCTTTAGATAGATTCCTATAAGTAGAATTGCTTGGTCAAATTTAAATTTTAATTAATATGCCAAATTACCCTTCAAAATATCTTTATCGATGTGCACTTCCTCAAATAGTGTTTGAGAATGCTTGTTTTCCTATATACTCCAGTAACACTGGACATTAGTGGCGACTCACTGCTTAACTGAAAGTAAAAATAATAAAAGCCATGTAAGTTGGTAGAGAGACAAAGGCAAGATGAAGGAAAAAAATAAGTTCTAATTACCTCATCTTTAACACGGTAAGTTAATAGATGATGTCCAAGATTAAAACAGGTGGTTTAGAAAAAAGAAAAAGGAAGAAAACCTCACATAAAATGACTCCAAGAGGGGTCTTGTAGGATCTAATACCTCTGTGGGAAAGAAATAACATGAGGTTTATTCATTTTTTACTTGTCTTTTATTTCTGCTAAATTTAAATTAATTGAATTTAATACCTTTTATAACTTTCTATTTTTCTTCTTCCTCTGTGTATGTCTCTCTCTCACTCAATTTTCATTGTATTTACACACATAAACAGATATCACTGGCTATTTCTGGATAATGGTACTTGGATTGCTGGCTGCTTTCTTCTTTGTTACTTTCTATGCTATTTGAATAGTTTAATGAGTATCCATCATGTTTATTAAATCAATAAAGGTTTTACTCTGAAATCCAAAAATTAAAACATGAAAGAAATGTTATACGTGTGTGTATATACACATACATATACATGTTGAAAATCCAAGAAGTACAGAAAGATACAAAATAAAATGTGAAAGCTCCACTCCTTACCTCATATCTTCTCCCCAAAGGAACTACTATATGTAGTTTCTTAAAATTATGTTTATTTAACAAGTTATGCATATACAAAGTACTTACATATACATAGAACACATATTCCTTTTTATTTACACTAAATCACCCACACACTGTTCCATACACTTTTTTGTTAATATAGTATCTTGGAAATCTTTATACATCAGCACTTACAGACACACGTCTGCTGCTGTTCTGTGAGGCCCCATTCGTATATAGTGTTTTCAGTACATCTATGAGTTGTGAATTCCAGAAGACCAATGAGAGTACAAAGTAAATGGTTTTTTAAAAGTGCCAACCACTTATGCTGAACAAATGACAGAAGGAAAAGGCAACCCATAGTTTCTCCTCCTTTCTGTCCTTCCTTACTCATCATCAGCATGCTGAAGGTAGAGTATTGGTGGAATATGCACATATCAAGAAATAAAAATTTTAAAACTTGAGTTAGTTTCGTGCCGCGTTTCCACTCTTTTAGTAAGAACAAAATATATATGCATGCATGCACTATGAAATACAATTTCAATGATGATACACACATTTTAAACGCTGTTTTTTTTAATCTTTTTTTTTATTTCAATAGGTTTTGGGGTAATAGGTGGGGTTTGGCTGCATGAATAAGTTCTATAATGGTGATTTCTGAGATTTTGGTGCACCTGTTACCCGAGCAATGTACACTGTACCCAGTGTGTAGTCTTTTATGCCCCACCCCCACACCAACCCTTTCCCCCCAAGTCCCCGAAGTCCACTGAAACATTTTTATGCCTTTATGTCTTCATAGATTAGCTCCCACTTACAAGTGAGGACATACCATGCTTGGTTTTCCATTCCTGAGTTACTTCACTCAGAATAACAGTCTCTAATTCCATCCAGGTTGCTATGAATGCCATTATTTCCTTCCTTTTTATGGCTGAGTAGTATTCCATGGTATATATACTACATTTTCTTTATCCACTTGTTGATTGATGGGCATTTGAGCTGGTTACACATTTTTGAAAGTGCGAATTGTGCTGCTATAAACATGCATCTGCAAGTATCTTTTTCGTATAATCACCTTTTTTCCTCTGGGTAGATACCCAGTAGTGGGATTGCTGGATCAAATGGTAGACCTACTTTTAGTTCTTTAAGGAATCTCCACACTGTTTTCCATAGTGGCTGTACTAGTTTGCATTCCCACCAGCAGTGTAAAAGTGTTCCCTTTTCACCACATCCATGCCAACATCTACTTTTTTTTTTTTTAATTATGGCCATTCTTGCAGGAGTAAGGTGGTATTGCATTGTGGTTTTGATTTGCATTTCCCTGATAATTAGTGATGCTGAGAAATGTTCTTATATTTGTTTTAAAACTGGCATTGGCCAACAGACACATGAAAAAATGCTCGTCATCACTCGCCATCAGAGAAATGCAAATCAAAACCACAATGAGATACCATCTCACACCAGTTAGAATGGCAATCATTAAGAAGTCAGGAAACAATAGATGTTGGAGAGGATGTGGAGAAATAGGAACACTTTTACACTGTTGGTGGGATTGTAAACTAGTTCAACCATTATGGAAAACAGTATGGCGATTCCTCAAGGATCTAGAACTAGATGTACCATATGACCCAGCCATCCCACTACTGGGTATATACCCAAGGATTATAAATTACTCTACTACAAAGACACATGCACACGTATGTTTATTGCGGCACTATTCACAATAGCAAAGACTTGGAATCAACCCAAATGTCCATCTGTGACAGACTGGATTAAGAAAATGTGGCACATATACACCATGGAATACTATGCAGCCATCAAAAAGGATGAGTTTGCGTCCTTTGTAGGGACATGGATGCAGCTGGAAACCATCATTCTTAGCAAACTATCACACGAAGAGAAAACCAAACACCGCATGTTCTCACTCATAGGTGGGAACTGAACAATGAGATCACTTGGACTCAGGAAGGGGAACATCACACACTGGGGCCTATCATGGGGAGGGGGGAGGAGGGAGGGATTGCTTTGGGGAGTTATACATGATATAAACGTTATGCACATGTACCCTAGAACTTAAAGTATAATAAAAAATAAAAAAAAATAAAAAAAATAAAACTGGCATTGTAGGGCTGGGCACAGTGGCTCATGCCTGTAATCAAAGCACTTTGGGAAGCCGAGGCAGGCAGATCACAGAGTTCGAGACCACCCTGGCCAACATGGCGAAAACCCGTCTCTACCAAAAATACAAAAATTAGCTGGGCGTGGTAGCAAGCACCTGTAATCCCAGTTACTTGGGAGGCTGAGGCAGGAGAATCACTTGAACTCGGGAGGCAGAGGTTGCAGTGAACCGAGATTGTGCCACTGCACTCCAGCCTGGGCAACAGAGTGAGACTCCATCTCAAAAAATAAAACAAAATAAAATAAAATAAAATAAAATAAAACTGTTCTTGTACAACATGAAGATTTATGGTAAAATTCATTCTAATAAATTATAATCTTTTCTTTGTTTAGAATGACATTAAACAGCAAATAAAAAATAATATGACAAGTCAAAAGAGAATCACAAAATAAAGGAAAAAGTTTTATTTTAATACCTTTTAACAGCACTTTCCTTTTGCTCTTGAACAAAGGGCTCCATACTTCTGTTTTGCATTGGTCCCTGCAAATTATGTAAGTGGCCCCGTTTATCAATCTAAAAACTGAAAGGAAGTTTCAGTGAGCATGGGAGACTTTCAATTCTTGCCTTACAGCAGCATGGCAAACATTGATAGTTGCTTACCCTGTAACTATTCTCTTTCTGTCTTGCTAACAGAAACCCCATTTTGTTCAGGATGACAATAAGTGCTGTCTAAAAAATAAAGATTTAAAAATAAAATACTAATTTATATTATGATTGTGTACTTTCAACTGAATTTATATGTATCGATACATATAGATATATATATGTATTTTTGATATGGATTTTTTTAAAGATATAAAAAATTAAAATACTTTATTTTTTAACAGGGCACATTTCCTTAATCAGTCTCTAATGCATTTATGGAGAACTAAATGACCCAATTCTAGCTAATGAGATGTAAACCAAAGTTTACTGCATGGGGTTTATGAAAAAGCTCTTTTCTTGTTTTAAGGAGTAAGAAGCAGACTCAGTTGACATGTACCTTCGCCTTTACTTTTCATCCTTTTTCTGCCTTAAAAACATATTTAATGCCTAGAATTACAGGAGCCATCTTGAGACATGAGGATGAAAGCTACCTGATAAGAATAGAAAAACAAAAACACAGAGGACTGCCTATCTCTGAACTTCTTAGAGGGTGAGAAAATAAATCAGTATTTGGGTAAGTCACTACAGCTAGGTTTCTGTTACTTGAGCTGAACACAACCAATCCTTAACCAACACAGACTAGATAACATGAAAACTCTTCTACTACAAATACTTAGAAATGCTGGGTAAAGAGCAGCAAAATAAATTAATAATAATGCATACTTGAGCTTACAAAAAAAAAGACAGGGAAAAATTCAGGTGGCAGAAATAAAAAAACAAACTGGACACCAGGGTCTTGAACACACAATATGACCCCGTCTGGAGTGGGGAAAGGATTGGATGAGGATGGTGCTTGAATGTTTAAATCCATGTGGGGACAAATGGATTTTTTAAATGTGATATATGTATACAATGGAAAACTATTCGGCCTCTAAAAAGAAGGAAATCCTGTCATTTGTGACAACACCGATGAATCTTAAAGACATTATGCTAAGTGAAATAAGCCAGGCACAGAAAGATAAATACTGCATGATCTCACTTAAATGTGGAATCTAAAAAAGTTGAACTCAATGGAAGCAAAGAGTGGAATGGTGGTTAGCAAGTGCTGGGAGAGAGTGAGGGAGCTAGATGACATCGGTCAAAGGATATACAATTTCAGTTACATAGGAGGAGTAAGTTCAAGAGATCTATTGTACAACATAGTGACTATAGTTAACAACATGTTGTATTCTTCACAATCACTAATAACTGACTTTAAGTGTTCTCACCATAAAAATAAGTATGTGAGGTAATGCATATGTTAAGTCACTCAATTTAGCCATTCCAAGATGTATACATATTACAAATCAGGTTGTATACAATACAGTATATACAATTTTCATTTGTCAATTTTCATTAATTATTATTATTAAGATGGAGTTAAGCTCTTGTTGCCCAGGCTGGAATGCAATGGCATGATCTCGGCTTACTGCAACCTCTGCTTCCTGGGTTCAAGTGATTCTCCTGCCTCAGCCTCCTGAGTAGCTGGGATTACAGGCACCCACCACCACACCCGGCTAATTTTTGTATTTTTATTAGAGACAGGGTTTCACCATGTTGGCCAGGCTGGTCTCGAACTCCTGACCTCAAGTTATCCACCCACCTCAGCCTCCCAAAGTGCTTACAGGTGTGAGCCACCGCGCCCGGCCTTTATAATGTTTAAAAATACATGGTAACTTGTGATAAGACCATGGCCCCTTGGTGCAAGCAGAAGTCAGTTAAGTGTGAGCACACCCTGTCCCCCAACTTCATAACCTCACACACACACACACACAAGTTTAAAACCCATGAAATTCTGTACCCTCAATGAAATGGTAGACTAGATAAAACTCACTCCCTGGCATAGCAAGAAGCTTTTCTGTCATGGCACAAGCTCTGAAAGAGGAAAAAAAAAAAAAAAGCAAAAAGGAATCAATGTACAAAGCAAAAGGAATCAATCCACAAAGAATAAAAGTCATCAAATATACAAATAAAAGTGTTAGACCTGTAAACGCAAAAGGATTTATCTATACGATACCATTTATGCAGTTTAAAAATATAACATAGTAGTATCCTTTATAGATACATACAAATTCAGTGAAAGTACAAAAACATAACAGATATTAATCATACCAATTTAAAAATAGTGGCTAACTCTGGGCAAGGAATAGTGTCAAGAAAAGCCTGAAGAATTGATCCAGACTGAAGGAGAACTGAGCAACATGCCAACTGGATGCAGCACATGATCTTTCTTGGCCGGGATGTTTTTGCTGTAAAGACACTGGAATAATTGGCAACGTTTGAGTGGGGTTTCTAGGCAAAGGGTACACAGAAGTTTTTGTACTATTCTTGCAACAGTTTTCTTAGTTTGTAAATTGTTTCAAGATAAAAAAATTGTTTTTTAAAAGGAGGATAAAAATGAGAGATAGGAAACAGTTTCAGAGAAGAAATTGCCAGGATAGATCAATTGGTGGTGGGAAATAAGAGGAAATAATCAAAGGGGACTCTGATTTCTGGCTTAGGTGATTTGGTGTGTATGATTCAATTTATCAATATAGGAAACCCAAGAAAAGAATGTTCAGGAAAAGCAAACTACAACAGACTTGCCACTGGAAATATTGAATCTATGGATAAATAGGTAGTTGGAAATTGAGGTTGGGGGTGATGGTGTCACAAAAGAGCTTAGCACTGTAAACATCTTGATTTGATTACTTTCTTCACTTACTAAATCATTTGGGAATTCACTATGTTTCCAGTGCAAACCATAAAATATATAAAAATAAATAGGAAATGGACACTGCCCTTAAGGGACTCATATCTGGTAAGAGAAATAGAATCAATCTGTAGGCAAAGGGTAGAGACTGATGGAGCAAGTTCTAGAGGGTAACAAGTTAGTTCTCAACCTTGGTCACTCATTAAAAACACCAAGAGGAACTCCTAAAACATCCCAATGCCCAGTCTGCACTCTGGGACTGGATCCAGGCATCAGTGGTTGCTTAAACTCTCCAGGTGATGCCAATGTGCAGCCAAGATTAAGGGAGCAGTTGCTCTATTCAGAACACCTGAGACAACTATGCCTTTGAAACATTTGGCAATGATGGAGGAAAGAGTGTGGAGAGAACAGGAGGTGGAAATAAGGAAATTTGATTCAAGAGGCTTCTGCCAAACAAAGTGATGATTTATACTTTCTCTGTAAAGAAAGCGAATCAGCTGGGCGCGGTGGCTCACACCTGTAATCCCAGCACTTTGGGAGGCTGAGGCAGGCGGATCGCTTGAGGCTAGCAGTTCGAGACCAGCCTGGCCCACATGGTGAAACTCTGTCTCTACTAAAGATATAAAAAATTAGCCGGGCGTGGTGATGCATGCTTGTAATCCCAGCTACTTGGGAGGCTGAGGCAGGAGAATCCTTGAACCCAGGAGGCAGAGGTTGCAGTGAGCTGAGATCACACCATTGCACTCCAGCCTGGGTGGCAGAGCAAAACTCTCTCTCTCAAAAAAAAAAAAAAAAGGCATCAAAGGCTAAGAATACGGATATATGAAAATAAGGTAAGTGTTTTATGGAGAATGGGGAAACAGGATTACAGCTACAGAGGGTGCAAAAGAAAGAAGTAACATTGTTGTTTTTCCGGGAAGACCGGGAAGATCGAAACCCGAGGATGAGGATTCAGGGACACCACCGTGTCCACCATTAAAGGGGAAATTCTTTTTTTTTTTTTTTGACACAGCGAGGGTTTTTACATTCCCAGACCAGGGTGAAAAATCCGCTCTGATCCAACAAAGCCCCCACTCTGTGCTTGGCAGCCGATCAGCCACCGTAGGATGGTGACCCGAGAGTCCCGGACCTCATCCTGATGCCCTCATCTGGAGACTCTCGGGACACAGCAGGTGTGGCGTCTGGGATGTACTTTATTGGACAGTGGTGGCCCAAGTTTTGGTCTGGAAGCACTGGGGCTCTGGACCCCCGCACTGAGTTTGAGGAGGCCCAGAGTTCAGGGCTGTTTGGAGCGAGACCACAAGCGGCTGGTGAGGGAACCGAGGAAGAGGTTCTGTTTGTTGGATTTGGAGAGTTCGGCCAGGCGCTGCTGCTCCTCCTGCTGTAGCCGGCTTTGCCGCTGTTTGAAAGCTGCCAGCGGATCATCCTCCAGGGCGTAGTGCTCCAGTACGGTTCGCACGTCCTCCACACCGTTCAGTGCAATGGTCTTGAGGAAGGCAGACAGGTCCAATAAGACCCGGTCATCAGAGTTGCCGTCCCGGGGCTGCAGGGCGACGCCCTTATAGGGCTGCAGGCGGAAGCCTTCCTTCTTGCAGTCCACAACTACTTACTCGAGCTGGGTCCCGATTCAGACATGAAATGTCCTTAACATGGTGTCCATTCATGTATCTTCCGGCGTCCCAGAATAGGCGGTAGGAGATGAAGTCATGGGAGTCCACGCTATCAATGAGTGGAAACGCAGTCATGCCAGTCTCTGACGTAAAGATGACAATTTCATATAAAGGGATGAGCTGCTGGAACAAGGTCTCGATGCCTGGGCGCTTCTTAAACCTCCAGCCAGTGGCCAGCGACCACTCAGGATGCAAGAGGACGCCGGTGAGCTCCAAAACGAACGTGTAGGGTGGCTGGTAGTACGGCTTCCGCAGTGGGTCTGGGAGAAGGCAAGGGCTGGTGGGCTCGATGATCATCTGTCTATAATCTTTGAAATATTTGTCTGTCCGGCACAACTACTGTACCAGAATTGGGTCACTGTCGAACTCATGAGGAATCCTGGCACCATTTTCGTCCACTGGGTTGTTTCCAAAGATATAGACGATGCTCACGGTCCCACCAGCTCCAAGCAGCCCAGCAAGCCAGAGCGCAACTTTTTTGGCATAGCTGGGACCCTCTGAGTCTGGCTGCTGCTATGGCCCTTGTGCCTTAGTGCCCCCGCGGCTCCCGATCTCTGAGGCCTCATATGGGGCCCGGAGGGGCGGCGTCGCCAACCTCGTGCACAGTCCCCGCGAGCCGAGTCGGAGCCCGCTCCGCAAGCGCAAGAACAGCGCTGCCGAGGCCGCCATCTTGCCAAGGGGAAATGCTTTAATGGTGGTCACAGTGGTGTGATCCTTTTGTAGAGACGAGCATAGGTTACGGCAACTATACCTACTTTAAAAACAGCGCTCTGGGAAGAGGGTAAATGCTTTTCCACATAAAGATCTAAAATAGACAATAAATGAGAAATAGGATTTTTTTATTATAAATTTATTTTTCCATATTTCTGGAAAATTAGAGACATGGAGTATTTCAAAGCTAGGAGATTCCATTATATTGGAGTTACCTTAGAGATGGGGCTGTTTCTGCCACCACAACAAAGAATGAAACAACACAAATATTTACATGTTTTCTTCTTGTCCTCATAATGCTTTTACTGCACTCGTCTTTCACCTTTAACATCTACTGCATCTGTGACTGTTGAAACACGGAAGCCTGAATGTGAGCTCATTTCATTGCCTGCTGCACAACCACACAAAACAGAGAGAGCATTTTCTTATTCTTGAAATATGATGTCAACGTCTCCTTCCATGTTTGTACCTGTTTTAATTCCTTTCAAGCAGAGGCTGTATCGTGAAGGATGCTTAAGAAGTTAATTGGAATGACAGGATTTGGAACGGATGTCACATCATATTCTCATTTGTTATTAAAATTAGTCACGCTTAACTGTTAAGGGCTATGCTGTGTCGCTCGCCATCTTTGTGTCCTCCGCCTGGCACTTTGCTTTCACACAGTAGGCACGTAGTGTTGAGGTCCCGGAAGGTTGTCAAGTAACCGACCGGGAGCTTGAGGACAGGACACTGTTTAATTCAGCGTGGTATCTCCGACACTCGATTCAGTGCCTGGCACACAGGAGGTATTCAGTTATGCTGAATGAATGAGCAACCGGCTCGGTGGGGGGACAGTAAATCCAACCCTATTCCGCAAACGTTCGCTGTGCGGCATCCAGGCCTCAGGGACCAAGTGTGTCGCGCGGTGCCATACTGTGACTGGGACCTGTGAGTTCAAATTTCCAGATATTGTAATTCCATGCTGTAATTCCTATATTTACTCTTAAAACAAAAAGAGAAATGTGGGTCGCGTTCGCTCTGGGTTCTCCGAGGTTAAGTGCAAGCACGCAGTGGCGCCGAGACCCTGCGGCTCTCCCTCGCCGCTTCCTTCACAGGAGCCGGGCGGAGCTCCCAGCGCGTCCCGGGGCTGCGCCGCCGCAATCCTCAAGGGGTCGCTGTTCCCGTGATAACCTCGAGAAAGGCTCCACCCCGCGGTCCGCGCTCGCTTCCCCCTGGGGGCCCGGCTCCACACTGCCAGTTTGCCGGTCCATCTCCGGCTAGCCCACGGGGCCCATCGTCGACGTTAGCGGTCGCTCTCCCGACCGACTGACCCATCCTTGGCGCCGCCGCCGCGGGCGTTCGTTCTCCTCCCTCGCCCCGCCTTCATCCACCCCCTTCACGGAAACGACAGCTGCGGCGGCGGGGCTGGCGCCGCCTCCCTCCACCTACCACGTCTGCCCTCGCCGCTGTAGCCCTGCGTCCCAGCCCGGCCGCGGCGCCTCCGCCTTGCCGCCGCTAGGTCAGCCGGCTCCGCCGGGCTGCCGCCCAGGATGAACATCATGGACTTCAACGTGAAGAAGCTGGCGGCCGACGCAGGCACCTTCCTCAGTCGCGCCGTGCAGGTACCCTGGTGCTGGGGTGAAAAGGGGTGGCGGCACCCGGGAAGGTTGAGAGAGGGGACCCCAGCCCGACGCGGCGCCCCTGGCCTCGCCGACCACCCAGCGGGCCTGCTGCAGCCAGAGGCCTGGGAGATGGGCGCGGCCTGGTCCCCTCCCCGGGCCCGGCGGCGGTTTTCTGCCCCGCTCCTGCCCAACCGCCGCTCCACGGAAAGCGAGGCGGGGTGGGGCCGGCCGGGAGCTTCCTCCCACCCCTGCAGGACACTAAGGCTGCACTGTCCGCCTTTCTGATCCCACGACGCCAGTGCTCCACCCCGGGGCTGGCGGAGGCTTACGAGTCCGTTGGGGTAATCGAGACACAGGCCATTTCTGCACTACCCCCACCCTTTCCTTTCGTCTCTCACCCTCCCCTCCTTCCAAGAAGGGAGTTTCCTTTTCCTGTCCTTCAACCCAGAGAGCTGCCAACACAGTTCCCTCCGGCCCTCTTTCTCCCTGAAAGGACTGTCCTGGGCTTGGCAGCCCGCGGGGGAAATGGAGATCGCCAGTTGGCGTTGAGGCTTTGCCAAGACCACGAGAAACCTACGGTTGGGGGGTTCTCACTCTTTTTCAAAATGGGAAGCACCGGCTGTAGATC
The DNA here is from genome assembly GCF_009764315.1 of Trachypithecus francoisi. Taxonomy (NCBI): domain Eukaryota; kingdom Metazoa; phylum Chordata; class Mammalia; order Primates; family Cercopithecidae; genus Trachypithecus; species Trachypithecus francoisi. The sequence goes on from NW_022681457.1 coordinate 48,650,410, forward strand.
AAGGAGAGATGCGGGGAAATTGTTATGGCTGTAGTCACAGTAGTATGTTTCAAATATACTTTAAGGGAAGAAGTTGACTACCTCTCGATATTCTGCAGTCAAGGAAGTGTCAGTACTAAGAAACTTGGGCCGTTTCCCACAGTCATCACCCACATTATGCCAACTCAGTAAATCTGTGAACAGATGTAAATTTCACAACATGAATTGTAAACAATCTGGTGTTTAAGTTAATGGCATAGTCACGGTGGCAACAACATTCTCTTTTATAAAAAGAAAACAAAAATAATTTTCTAATATGCATACCAAATTGGTGCTAAAATGTAAATCTGTTCTATGGCTTTACTACTTTCCTTGCCTTTGCCCCAATTTTGTTGGCACAATTGAGCCTACATTGCACTATCCCTGGCAAAAGAATAGTAGAGCTAGAGCAAGGTGATAGCTGCCTGTATTATGAAAAACCTGTCAAGCGCTTCGCAATGCATTTGACGTATCTCCAGTCTTTTCCATAACTTTGCCAGATAGATGTTATTAACCCCTTTTATATATGTGAGGAAGCACCCTTACTGAGGTTAAGAAACTTACACAGCTAGTAATAACCAGGTGCTGTCTGACCTAGTACTCCAAGCTGCTTTTTCTTCCGGGATAAGCATTCCAGATTTAAGATAGCTAGAATAATAGAATGTTGTCGCCTAGAGAGACCTTAAAAATCATCTGGTACAATCTGAGCATTTCCATATCAACAAGCAAGTAACACTTTAGAGATGGGAAATTCCTTCTAGCTTTTGATTTCTAAGTTCTAAAATCTGCATGGTGAGTAATAAGCTAGCTGCCTTAACCCTTTTCTTCCCTTCCTTCCCTAAAATATGATATATTGTAAAGACATTGAACCGTTATAGTTAAAATAATGTTTTAATTTAAATTCACTAGCTTCTAATAGTTCAAAGACAAGGTGCAAGAAGAATGAGTGATTGAAGGTCTGAAATGAATTTTGATGTGTGAGACACTTGTACGCTTTTAACATTGACTACAATAGAGGACTAGAGCCTGTGGGTTTTTTTTGTCCTAGTGCTCATTACCTGTAATTCTAGATGCTTATGAGGATTTGACACTATATAATGCTACTCCTTTAAGTACAGTTAAATATGTTTCAGACATATAATTCACACCCCTTAAAGAGGTCACATTTACTAGAATTTAGTCTGATTTAAATTGTGGATAGACTCGATTTAAAAAATTAAATCTAGCAAAGCTCTCAAAATGTGTACTTCCCAAAGAATTTTAATTCCTTGTTTCAAATTCCTTAGGAAAAAGTTTTAAACTTTATGCTAATCTGTTAGCCATCAAATAATTTTCTTTTCAGTCTTAAATATTTAAGTGTCTACTGCATGTCTGCTTGCGGCTACTATGGGCACTGGTGATACAGCAGTGAATAAAATCAGCAAAGTGTCTGCCCTCCTGAAGCTTACATTGTAGCAGAAGATAAGCTTGTATATACATCAGGTGGTGGTAAAAATCATGGCCAGGAGAATAGAATAATGGCAGGGATGGTGAATGTTAACATCTTTATTAGTATTTTCTAACATTAGTATTGTGGTATAGATAGGATGGTCAGGGCAAGTCTTTCTAATAGGATGAAATCCAAGAGACCTCAAGGAAGAGACAGACCTAATTTTTTTGGAATAAAAGTATTTCAGGCAGCAGGAAGAAATACAAAGACTGAAGTTGCAGGGGCATTAAGGAGACCGATGAAGGAACTGTGGCCATAATACAGGTAAAAGGCGATTATAACTTAGATTACAGTGGTAGCAGGGAAGATTGCAAATTATCCAGTGAAGGTTCCAAATTATCCAGTATTGGCTGTCGGATTGGCTGTGAGGTATGAGAGAAAGATGAGGCAAGGATGACTCCAAGGTTTTGGCTTGAGCCATTTATTAAGGGAAACATTTTTGGAGAAACAGGATCCTTTAATGTGTCCGCAACTGTAATAGACACATACTGAAATATTTATGGATAAACTTATACCATATCTGAGATTTGGTTTTGGTAGGGGGTTTTTTTGTTTTATTTATTTATTTTTTTGAGACGGAGTTTCGCTGTTGTTGCCCAGGCTGGAGTGCAACGGCGCAATCTCGGCTTATTGCAACCTTTACCTCCCCAGTTCAAGCGAATCTCCTATCTCCGTCTTTCAAGTAGCTGGAATTACAGGCATGCACCACCACGCCAAGCTAATTTTGCATTTTCAACAGAGATGGGTTTTCACCCATGTTGTTTAGGCTGGTCTTGAACTCCTGACCTCAGGTGATCCATCTCCTTCAGCCTCCCAAAGTGCTGGGATTACCGGCGTGAGTCACCACACCAGTTGAGATTAGCTTTTGAATATTTCAGAAGAAAAAAAAACAGAGGTCACTGAAACAACATTAACAGAATGTTGATAGTTGTGGAAGGTTGGTTATGGGTTCATGAGGTTTCATTGTACTGTTATACTTTTGTATGTTTAACATTTTCTGCAATACTTTTTTAAAGATAAAATTTGTAAGAAAACAAAGGATGCTTCTAAAATAGAACGTGTGAAATTTGGAATGCTGTGTGGTGGTTTTCAACAAAACACTGCTTTCTCATCTCAGTATTTATTTCGTCGCTGAGTTCCTATATTAAATTGCATTGACATCAGTATAATGCCAAAGTACCAAGTTTCGTGCTAAGAATAGCTTAAGAGCTTTGCCAGTATCTCTTTATAAGCAGTAAGAATAGTAGAGAGAGAATTAAACATTCATGTTTATAAATAATAATTTTCATTCAAATCAAATTGTACCCTAAGGAATGTGCCAATCTTTGGTTGGCCAACGTCATACATTGTTTTCCATTTTACTTAAAAATTCCTAAGTTAAAAATTAAACATATTTCTTGTTTTTAAAAAAGGTCAGATCAAACTAGTAAAGCACATAGATGAGCCCCATCACCGCTCCACTTCCCTCCTTTTAAAATTTGTTTTTAAGCCTTGGTACTTTAAAAAGAATGTTAAACTAGAATGTATAAATGAGTAGGAATGTTTATTCTTAACTAGCCCATTTGGGTGCTTGTTGTTAAGTACCTCAAGATGGTAAAATACAAAAGTATCAGGTAATTCACCCTTGCTTAATTGTTATTTTACTAGAGTTTTAAATGCCATTTGTTCTTAGAATCCATCTTTTTAGTCCAAACTTCTTAGTTGAGCATTAAATACTGCCTTACAATCTGGTTCTTTCTCTCACTTATATAAACACTGTATTCCAAATTATTTTTTAATTTCCAAAATATCTTGTACTTATTTTAGGCTTTTGTTCGTATAGTTAAACTCCTCTTAAGTGTCCTGTCTGCCTATTCTTTCCTTTCCTTAAGATACAACTTTATTCATCTCCAAAATGGAGAGAGTAAAAAAAAAAATTAAAAAATAAAAGTAAAATACAGAAACTTTTTTGAAAATAGCTTTAAATCCATCTCAGCTAATAAGGCTTCTTAGACCACAAGAGCTTGCTGTGAAATCCTGAATCATTTTCAATTCCAAATGATTAGGTGGCACTTTTCTTCTAATGAACTATTGTGTTAGATCTCTTGGAACTCTAAAATTCTGTTACTCTTTCACATCTTTAATAAGTTTGTATGTGCTAAGGCATCAACTCTGTTTCTTATTCCCCTCTCACAACATCTAACATGGTTCATTTTAACTTTTATATCATTTTAGCCAGGCAAATTACTATCCATATGTGAAGTTTAATCTTTGAAGGGCAACAATAAGCATGTTAAATAACGGTGTCTTTATTAGAATTTTCTAACATTATGTTTGCTGACCTTGAAATTAACTAATACCAGTATAAAATAATAAACCATTCAACCTGTATTTAAATTGAGTACCTCCTAGGTGCTTGGCGTTGAAAGATACAAAGCTGAATGAGACCCTGTTCCTGCCCTAAAGACTTCATAGTAATAGTCTCAAATTTGTCATAAATATTCTTTGTAGTAATAGCCATTTTGTGAATAACTCTTTATTTGATAAATCTTTCAGGTGGATAAAGGAACAAGAGATGTGCTTTTAATTCAGAATTCTTACTGAAGCAAAACTTCGCTCACCATCATTAAAATAAGGGCATAGACTTTCTAAAAAGAATTTTTCAAATCAGATTACTTAGGGAGTTCATTTTAAATTTTCTAACATTTCCTCTAAACTGATTATTAAAGTCATACTATGAATTTCATGAACACCACCTATTTTCTAAGGAATATAGTTTTTAAAATATAGTTTTAAGCTTGGCCTTGATCTCCCATTTATTTCGGCAAGTGTCATGGTGTGTCAAAGCTAAGGATGTAAAGATGAATATGACGTTGCCATTAACTAGCTCCTGTCAGACTGTCGCTGGAGTTCCAGCTTGGCCAAACAACTCTGTCAAGTGCTTCTGAAATCCTATTTCTTTTACAGAATTCACACTGTGACAACTTCACCATGTTTCTTAAATTCTAATAAATAAAATATGTCACATTCGAAATCCATACATTTTCTTGTTACATAAAAACTTTGCATGTTTAGTGTTACTTAACTCTGTTTTCATATCCTTTGGTGCTATTTGCATTATTTTGGTAAAGTAGATAGAAGATAGTTTGTTAACCTGATGTTAAAATCCACACTTATGTACTACATGAGTAAGGTAATTAGAAAATCTATAAAAACTCTTTTCAATTCGTCATATTTCTTGAAATACTTCTTTTTTTTTTTTTTTTTTTTTTTTTTGAGACAAAGTCTCGCCTTATTGCCCAGGCTGGGGTGCAGTGGCATGATCTTGGCTCACTGCAACCTCCACTTCCCAGGTTCAAGTGATCCTCCTGCCTCAGCCCCCCAGTAGCTGGGATTACAGGCATGTGCCACCATGCCCGGCTCAATTTTGTATTTTTAGTAGAGACGGGGATTCACCATGTTGGCCAGGATGGTCTCGAACTCCTGACCTCAGGTGATCCACCCGCCTTGGCCTCCCAAAGTGCTGGGATTACAGGCATGAGCCACCACGCCCGGCCTTTCTTGAAAGTGTTTTTAAAGTAATGACAGAGCTACAAATTAATCCTAAAGTCTTAACCTCACCCAATTGTACTCCTAGTTGCTTTGCTACTATATTTAAAATGTTCAAACACCTAAGTCAATTTCTTTAATATTCTTTGGAGACCAACTTACTGAAAGAACCTGGACACAGATAATGTATTTGAAGCAAAACTCCAGCACAGTGAAGTAACAGTAATAACAGCTGACATTCCTAAATGGGCAAAAGAAGAAAGTGAAGTAATGCAGCATGCACTAAATCAAGTGATACATATTTAAATAATTATGAATGAGTTTAGAAAAGTGGTTCTCAGTCTTGGCTGCACTTAAAATACTTGGGGAATCTTTATAAATGCCAATATGAGCTGCACCCCAGTCCAATTAAATCAGAATCTTAGGGGTTGGATCAGACCAGACATCAGTGTTTTCTAAAGCTCTCTCACGTAATTCTAAAGAACAGCCAAAATTGAGAACCAACGGAGAAAGATCCACTTTATAGTTTACTAATACATTATTCAGAGTCTGAGTTACATATTTTCCAAGAAATTTAAATTTCTTTAGAGTATTACTCTTTAGTAATACTGGTGATTAGAGTTTGCGTTAAATAGATGTCTTTGATCACACCTATTTTACTTGCAGTTTTTTTTTTTTTTTTTTTTTTTTTTTTTTTTCCCTGAAAGTAGAGTTTGGAATCCAGGCTCCTTATTTAATAATGTGGGTTATGTGCCTATCCTGTAGTAAAAGAAGGATTACAGTGCCTGGTATAATGTAGCCGACTCAAAGACAATTCTTTCTGCAAAGCAATATTTAGAGAAAATATATAAAAGAGAGGGGATTAAACTCTCTGTTCTTATGTCACTTTGCTGTATTACAAATGAAATATGAAAAAATTATGTATCAAATTATATTTTAGAAAACATTGAGTTTAATAACTTATTAAGAAGATGACTTATTTACAGTTTGCCTTTTAGGTTGTTTACACAAAAGTTCTTAATTATTAAACTATACTGCCATCTATTCATTAAAAGATATGCTTAAAAGCAACTAGTTTCTGATTAATACCTATTATCGAGATTACAAAATCAGTAATGATTTTGAACTTGAGATGTTGCAAACTAAAATTTTTATGGGTTAATTTACAATTTTTTTAGTAACTAGGAAGGGATCTTTTTTTAAAAGAAATGATAGGTCTTTTGCCCTTCTGAAAAGGGTGCCATTATTGTAATTTTGTTTTGTGTCAAGGCAGTATTCTAGTAGATCATAAAATCCTTGAAGGCAAGAAGCACATCATATGCTGATCATCTTGCAGTAGAAGAAAATATATATAAGCCATAAATATTTTTGATTAGTAATTTAAATATTTAGTTGAGATAACTCATAATGTCTGTAGTAGATGCATTATTTACAATGCTTTAGAGAAAATGTATTAAATACTGTATTGTTATCTTAATACAGTGTACTTCTGATTAATTATGGAAAAATCCTTTTGCTTCCACAATGATAAAATTGTGGGAAATATTATGTATTTTACAATTATATATTTAAGTAATAAGATTTAAGTTTATAATTTCAATTTTAAAATATGATAGAATTAGCAATGTCCTTATTTTGTGTCTTCCTCCGCTTTATTCATTGATGATAGGATTTAATTTACTCTTAATTTTGGTGAGTAATTATTGAATATCTTGCAGGAAGCAGAAGTGATCTGGAGGAGAAAGCTGTCCAGAGTGCTGTGAACAGACATAGGAGAAAGGAGGCACAGAATATGATTGGATAATAGTAATAGGAATAGAAAATACTAATTTTGGAAATCAGCAAGTATTTACTGGAAGGGTAGTATAGCATGATGAGACTATGACTCAAACAGATATGACACTGAATCCCAATGCTGACAGCTTGGACAAAGTGTTTAATCACCCTGAGCCTCAATTTATTAATCTCTACAATTATTCTTACCTATATTTTAAGATTCTTTCTAGTATTTGATGTAGAATGCACAGCGTAGTTAACGGAATTTTTGAACATACACTAAACCTTGACACAGAAGTATAAGAAAGATGTAAATGGTCTTGTTGAAAAAATAAAACATTTAAAAAAGATATTAGAAAATAAAACTCTATATAATGTGCTGAAATGTGAAACATAGAAACATTGTCATGTGACCCCTCCCACAGTACTGCTATTTTCTGAACAGGTTTTCTGTAATCAGACTCTCTCACTCATGTGTAAGGGTTCCATATATCTTCTGAACTAGAATAGTTAAAAAAAGAAAAAAAAAAAAGAAAAAGAAAAAACCTACTAATTGTATGTGTTTGTAGAATCTTTACCAGTTTACATGTTTTCTTTCTTCCTCAGACTCATACAAATAAATCGCTTCATGCAAATACCCATCTTTGTTCTGTTATAATTTCATACTCTTTTCACTAAAAGAATATTTATTTTGTGACCTGGGAGGCAGTATCATGAGAGTCACAAATAAAATATTAAATAATTAAGTAAACAGTCCTTTTCATCTGAAGATTGAAATGTTTTATTTTCCAGATAATTAACTTTCTAATTGCTGATTTTCCTGAAATACTGTCAGGAGAAAACTTGCCCTGAACCCCAGTTGGTATCAGATAAATTCAGTGACTATTTTATTTTATATTTATTTATTTTATTATTAACTTATTAATTAGAGATAGGGTCTTGCTCTGTCACCTAGAATGGAGTGCAATGGAGTGCAGCTGGGACTACAGGTGTGCACCACCATGCCTGGCTAATTTTTTGTAGAGACATGGTTTTGCCATGTTGCCTAGGCTGGTCTAGAACTCCTGAGCTCAAGTGATCTGCCCACCTCAGTCTCCCAAAGTGCTGGGATTACAGGCGGGGGCCCCTGCTCCTGGCCATAAGTGCTAATTTTAAATTATTGATGTGTTGATTTTTCTATTAATCTATTATTGGTTATTAACTGTAAGTTAAGGATTTCTACAGATAAATTAATATTTAATATGTATGAGGATGATGCAAATGAGCTTAAAGAAGTTGTGCAACTGGAAGATAAATCATCAGGACTATACACTCTTTCCTTGGATCTTAACGTAGTTCATATCATTCAGTCACAGGTCGTTTGTTACCTACTCAGAGATGCTGTTTCTCTAACTACCCCCATCTCACACTCCTCAAACTCTTGCTCCCCTGTCTAGGCCCAAGTTGCCCATCCCTCCCCCACTAAAGCCTTCCATGATTCTCCTGCTCTCCCTGAAGAATGAATTCTTTCTCTGTACTTGGATTTTTTATGTCATTCAGAAACAATAAAACCAACCATGTTGGTCCTCTTTACTGTCTTCGTGTCTTTATATCCTTATTTATCTATTGTCTGTCTTTGCCATTAAAATGTAAGCTTCCTAAGAACAGAAACCTTGTCTGTTTTGTTGGCTGCTGAAACCCATGTGTTTAGAAGAGTGCCTAGCACATGTGTAGGTGCTTAGTATTTGTTGAAGGAATAAACAAAATGAACAAACAAGTGGATAAACTTGCTTATTAAAGGTAAATTTATGCATGCAGTTTCAATTTTTAAGCTGCTAAGAATTTTTTTTAGATCATTCTTTATAGGTGATGTTCACCTGAGTGGAAGGTATTCCCTTTCTTCCCTTCCTATTGATCGCTTCATCTGAGAGTTATTTTATCTAGCCATTGGTGGCAGACTTTGAACATGTAAAAGTCTAGTAGGAGGTCTGTTGCTTAGAATCTCCAGGAATCTGTAAAGACTACAGGGTTCTCTCCTAAGAATGAGGTTGCATCGTTTATCCAGCTGGCCTTGGGATCAGGGTTTGCTTTTGCTCAGTGCCCAATCCTCCAGCTACACTGCAAGTTTATGGGTTTAGGCAATAGCTTTGGAACTGTTATATTTGGTTCCACCCACTGGGTCAGGGGCTGGCTATAGACCATTCTCAAAAAGACCCAAGGCTTTACAAAAGCTATTTAAGCTGTTATTTCTAGCCCCTAAACAGGGAGCCTCAGTGGAGATTGTAACCAGAAGTCTAAGAATAGAATTCTAGAGGACCCTTCAGCTTAAGGTGCTGATAATAACCTGAAAGTATTAAACCAAGAAGAAAGATGCTGAAAGAAGCAATAAAACTCAGAAAATAGAGTAGCAAAAGAGATTTTTAAGAAACAAAAGGAGAAAAAGGCAAAGTGAACACTGTTTTGTCAGCCATAAGTGAGTCATTACTGAGCACAGAATTAGTGCTAGTGATATACCTGTGTTAAGATGGGAGAAAGCCACATATTCTAGGGGAAAATAATGCATGATAAACAGCTTGAGTCATCACCTCTAATGTTTAAAGTATCCAGAAAGCTCTAGATCTACACAGAATCCTTTTACCTCTTTATTATTGTATAGGCAATGCTACCTTTTCTCAAATACCAGTATATTCAATAATAAAAAGTGATTCGTTGAGTATGTTTAACCATATTTTATGACCTTTAAAAGATGTCTTCATAGTATGAATAGGATATGTTCCAAAAGTTAGTCTATAAATAAATTGCTGGAACATATCCTCAGCAGCTTAAATGACAGGTTTTATGGTATGTTCTGGGAAACTATCTAACTAGGTGTTATTAAAGAGCTAATAAGATATAAACCACAATAAACATTAACAGCTCTTTTAAAACTTAATAATTACAAGGCACCGAACAAAGTGATTTGCATACACAATCATACTTAATCCCCCAAACACTATAAAATATATTTGTCTCTCTTATAATAGAGGGTACTAAAGAAAAAATATTCAATACGTTGCTCAGGTCACACAGCAAGCAACGAAGTTAAGATTTGAATTCAGATCCAACTGACTCAAAGCTCTTATTCCTTACCATTAATCCTAGTCTACCTAGAATAGGTAGTTGAAATAGTTGCATGCTTTATATACCAAGAAATACACTTAGGTTTTCTGTAGAATTCATACCATACATTTTAGCAGAACTAAGGGTATGTGATGACTATAAGGTAAGGTCATCCACAAAAGAAGTATGGATAAATTACATAGGAGCAAAAAAAGTATTCATAAGCAGTGGCTTACAAAGCTGGAGTATGGTTATTTGTATGTTTAGGATTGTTTAGCTTTGAATTTGCTTTTTGCTTATTGATATGGTTCCCTAAAATTTATTTGCAGTATATTTAATATTTGTTTTACAACCAATAACAGTTCACAGAAGAAAAGCTTGGCCAGGCTGAGAAGACAGAATTGGATGCTCACTTAGAGAACCTCCTTAGCAAAGCTGAATGTACCAAAATATGGACAGAAAAAATAATGAAACAAACTGAAGTGTTATTGCAGCCAAATCCAAGTAAGAAACTCTACCTCTTGTGTACCTTAAGTACTATTAGTGGGTTTTTTAATGTTAAAAAAAAAAGTTTTAATGGCCATCTGAAAACATAGGATTTTTTTATTGTAGCTTCAGGGTCTGTGGGGTTTTTTGTGTGTGCTTTTGTGAAGAGGAAGTGATATAAACAGTTACGTACCTAACAAATTTAAAATGACATTTTTTCAGTCTTTTATAGAATCCTTATAAAAAATCTCAGTTTTAGGCAGTGACTTTGAATTTTAAGATTTATGAGGAGGTGTGTATATAAATATGTTTTCCTTTTTCATCTAGGGTAGAATTGTCCCTAGATAATTAAGACAAAGTTATATAGATGCTTAACTAGGTACCATTTTTTCTGTTTAGGTTTTCGCGTGTGGTTTTTGTTTTTTTTTTTTTTGAGACAGAGTCTCGCCCTGTCGCCCATGCTAGAGTGCAATGACACAATCTTGGCTCAGTGCAACCTCCACCTCCCAGGTTCAAGCAATTCTTCTGCCTCAGAGTCCCAAGTAGCTGGGATTACAGGCATATGCCACCGCGCCCAGCTAATTTTTTTTTTTCTTTTTTGTATCTTTAGTAGAGATGGAGTTTCACCATGTTGGCCAGGTTAGTCTTGAACTCCTGACCTCATGATCCACCTGCCTCCCAAAGTGCTGGGATGACAGGCGTTAGCCCCTGTGCCCAGCCCATGTTTAAGTTTTACATTTTCACGTAAATTACTTCGTTTGATTCAAACAACTACTAGATTTTCAGATTAGTCAACTCAATAACGTTGCAGTTAAGGTGCACAATAATTGTTCAGTAAATGAAACTCCTGAGATAGCATCTTGTCCAAGGCAGCATAGCTAATTAGAAGTGGAAATTGGACTAGAACCTATCAACATCCAGTCTTTTCCCTGTGAGCTTTGCATATCAAAACTGAAGAACAAAGGTACAATGTATGCTTTCCTTCTTTTTTTCCCCAATATTTGGGATCATGTTGTGATATGACATATGCTTGCTTTTAGATACTAACTTAAACTCCAAGCACTAGACAAATATTAGCAGTTCTCTATCATTTTAATTAAATGGTAGTGACTGTTTAAATATGCCTTTTGGTTGAAAAACTTAACTGTTAAGTTCTGTGCTCAGTACCTGGGTAACAGGTTCATGTGTACCCCAAACTTCAGCATCATTCAATATACCCAGGTAACAAACCTGCATGTGTACCCCTTGAATCTAAAATAAAAGTTAAAAATAAACAAAATAAGCTTTGTGCACTTTGAGTGAGTCCTAATGTCCTTGGACACCATGTAATATTTTTTATTCATTTAAGGCCATTTAAATTCTACATTCTGGCACTTTTATTAAAAGTAATAGACATTTTTCCTCTTGTTCTAAACATATTTTTCTGATTGGCAAATAAGCTCATTCACAATTGGTAAACAGGGAAATAAAATACAATTCCCTCCTGCCCCTGTTTTGTGCCAGGAAGTAGTAATAAGAATTGTTTTTGTTTTTTGTGCTCTAGTTTTTTTGTTTTGTTTTGTTTTGTTTTGAGACAGAGTCTTGCTTTGTCACCCAGGCTGGAGTGCAGTGGTGCAATCTTGGCTCACTGCAACCTCTGCCTCCTGGGTTCAAACAATTCTCCTGCCTCTGCCTCCTGAGGGTCGCTGGGCTTACAGGTGTCCACCACCATACCCAGCTAATTTTTGTATTTTTAGTAGAGACAGGGTTTCTCCATGTTGGCCAGGCTGGTCTCGAACTTCCGACCTCAGGTGATCTGCCCACCTCAGCCTCCCAAAGCCTGGGATTACAGGTGTGAGCCACCATGCCCAGCCAATGCTCTGGTTATTAAGTTACACAGGTTTTGAGTGGCCAAACCCAACACTCCTTTTCTTGTAATTCCTGTGTTGTTTTCAATGTATGATGATCTGGAAATGGGTTTTTCAAAAATATGTTATGCAGAAATATATATTACATTGTAGCAGAATTGCCTGCATATTTTAAGATTGTATTATAACCTATTGAAATTAAATATTTATTAATATCAAATATTTTATTAACTGAACGAAGTCAACGTAAGATTCTGTTTTAAACTTTTGACCAGGTAGGTGGAAAAGCAGTCAAAATTAAGAATCAGAGTCAAAAGACAAAGCCTTTTTTTTTTTTTTTTTTTTGAGACAGAGTCTCACTCTTTCACCCAGGCTGGAGTGCAGTGGCACAATCTCTGCTCACTGTAAGATCCGTCTCTTAGGTTCAAGTGATTGTCCTGCCTCAGCTTCCTGAGTAGCCGGGATTACAGGCATGCGCTACCATGCCTGGCTAATTTTTTTTTTTTTTTTTTTTTTTTAGTAGAGACGGGGTTTCACCATGTCAGCCAGGCTAGTCTCAAACTCCTGACCTCAGGTGATCTGTCTGCCTCAGCCTCCCAAAGTGCTAGAATTACAGGTGTGAACCACCACACCGGGCCAAAATGAAGTTCTGAAATTTAAGTAGTATCTTCTAAATGGTTATGTTTTAAAAAGCTCTTTTTGGTTTTAACTATTTAGAGATATTTGTGCTTTAAAACTTCTGATTTTGTACTAGAATCTAGCACAAAAGCAAGAATTATTGCCATACTCTATTTTAGGTATTATAACTAAGCCTTTTACCAACTCCTGAAGTGTTCTGTTACTGGTTCAGCTCATTTTTGAAATTTTCAGTGCACTGTGTGAAACTTCCACATGCGTAGGAATCTATGTGAGGTACTTAGAGGGAACCTATTTGACTTAGCTTCAATTTATACTTAATCATTGTTTCTGGAAACTTAAGCCATTTTCTCATTTGTTCCTGAAATACCTCTAGGTTGGACAGCATTGTAAATGTTAATATCTTTGGTCTTAAGCATTTTGCTAACCAAGTGTTTATTCAGCTTTTATTTTTTCCCCCTTTCCATTTGTTCTAATATTCTGTTATTGTATTTAACCTTTTGTATTTTAAGCCTATTTTTAATGGTGAAATATTTTGAGTGACTGCATGCTCAGAGATAATATCTATACACTTGTGTACTTTAAACATAAACTAAAGCCAAGGCATCATATTGCTGATCTGTCTATAGACTATTCCAAGCCTAGATTGTTCTATTCCTTAAGCACCTGTGTCTATATTTAGACTCTAGGCAAGAAAAAGAGAGAGCAAATGCTCATGCTAAAACTGTCAGATGTAAGTCTTGGGTTCTTCTAGGTACTTTATATCTGTATTTTCCTAGCCAGAAATCTGATTTTGAAATTATGAGCGTACATTCAGAGTAAAAATTAGAGTTAAAATGTTACAAACAGGGCAAAGACACCTTCAATAAATATTAAGTGAATGAATCAGTCCTTTTCTGGAACTTAAAATCTTGTAGAATACTCAAATAATTATTTTATTTTAAAATGCTTTTGTGCCAAGATATTTTATCAAATTTCTAAAATATAATTTTTTAGTTATATAATAGTCTAACATAAAATTTAAAGTACATATTTATTAAGATATGTGCTTGAATGAATGCTAACTTTATATTTAGGAGATGATAAATGGCTGCTGATAGGGGAAAAAAAACAATCTTCTAATTAGTTTTGCTTTTAGAAATCGTTGGTACTTTTAACCTTTCTCCTAGATGCCAGGATAGAAGAATTTGTTTATGAGAAACTGGATAGAAAAGCTCCAAGTCGTATTAACAACCCAGAACTTCTGGGACAATATATGATTGATGCAGGGACTGAGTTTGGCCCAGGAACGGCTTATGGTAAGTAAAAAGCAAAAAGTTCTGTTAAAGCATATCTTTAAGTTTAGATAGAGATGTCATTAACATATTAGTAGGCCGGGTGCGTGGCTCACGCCTGTAATCCCGGCACTTTGGGTTGCCGAGGCAGGCAGATCACGAGGTCTGGAGATCGAGACCATCCTGGCTAACACGGTGAAACCCCGTCTCTACTAAAAATAACAAAAAAAGTAGCCGGGCGAGGTGGCGGGCACCTGTAGACCCAGCTACTCAGGAGGCTGAGGCAGGAGAATGACGTGAACCTGGGAGGCGGAGCTTGCAGTGAGCCGAGATCGCGCCTCCACACTACAGCGTGGGCGACACAGAGAGACTCCGTCTCAAAAAAAAAAAAAAAAAAGTAGTAGAACTGGTTTTAACTTCAAATTTATGTTAAAAATTTTCGATGAAGTGAGAAATATAGGCAAATGTATACAGTTAAATTTATTGTTTAATAATTCATTATTTAATATATTTAAGCATATATTTAGTTATTCAGAGAATTCACATCTTTTTTAGTTCTAAAAAGTTAAATGAATTCTTCACTTATTCTCCCAGTGATCTTACAATACCTATGTTGTAATACTTAGGATATTGCAATTATTGTTTGCATATGTCTCTTCATTTTTTGAAAAAGCTTTCTTGGGGCTTATTTTATGTTAAAGGTACTTGGCACATAGTGCTTGAATTAATCAGTGCTTTTGTTATAATTTTGCAATAATGTCAGTAACCAAAAAATACTAACTATTGTTATCTCTGGATGTTTGGATTACATTTCATTTCTATTTTTCTCTTCTGTATTTCAACTTTTCTATAGCCATGGTTTAGTTACACTAGCTTTATTAGTTGCTGTACAGACTTTAAATGTATAGCCCTGAAGCTCAAAGTTACCCATCTTTATTGTCACTCTGATCTGATTTTCTCATAACATGAGATTTTCAGTAGCTTCTTTTCCTGTTGTTTACGTCTAATAATAATTCTCTTTATACATCTGCAAGATAATGGTCTTTGGGTATGAAATGGTAGGTAGATTAAATTAATTTCGACACATAGTTCTGATTTACAGAATAGTTTATACATTCTAGGATTAAATGAATTTTAAACTTTAGTAGTTATCTTTATATCAGAAAGAAGTAACCTAAATATTGTTGAATGCCACTAATCCATTGATAGGCTTTTTTAGATACACAACTTTGAAACTTCTACATTGTGTTCTTCAAAATCTAATTTTTAAGTCTGAAAATGCTTAGAACTTCAAAATAAAGTTATTTCTGAATTTTAACTGTTAATTTTTAGAAATATGTTATACATTAAACAGATGTTTTATTGCCTGCTTGTGCCAGGCTCAGTTACATGCTGGGATCGTAAAGTTATGTGAAAGAGACCCAGCAGCCCCTTCCTTCACCACGCTGAAGAAGGTTTTAGCAGAGCATAAACATTAGTAAAGGCTTCTAGATTTTCTTCCCTTTTAAATCTGCTTAATCTGTTTGCACCTCTAGTAATTCTAGTGAATGTACTCTGGTTATCAGAATTGGGCTTTGTGAACCTATTACCTTATTAGTAATTAATAACTAAAAATTGAGTATCGCAGGCATGGGCTAATAAGCATTATATAGCATATATATTTACATATTAAGTAAATTTTCATTTATATCCTGCTTTTAAGATAGATTATATTACTTTCATTTTAAAGACAAGGAAACAGGTTTGGAGAAGTTAATAATTAATACACAGTCACAGCTAGTATAGTAATTCAAATGAAGATCTATTTGTATCCAGTGAGGGAGCTCTTAACTACTATCCGTATTACCTTCCTTATCGGTCAGATCCAAGCTTATTCTAAAATGAAGGGATTAAGAACCTCAGAGCTAAACCTTATTCAAAGTAGAACTAGGAAGGGAACTCTGATCTTGGGGTTCCCTTTCTTTCTACTCTACTTTCTACCTCTACTTTTCTACTGTATTTACTCTATTTAAGTATCAGAGTATATGTATTGCAAAAGCATGGATTTTTTTTAACTTAAGATACCAGTATGCACTATTATTTGTAGACACTTGAGATGATAACTGCAAGGATGTAGAAACAGAGGACAAATTGTGACTTGATC